>NW_028234427.1:36624724-36644724 GCF_977035675.1 Penaeus japonicus | reverse complement strand
CTATCTAACTATCTATCTATCCATTTATCTATCTATCTATCTACCCATCTAAGTACCAGTATATCTAGTAATCAACCAGTTTATCTATCTATCTATCTATCCATTTATCTATCTATCTATCTGTCTATCCATCTAAGTGTCTGTCTATCTAGCAGTCAACCAGTTTATCTATCTATCTATCTGTCTATCCATCTAAGTGTCTGTCTATCTAGCAATCAACCGATTTATCTATCTAACTAACTATCTATCTATCTGTCTATCCATCTAAGTACCTGCCTATCTAGCAATCAACCGATTTATCTATCTATCTAACTATCCATCCATTTATCTATCTATCTGTCTGTCTATCCATCTAAGTACCAATCTATCTAGCAATCAACCGATTTATCTATCTATCTATCTATCAGGTGTAAGATACTTTTACGCATTCCCTGCTGTTGCGTGGCGGGTGTTTGTATGGCAGAGTGGGTTGCGATTGCATTGTTGCGTTCCTAATTACGGGTCCCTACTGCTTAGGGTGCAGAGGGTTATGTGGCCTTGGGGAAATACGCGTATAAACACAGCCCACTTGGTTGCGGAACATGTATTTTAGTTTCATAGTCACGCACACATACATACATACAGGCACACGCAAACACACACACACAAACACACATACACACACACACACGTACACACGCACACACACGCACCATGCCAACCCACCACATTGCCTGTCAATCTTTAGTACACCTGTCCTTGTGTTACCTCTCCCCATCTCTCTCTCTCTCTCTCCTCTTCCTCCCTCTCTCTCGATCTTTCTTACTCTTTCTCTCTCTCTCTCTCCTCTTCCTCCCTCTCTCTCTCTCTCTCTCTCCTCTTCCTCCCTCTCTCTCGATCTTTCTTACTCTCTCTCTCTCTCTCTCTCCTCTTCCTCCCTCTCTCTCGATCTTTCTTACTCTCTCTCTCTCTCTCCTCTTCCTCCCTCTCTCTCGATCTTTCTTACTCTCTCTCTCTCTCTCTCTCCTCTTCCTCCCTCTCTCTCGATCTTTCTTACTCTCTCTCTCTCTCTCTCCTCTTCCTCCCTCTCTTTCTTTCTCTCTTACTCTCTCTCGTTCTTTCTCTCTTGGTTTACATTATTCAACATCTAGCAAACAACAACACGAAGTACATGTATTTCTATCTTCGATGTATTATAGACTTAGTTTTTTATTGTCTTTGCTATCTCGTAAAAATCGGTTCTAACAACATACAAGAAAATGGTGTCAAAAGATTATTATTTTCAACTGTGTGTGTATGTATGAAAGCATACACACATAGCAAGGTACACACGTACATACATACAGACACATATATCTATTGTATAGTATCTGTATTTATATCCATCCTTTAGTTTATCTATCTACCTATCCCCTATATACATCGATCCATTAATTTATTCGTCAGTCTGAGTATCTATCTTTCTATAAATCTGTCTATCCATCTATCTATCCATCTAACTGACAATCAATCAATTTAATTATCTATCTATCCACCTAACTGTTAGTCTTTCTATCATCTATATATCTATTCATCTATATGCCTATCTATCTATCTACCTATCTATTTATCTACATATCTTCACATCTATCTAACTACCAGTCTATCTAGCTATCAATCAATCAATCAAGTCAAAAGACGCGATCCGAAGCCCGTGATTTCAACGCGTCTTTCAACTAATCTCATAAGCAAGTCCTTTCAATTTCGAATTCATTCGTTAATTAACTAATACGGTAGAATAATTTAATTCAATTTTGATATTTATTCATTGATTTATTCACGTATTTTTGTTTTATCTTATCTATCCCTAAGGATAGATATACACAATTTAAACATGATTGATGTAAAAGACAGAATGGGAATCGTAATAATCAGTATTGATGAATATTACGATTATCTATGCAATATTAGAGTAAGGAAAAAGGGCATATAAAAGGCCGTGGATTAAGTTAATATTTATAAATAGTTTATTTTCTGTTGTCTTTTGTTATTCCTATGACAGAGAGACATTTAGGTGGATAGAGAGAGGGAGGGACGGAGGGAGGGAAGGAAGGAAGGAGGAGGGGGGGAGGGAAGGCGGGAGGGAGACAAGGGTGGGAGGGAAGGAGAGAGAGAGAGAGAGAGAGAGAGAGAGAGAGAGAGAGAGAGAGAGAGAGAGAGAGAGAGAGAGAGAGAGAGAGAGAGAGAGAGAGAGAGAGAGAGAGAGAGAGAGAATGAGAAAGAATGAGAGAGAATGAGAGATAACAAGAAAGGATAAGAGAAGGAGACAGACAGACAGACAGACAGACAGAGAGAGAAAGAGAGAAAGAGAGAGAGAGAGAGAGAGAGAGAGAGAGAGAGAGAGAGAGAGAGAGAGAGAGAGAGAGAGAGAGAGAGAAAGAGAAAGAGAAGAGAGAGAGAGAGAGAGAGAGAGAGAGAGAGAGAGAGAGAGAGAGAGAGAGAGAGAGAGAGAGAGAGAGAGAGAGAGAGAGAAACAGGAAAAGAAAAAGAAAGAGAAAGAAACAGAGAAACAAAGATAGAAAGAAAGAGAGAGAGAGAGAGAGAGAGAGAAAGAGAGGATGAAATCGATAAAATCGAGATAGAGAGAAAAAGAAACGAGAAAATAAAAACGAAAAGTGATAACACGAGACTTGAATTCGGCTCACTTGAATGACTCATAGAGCGTGGCGTGACCCAGGGAGGTCACATTGTCGCACATACGCCCCAGCTGACGACCCTGCAAGCGCCCGCACGCCTCCTCCGCCAGCACTATGACGATGAACCAGGGAATAGCCTGCAACACAAAGGACGCCATTTATGAAAAAATTCAAACCCATAGATGTTACATATTCTGTGCATTTGCGGTGTTTTCCTTAATTGCGAATTATGAACACATTCACATTCTTGTAATTATGTATATGTTCGCATGTATGTATATAGATAGATAGATAAGTATGTAGATAAAATAAGATACGTATGTGTATATGTATCTCAATCAACATCCTTCTTCTGCCTCTTCGTGTAAACAAAACAACGAAGAGTCAGTTTCGCGCGCTTTCCCATTTCTCCCGTTCTTTATTTTGTTCACGATCTGTTCTCCATGAATCCTTCACTGTCTCTCCCTCCCTACACGAACACTCCCTTAGACACGGGCATATATATATACGTGATCTTCTCGCCTCACCTCGTTGATGTAATTAGGTACCTCCTTCACGGTGCGGAAGGAGGAGGAACTGGGGAACACGACGTAGAAGAGAGTGCCCAATCGGCGCAACGCTTCGTCTATCGCGATCATTTCTTTGCTTTGACGCAACTCACAGAGAGTTCTAGGATGTTAGGATATATTTTATCCCTGGGGGGATATTCTGAAGCTCCCGTCGGATCGCGGACGCTTCTCGAACGCGCCGAGTTCCTTTTCGTCCTCCGACACGACTGATCTGTGGTGTCCTTCGCTCGCACTGCAGTTCTGGCGCGGCGTCCTTGAAGACCACGTGTCCTGGACTGCGCGTGGGTCCTGCTGTCTGAGATTTTTTTTTTTTTTTTTTTTTTTTTTTTTTTGGGGGGGGGGTTATTTTTGTAACCTCTCCTTTAAGGGATATAGGTCATGACTATGAGTATAATAATGCATGACGAATTTGATATTCTTGAAGAACAGTAACGAATGTCAGTCTTCCTCTATTGCTAAAACAAATATGTTCAAATAACAAAATAACTTCATAGTAGGGGGACTATAACTATAGATCTAAATACAGACATTCCAAATTATACTAATTCAAATTGCAGCATACTAGCATGTGCAATGATAACACCAATGCTAGTGATTGACCCGTCTTTTGCTCTGTATGTATTTCCACATGTTGACATAGCTGTAAGGTTTTGTAAAATATATGTGAGCCCAAAGAGGGACTAAGATTGGGGTGAGGATAACCTTTGTTACCTCATCCTTTTGAGATGTACGTAATCACTTGTCTCAATAAACTCGTCAAAGTAAAAAAAAACAATACTAGGTATAGCCCCTCACAACCATTTTTTTCTGCAATTATAAACCGTCTATAAGAATGGCAGAAGCGGATGGAAGTAGAAAAAAAAAACAAGCAGATAATATGTATTTGTTCTTATGGATATTGTGTTCCTCCCCCAGTCGAGCCATGAATGCAAATGCTTGTGAGTGTGCAAACATTTACTGGGTTCATTTCAAAGGGAAACGGACGTAGTGTGTGTGTGTGTGTGTGTGTGTGTGTGTGTGTGTGTGTGTGTGTATATATATATATATATATATATATATATATATATATACATATTATAAAATTCGTTGTTTCTCCCTTTACTATAGAAATTATGACAACGACAGTAATGCTATAATGATGATGGTGATGACGATGATGATGGTGACGATGATGATGGTTTTGATGATTATGATGATATTCATAATAATGGTAATGATAATCATAATCATGAAAATACTACTACTGCCACTAATAGTAATAATGATAGCAATATAAAATATACAACTACAACCACTACTGATGATAACAGGCAGACAATAGTCACCGTCATAAAGACAGGCGAAATTAGCCACGCCCCCTATATCTATCTGCGACCAATCACAATCACGCTTCTCGTTGGAAACAAGACAGGCGACTAAATGCGAAGGACCTGATTGGCTAGACGACGAGAAGTGGTGAGGAAGGGGCGGAGCTTACTACGCCTGCCTTTGTGCCAGCGAATATACTACTACTACTACTACTTATAATAATGATAATGGTTATAACAATGGTCATAATGATAAGTAAAAGAAGAAAAAACACAGCAAATAGATTCAAGTCAATATACATACAAACACATATATTACTACATGACATGTTTTGATATAACATTGTTTCTTTTATTACATCTGTATCATATAATTTTTAGATCTAGAAAAAAAGTTTAGCTTCAGTTCGTGTAATGACTTAGATATAGTATTACTTAAAATATTTAATACATTTTTATTTCTATTTTATACGTGTTTTCATTTTTGGATTTTGCTTGTTCCTTTATTTTCACTAACCAAATTATTATCATCTTCTTTTCATCTTTTCGCTCTTTCAGCTTCTTTCCCTCCCTCTCCTCTTATCTCCTCTTCGTCCACCTCTTCTTGTTCCTCCTCCTCTTCCCACCCCTTCCTCTTCCCCATCATTCTCCTCCTCCTCCTTATCTCCCTCTTTCTTCGTGTTCTCTTCCTTCTTCTTTACCTCCTTTTAACTCCCTCATTCTTATTCTCATATCTGTCTCCTTTTCCCACCAGACTAATCACCCTTACTATTAGACAACCCAGTATGTCTACGGTCACCTCGCTTATTAATTGTAACCTATGTCCTGTTCTTTGTTTTGTTTCTTTTGTTTTTTTTGTGTTTGTCCATTTCCACGCTCTTTTCATACTGGCAAAGAAGCGATTCACTTGACGAATAAGATATTCTCAAAATGCAGACGTAAAAAAAAAGAAAAAAAAAAAGAAAAAAAAAATGCAGGACAAAATGTAATTAAAAATGAATTATTTTTACAACGCAAAGCAAGAAATAAAATTGTTTCGATTAAATCTTCATCAGAAGTACATACAAAGTAAATATGAATTAGCTAGAGCTAAGCATTCACGTTAAAGTGCGCTCGTCACATGTATAACTAACACTGCCACGACCTTGGATAGTTTGAAGTTCTCCAAACACGGTGTTGATGTTTTCCTCCGTCGCGAAGTCAGCAGCTTTCGTTATTTTTCTTTTTGTATATATGTATAGTCATGGCTCGCTTTCAGGCCGAGAGATGGCCGCCATTTGCACCACCATGGTGTTAGAAATTAAGATTTAACGTCGATTAACTTTCTTGAGCTGTGGAATCATTTGTCAGAATGAACTTTCTTCAAAACTCTGTGTTCAAATATCCTTTTTTTTTCAAAACCTACAGTAGCAATACAGAAGCATTGCATTCACATATAGTTTGATTTCATTTTATCATCGTTCCTCCCTTGATAATATCGTTGATATTAACAAAGATTAATTCCGTCTGTAAATGATATAATTAACTTTAATCATAAGTCATCATAAAACCGCTTGTGTCCATGTATAATCTACCACTTTCTTTACATCCATTGTGTCAATATCTTTCGTCAAATTTTCGTTACATAAGAACACCGGCACTGAGAGGGTATCTGAAATCCCCAATGCAGTCTCTCTTTGCTTATTCAATGCGTTCTTAAAGCGTATGTGAATTTCGACATTTAATTGATATCCAGTATATACTATTAGGAGTTCGATTTTTTGTTATTGTGGTAATACGAAAAAGTCAAAGGGAAAAATCGTATACAGAGCATTTCACTGTGATTTTTTTTTAATGTGACTGTGTAGATAACTTGCCAGTTCTTTAGTATGATACCGATTGAAGTTTGAAAATTCATCCTCGAAAATAATCAACCTTTATGTGATATAACCTAATCAATAATCTTCTGTCACCACAGAGTCCACACGTCATTAAAAAAGGAAGGAAATTATTGTTTTCGAATTCGGAAATGAAACTGAATAAAAAAATAAAATGTAAACAAATAATTAAAACAATCAATTAAGCAACTTTGAAAAAAGGAACAGATTGCATATAGAAATTACTTAACTGCCACCTCATGACCACACACGATCGTTCCCCTACCCGAGCTGCCATGTATCGGAATAACGATTAGTTTGTCACCATTTTTGAGAACAATCATTTTATTACTGGCTTTAAAAGAATTTTGATATGATAGCACTACATGTGACAGAACATTGATTTTGGGGGAATATTGTGAAATTATTTGAGAGAAAGATTGTATATTTGCCATTTATCTGTGATTGCATCTCACGTAAGCATATATGTCATATTATGATCAACATGCATTATGTAAATATACATGATGAAATAATCATGATTTCTTTATCCTCATCATACCCAAGGACACAAAACGACATACAAACAAACACAGTCAATATCGCCCGTGCTGAGTGAACTTTTTGTCACTATATAATTTTTGGCGTTTTTTACTTTATATACAAACACTCACTCATTACAGACTGACAGACATAGAAATGGACAAGCAAATATATAGGCCTATATACATGAAAACAAAGAATATACTGATATATAAGAATATACACAAATGAAAATCAACGTACAGATTCCTTTGTTTTTTTTTTCCTCCCCTTCTCCGGAGATTAAATTTATGGGCAAAAGTGAAGTCGGCCTTAGAATAGTATTTAAGTAACTCAGCAATTCGGCGGTCACTGATTTCAATAAGATTAGCTTTTAGGTTAATGATCACAATTCTTTGAAAAGTTCTCAATTCATCTTGTAGTGAATTACCCCCTGACATCGGGCGGGTCATTCCGCAGATTTTCAGACCGCCTGTTCCGAACGTCACGAATAAATCTACGGAGTTTTCCGCCCTGAATGATGATTTGGCTTCGCTGTTGTGCGTGTGTGTGTGTGTTTTTAATGAGAATAAAGTGCATTTCTATGTTCCTTTTACTTACCTTTCCGATTGCTGCGTGTTCTCCGTCTACATCTACATTACTACTTCTCTACATAACACTACTTAAACATTACTTATCTTATATTCTGTACTTATCTTACCTTGATCTTCTCTCTTTTCCTTCGACTAGAACACATTACCTTCATTTTTCATCTGTTTATCTCTTCGTATTTGATGTTCCAATTTTTGTATGCTTTATTTTTCGTTTTATGTATTTTAAGTTTACTATTAAACACACTTCTACGCTTTTTAAATAGAAATAAATCGAAATATGGGTAGAAAGTCACAAAAAGAGCGGGAAACTGCCACACAAAAGGTCAGGTTAGGACAGTTAACGGATGACAGCTCCTGGACATGAAGTTATTAATTTATTACCTGCTGACAGTCTCTCGTGCTCGAATGGTTTTACTTTCTCTTTTACCAATTAAGTGTATGGTGTTTTGTTTTTGAATATTGATTTTGTTTCGAATGATTGTGTTGATAAATGTGTAATATGGATGTTTTCCTTTTTTTAAGTGGGAGTGCCCGTAGCTGATAAGGATCTCGGATCTGTAGGTGTATCTCGATTTATATATTATCCGTGCAAATATGGGCTTATACATCTAAATTTATCTATATATCTAAATCTATATCTATCTATCTATATATATGCAGGAGTGAGCTTGTAGAATGCTGTTTTGTTGGTTGTTTCTATACTGCGTTCGACTGAGCGTGATTTTGTCTATGACTGTTGCTATAAGAGAACCTATATGTTGCTACCCTCTTTGCAATCCTTAGGTCAGCCATTTTGTTTTAAACGATGGGCACGGGATGGACTTGTTGACGATATCTTTTCTTTTTTTTCACCCGAGAGTCACCTTCCTGAAATGCGCTAGACCCATATTTGTCGTACATGAAATTCGGGGATTTTGGATCACTATGTTATTTTATTGTGCTATGAGTAATGAGTGAGTGATGTTGACAATTACAGTAATAATTTCTATAATTGCCGTAACATTCAGCAAAACCTAAATGGGCACCACTTTTCTCTAGCAAAAGCAGGAAAGAAAGTCTTGAATGCCACATATCCACAGTATCTAGCAAGCACTGTCTTTGTAGAGCGATGGCACACAGCAAGTTGCCGACCTCTTGCTCTAATGTACCGCAGATGAAGGATGTGCATGCAGAACGAGGCGAAGAAGCTGACTCAAACTGGTAGCTCAATGGTAGCGTGTCGACTTCACATCCCCGTGGTCGGCAGATCGAGTCCCGTCCAAACTCGTGAGTTTCCACTGTCACCTGGCGGTTACTGACGTAGCTGGGCACTGCGTTGGGTAAGGACCAAGCTCAGATCGAGTCAACACTCGTTGGCACATTCTCTCACGAATCAGCACACGCTGACACAGGCGGGCTCGCCTCAGTGCATACAAGCCCGGCGTAGCATCTGCTCCGCAAATCTGACTTATCCTTATCCATGCCCAATATTTACAATGTGCCCCTGTGCCAGAAAGGATGTGTTTTCCTGTGGCACTCACAGTCATCGGCACAGGTTTCCTTCCTCTTCCCTACCTCTTCATGTTATCTTTAGCGTGGATGGTTATATGTTTCGTATTCGTTGATGACAGTACATTACATTATGAAAAAAATAAAGTTTCCTCCCATAAAATATCACACCGAGTATAAAGAAAATAATGAGCTGATATGGACCCTATACTAGGATTTTAGTCAGTTGCAGTATTGATGGAGCCTATGACACATACAAGTCTCTCAATACAATAAAACACACAAAAAATAAAACAAAAATGTCTCAATCTTTACAATGAGTGGCTGAAAGAGAGTGGGAAAAGTCAAGGTATGTTGCATAAAGCTGCCTGGCTCTGAAATAAAACCATCCTGGAGATTGAGAAAGCAAATATATCCCATGTCTTCAATGGGTTAAGACAGTATAAAAATAAGAAAAAAAAAATTCATGGCATAATTGCTTCCATCTTCCCACACAAAAAAATTACACCACTTTTTCCTTTTTAAAATCTTTCAAAAAAATTATCTTTGGCTTAAATGAAAGACTACTTACCTAAATTACTTTATTAAAAGAAAAAAATATACATGTGAACTAATATAACAATTTATAAGTAGTACAAGAAAATACAATATAACGATAAATCTTAATGGGGTATTTTTAAAAAAATGGGTACAGTAATCACATATATACAAAATAACCAAAAGCAAAAAAGAAATATACATTAAAATTTGTCATCTGAAAAAGACATGCAAAAAAAAAAAAAAAAAAAAATTGGCGCAGTCAATTTTCATATAAATAATCATAAAAAAAAAATTGCAAAAAGAAAAAAAAAAGAAAAATACTATCAAATTGTGCAGTTGATTCCTTCCTGGAAATAAAGTAAAATCTCTCATTAAATAAACAAGACAATACAACACAGGTTGCTGGTAACTAATGCCTTTCTCAACATATAACAATGGCTTTCAGACTTTAAAGAGATATTTGGATGAAGACGACTATCAATTCACAGGCTGAGAGAAGGTAAAATATTAGCATATTATTATCACAGTCTATCCCACAACGGTTCAATCTGTGGGAAATGCATTTTTTTGTTCCACTGTTTCATCAATTGTGCATTTAAGTTCATCATGTCCTCTTTTTAATTAAAGAATTGTTGCATTCACGCATTTAGTACGACTATAATGAGCATCGCCTTCTACAAACTGTGAGAAAGAGTAGGGAAGTTATATTAAAATGCCCAAACAAACTGTAATTCATCCTTTATATATTTATATATCTTTTGGAAAATGTAATTTAATATTAACATCACAATGTCATCACATCTAAATGTCATTCTCCTATAATAAAAGAGAGCCACTTTGCTATTGTAATAATTATTTTCTTACTTAAATATCACCCAAAAAATATATTACTGGCATACTCGAGGAAAAAAACAAACAAACAAAAAACAAACAAAAAACAAATGAAGACATGAAAATACAGTTTGATTTAAAAGATGAGAGTTTTACATTCGTATATCTAAGAAAGAGAGAGAAAAGTCTTAAGTAAAACAGGCAATGTGAAAATCTACAAAACTGCACTTCGTCTACGTGAGCAACCGCCTGAAAGCGTACTTTGACTTTAATATCACCAGTTCTGAGAATGTTCCGTCAACAAGAACGGACAAAATGCCACGGAATATCTCGGGGAAAAACGAATAGAGCTCCTGGTGCGTTATCTTTTAGCACTGCTGTTTCTTTCCTGCTCTTAATGTAACTTTAAAAATATTAGAAGAATATTAGTGATGTATTTCTCTTTCTACTGTACATAATAAAATAAAAAATTGGTAATAATGTAATCATTTCAATCCTTGGGAAAAACAAGAGGATGAAAGAGAGAAAATATTGTGCATAAATTGGTCTTTCATTTCTCACAAAAAAAAACAATATTTATAAAAAAAATACAAAAATGAAAAATAAGTCCGTAGTAACATCACGAGTTTAAAGCCCACTGTATAAGGAAAAATATACCTATCTACATATACTCTCATCACTGTGTCCACATGTATCTGACTCCATAGTATATCTACAAGACACAACAGTAGTAGGCGAGGTAGAAGACACGTATGTCTACAACAGTATAAAAGGCACTTGGGTGAAGTCTAAACTACTGGCAAGTCTGTAAATAATTCTTTGTATATGTAAATCACAAACAAATCTTTATTGTTCTCTTATGTCCATTTTTTTTTCCATTTTTGTTTTTCATTGATGGAATGAGTATTGTAAAAGGAAACCTGTCATCACAACTGATTGATTGTTCATTGTACCTGACTTTGTTCATCATCATTTATTCTAGCATAATATCTTAAATCTTTAAAAAAAATGTAAGAGTTTATTATCAAAACCAAAGAATCTTTTATCCTACTGACTGATACAGCATCTAAATAATCTATTAAAAATATACATATCAATTTATTTATTAAACATCTTATTACATAGTTCAGTATTTTTCTTATTCATTACATAAGTTTTACCGGGAACAGGAGAAGCATTTTTCTTGTATTTCCGCAACACATAATTGCTTCCGGGAATGCGCTCCAGTTTTCGCACATTGTTCACAACCTCGAAATTGGGCTGTACCTGGAATGGAGGAGTTTGCATTTAGGAAGTATATCACTAGGGTGAGTACAAGGTTATTCCTGTGTTTGCTTGACATTGTGGTGATGGGTAATGGTTAAGTTTTATACAGCATTAGAAAAGACACAAACCAACCTACCAATAACACAAACCTCAAATCTTAAAACCAGTAATTCAAACCACTATCAAAATAATAAGTCATTACGCTACATCTCCATACCTCCACTGACAAACAATGAGCAACCTACCATTTGTAAACACATAATGACTTCGTCGTAGAACTCGAGGTCTGTGACGAAGTTCAGCTGCGTCTGCCCCCCAGAGTTGAACTCGATGAGAGTCTGCACGAAGGAACTGTCTACTCTGGCTACACCTTGGACGATCATGGCAGCCCTAAAAGTAGCGTGGATTTACACGTAAGTAAATATTAATGAGTTTCAATTTGGTGTTCTTTCAATCTGGTTTCGGTAGTGTAACTCGGGCTCAATATTCCTAACCCCTTTTCCTTACTACATAACATCAAGTGCCATATCTCAAGCCTTCACTGCAACTTTGATTACCTCATTTTACTGCCGTTTCACTTTTTATGAATCTTAGCTCTCACTTTGCATGCAGAAATTCTAGTCATGTCATGTCCTTACACAGCTTGGAACTAAGCATTTATCTCTATATTTAGCACAATTCTGACTCCCCCCATCTCCATTCAAAGAGAAGATTCTCAGTTATATAAAAAATATATAAAATAAATCAAAATGTATACAAAATACATGGCACCCATTATCATTTTTCACCTGAGATTCCCCATTCACTTATCTTTCCTATCAATTAAAGATGCAAAAATGCAACACCAGCAACAAGTAACTCACCCAACTTCCACAAGACTGTGAGCGTTCCGATTCCAGAGAGACACTTGTACTTGGCCGGAGAAGTCGTATGATATGGCACCGTTGAGAAGAAGTTCGGCGTTGAGACCATTCTGCAGGGGGACGATCTGAAGATGGTCTTGGAGCAGCAAGGAGCCCTGAGAGGGAGAAATAAAAAGAAAAAACATCAATGAGGCAAATCATTGGTCCTGTTTAGCTTTCTGGGTTGGAAAATATATCAACATAAAAATCTACAAATTAATTCTAGCGCTACTAAAAAAAAAAAAAATTACTACTACTCTTACAAATACTTGCACCTCTTATTATAGGTTCAAACAAGCACTAACGAAATCTAAATAGAAAGCCAATACTAAAAGTGTTAACTTATTTTGTATTCACATTATAGCCTTTCAAATGGACATAGTCAAACTGGCTGGTCTAGATCAACTAAATATCAATTATACTTGATTAAATCTACTCCTGTCACATGTCAAGTGCAATCTTAAGTACACAGTAAATAAAAACTGAGCAAAGCTGACAACTAACATAAAGCAAGAGGACTTACAAAAGGGAAAATATCATTATCAAATGATTTTAATACTTCATTAATGTCAAGATAATGGAAAGTAAATAAGTACCTGAAGAGCTGTGGTTTTCTCTGACCCCGTACCAGCCCATACGTGTCCCATCAGCTCCCCTTGACCGGTGAAGAACACGAATGGTCTCAGCTGCGTGTCCATCAGGGTCATCTCGATACCAGCATTGGCTTCCTCTCCATCATCAACTGCGTCATCTCCTCCGAAGACAGACAGACCGCCAGCGAATATGCCAATCTATGGGAGAGAGAAATGGCATATCTTGTAAATCTTCTAAATGTTCTTTGAGTCACAACTGTTTGTATATCAAATGGCAATTACATTCTTACATTAAGAATTGACATAAAAATACTGTAAATATCAACCCTAAACTTGCCAAAACTTCTCTTTTTACCTATTTTCTATCCCTCTTCAAAAGCATTTGAACATAAGCCTGGATTCCAAAAGTCTCAAAACTGGAGAACATCACACACAGCTACTTACAGAAAGAAGCCTCATCTGAGAGTCATCGGTGTCCACAAAGACGTCGACAGTAGACCTCTTGAGGAGCCCCCCGTTGATTTCGAGCATGTTGCTGAAGGATGAGTTGGCACTATTGTCGCCGGCGAGCAACCTTGAAAACGCTGACGACAACCCCCCTTGCCCATGGATGTGGTAGTTGCTAAAAGCTGGGATTCTCAGAATAGACTTCAACAACTGCAAGAAAAAAAGGGAAACTTGAGCAGGGTAGTATGTCAATATGGAGGGGTAAAGAAAGGGAATTAATATGAATGCTCCAGTAACACTAGACGGTAAGAAGAAAAAAAAAATATAAAGAAATACTGAAAAATAGCTGACAAGAGATCAAAAGGTCAAATTACAACATCTAAGCTAAGAACCTACATTTTGTAAGTGCTGGTCCTTCCTGGCCAAGTCAAACACTCTCCCCAGCAGGAGGGTGTTCAGCTCTCTGGTCTCCTGTGAGGTCATGACATGGAACAGCGCCTGAAGGAATTCTCGACTTGGTTTATGCTGCAGCACAATGTCTGCTGCCATGGCTCGAACACTTGAGTCATGCTGCTGATTTAGCTCAAGGAAGATTCGCTCTAGCTTCTTGAGGACCTGTTAGGAGAGAAAGCTTAATGTTAGTTTCCTTGTAAGGTTTCCCTCATGAACATTTGATTGACATTCTGATGAAATATTGTGTCTTTAATTTCTTGGGGCTAATAAATCATATAAGTAACAAACTTCCAAACCTGAAATTCCCCACTCTTACTTTTTCGGTAATGTAACTCTCAGGCATAGTTTGCAGTGCTCTTGTTGCATAAATTGCTGGTTTGCGTGCTTTGCTCTCCGCGTACTTCAGGAGGATCTCCATCGTATCTGCTTTCCTGAAGTTCTTTAGAGCTCGGATGTACACCAACTGACAGTCCTCGCTCTTGCAGCTTTCCAACTTGCTTGTGATAAATTCCTGCACCTCAGAAATAATCTGGAAGAGTAATTCAACTTAACATTAGTCACAGCAAAGACAGTTTAGATTCCTGCATGTTAGGAGAGGTAGGAGGTGGGCCTTGACAGTTCTCTAATACACCGCCCAGAAATGGGATGCTTGAAAACCAGATCTCAGGCCTTCAAATCTACTCTCATCTAATGTATATCATGAACTTCCGTATGAAACCCTTCATGATAATGGATTTTGAATTGCTTCTCTGGTATGAACCACTATCCAAAGTTTGAGTTTTATATTGTTTATCAGTTAAGTGAAATGGAAGAAGTACCAAAACAAAGAGTATAGAGGATGCTTGTTAGAAAGTACTAAAGTACTTGATTTCAAACTCTTTATTTCCAACATCTTGGACCTAATAATGTTATGTTATGTGCATCATCAATGAGAATTTCTTGTGCAAAAACTTGAATAAGCAAAATAAATATTTGATTTTACACATTCTTCTTCCACTTCAGATTCCCTGGTGTATATGCGTAAATACTAAAGTGAACTATTCACTCCTTTAAAAAAGAGAGTGACAAAAGAGTTAATGAATGAACTAAAAAAAAAAAAGACCCCCCCCAAAAAAAAAGTCTTTTACTTACAGGCTTTTTGCAGTTACTGGATACTTTGCAGAAAGTATGGCTGACAGAGGCTATCGTTAAGACAAGAGTCTCATACAGTTTGTCATTATTCAGGCCCTTCTTCGCAAGCGTCATCAAATCTGAAAATAGAATAAGAACAACAGATAAGGTATTGTAATTCTATTAGAGAGAGCCTTTCTTGCTACTTACACTCTGATTAATGGAAAGAAGATGAAAAAATAGAAGATAAAATCGAAGTAAAAGCAACTTTTAATCACAACAAATGGGGAAAACAACAATATATTACACATTATAAATATATTATATAAAATAAATATCCTAAACGGAACTACAATCACTAAACCAAACATCAAAACAATTTTAATATAGAATGAACTGAGTTTATTGTGACAAATGTATAAAAGCTATGAATGAAAATAGATATACAAACTAACATGAATACAGTTACATCAAAAAAGTAATCACAAAACATTTTTTCTCCTCAGTAAAGGAAAATAAATATAAGGAAGAAAAGCCACTCAAGAGATCAACATCCCACACCACCCACCTTGTAAGATGAACTCGGGCGGATGCGTTGCCAAGGAGAGACTCAAAAGGTACCTTTCCGGCTTCTCAATCGGACCTCCGAAGTTGAGCACGGACATGGCGGCCTTGTGAGAGGGAATCGTCTGGGCTGCGGCCATGATGTCCAGCAACTGTGGCCTGGAATGAGGGTTTTCATATATTTATACGTATGTATATATTTTTTCTGACTTTCTGAATTTTCTACTATGTATGAGTTTAGTAAGGAGATGAATAGCAATGAATAAATAGGCCAAAACAAATAAGTGAAATAATCTTATTCGTATATGATAAAAGAGCTATGAGAAAGACATATATGAGAGAGAAAGAGAGGAAGTGGAGAAGGGGGGGGGAGAGAAAGGGAGGGAGGGAGGGAGAGAGAGAGAGAGAGAGAGAGAGAGAGAGAGAGAGAGAGGAGGGAGGGAGAGGGAGAGAGGGGAGAGAGAGGGGAGAGAGAGAGAGAGAGAGAGAGAGAGAGAGAGAGAGAGAGAGAGAGAGAGAGAGAGAGAGAGAGAGGCTGGGGGGAGAGAAAGAGAGAGAAACATTTACAAACTCTTAACTTATTTCCATCTCTTTGTCAAATCCAAAGCTCACAACTCCAGCATTAAAAAAAAAAAAACTCTTCCAGCAAAACACGAAACTCACATAATCTTTGCATTCTTCTTGTCCTTGAGTATCTCCTTGATGGTGTTGATGTCACTCTCGCGCACTTTCCTCAGCAGCCTCACGAAGGCGATGGCAGAGCCTTGCGTGCCCAGGTTCTTGGGGCTTAGAGTGTTGTAGAAGCTGCTGATCAATGCCTTCAACTGCAAGATGGGAAAAATAATGAATAAGAGAATGAATAAGAATAAGATGCAAGATGAATAGAAAGGCATCAACGGCAAGACGGGAAGAATAAATGAATAAGAGAATAAATAAGAATAAGATGCAAGATGAATAGAACGGCATTAATAAATAATGATAAAATGATGGTTTTATCAGTAAGATTTTGATGAAATACTTTAAATCTACATTTGTGAAAAGAATTGATTAAATTGCAATACTTCCTTCGGGTACACAGAGCAAGCTCACTCACCGATTTGCATGAAATGCATTCCTTCGTCTCTGGATTGGTTGTGAGCTGCTCCGTGACAATGGATTTCTTCAACTTTTTGGCGATGGATCGTAATGCTTCGGCAGCTGTGTTTCCCGTGTACTTGGGGCTGTTGACCTTGCTGCGACCTAGAATGATGCCCGGTATTTGTTAACAGTTTTCTACATACACACATATCTATCACTCTATAGATTTATCATGTGTATCTCTATCTGTATTCTGTGAATTATGTATCATATGAATTGACTGAAAGGCACTGCATTCTGTCTGCAGTCAAATTAGAGTCAAATCTTTGTATAATATGTTTATGATGACAGCAATATAAAACATGATACACAAACACACATCTGTCTATCAAAACTACATCATATGTAGTTAAGCGTAACATAAAAAAAAAGACAAAGAACGTGAAAGATAACAAGATGAGCACAGGTGAAAAAGGCCAATAAAAAAAGTTGGAAGATGAAATAATGCTTTAAAAAAAAGAAAAAAAAGAAAGAAAGAAAGAAAGAAGAAGAAGAAAAAAAAGGCTTTTCCTACTTACTCTTGAGCTGGAGGTTCTGCTTGCTCATCACTTCTGCGCCTGACTGCTTCCGCGCCTCCACTCTCAGGAAGTGCGTCTCCATTGAGGTGGCTTTCTCGATGATTTTGTCGTCTGGGTTTAGCACGTACGAGGCTGTTGCATGGCTGTCGATCTGAGCACCCAGGACCTGTGTTGGGGTGGGGTATTTTGCATTGATAATTAACACATGGAAACTCATTGCCTCATTGAGATAGAGAAATATATTGCATCATTGTGCTGTAACATTCAGTAAGACTTGCTAAATTTTTGTTACAATTTTTTTTTAGATACTCAGGGCTGTAAATGAAAATGTAACACTGTTTTGGGTACTTCTATATGTATCACAGTCTTATGAATACGTAATTTTCTATATCCTTGAATCACTATATATACATATTTCCTTAAACTTAAATAAGTATACAAGTCTCAAAAAGGACTGGAAAAAAAAGAAGCAAAGAAAAAGCATTACCACTTAAACTAAAAAAAAAAGAAAAGAAAAAAAGATGACAAGCAAAAGCATTAAGTACCGGAAACTCTCCTACATACCTTATTTGTCTGGTTGAAGAACTGCACAGGAATGACGTTCTTGCAATTCCGTTTCAACTTGGTGACGTGGGTTGGGTCGACCATGTTGTAGGTCACTTCGCACTTCCCTGAGGAGTCCATTTCTCGCTGCTTCACATTCTTTAGTTGATGCTGTTTCGAAATAAAAGGATCAAGACTTACAAACTTAAAAAAAACAATATATAAAGAGATAAGGCAATTCTAAATGCACATAAATTATTCAGCTCATGAAAACTGACCTAGCATGTAGCACCACATATCAGGTATCTTATTTGTATATCTATGACATAGCATGGATAATTGTTTGTCAGTCTGTCTCCTCCTCCATGAGCTTCCTCTAATCTTCCTCTTATAACTCTCTCTGAACTCCCTTTCTACTTTGAGTGTCTATCTCTTACTCCCATAGCTCACTCTCCCCCATTCATGAAGTCTGTCTGTCTGTCTGTCTGTCTGTCTGTCTGTCTGACTGACTGACTGACTGACTGACTGACTGACTGACTGTCTGTCTGTCTGTCTGTCTGTCTGACTGACTGACTGACTGACTGACTGACTGACTGACTGACTGACTGACTGTCTGTCTGTCTGTCTGTCTGTCTGTCTGTCCCTTCCTTCCTCTGCTCCCTCCATACCCTTCTCCCTTCTCCAGGTCCCACACACGGCCCATCAACCCACCCACCTGCAACAGGCTGGCTATGCCCTTCATCACATTGAGCAGCGCCAGCTCCTCCCCCTCGAGGTGGTGCACCTTCCCGATCTGGCCGCTGTTCCAGTGCAAGAAGATCGGGTGCAACTTGTACTGCTCCAGCTTGGACGACTTGTGTGCAAAGTCCCCTGGAGTAGGACCTTGACGGGACTTCACCGAGAGTTTGGGGGCCACGATCTGTAGGGGGAGGGGGGGAGGGGGAAGGGGGGTTAGGAAAGAGAGCTTTGTTTGATATGCATTAGCTGGGAAGAAAAAATGAAAAAATATATATATACATATAGTCGTATTTCAAACTGCTTACTGGTACCATACGATAAAGAAATTTGATAAAGAAAGATGAGAAAAATGAGAAAACAAAGTGAACAACATATGAACCAAAAATACAAAGAAATATAGACATAAAAATACTAACAGCAAAACAAAACGAACAACGCAAACTAAACCCCCCGTCCCAGTCTACTTACCGTCAGCTGAAGAATTTGCTCGTGTGCATTGCCCGGGTGCTGCCACACGGGCGTGACCTCGGCGGAGAGCTCGACGCGGAAGCCGACATCCTTCGTCGTGGACACCGGCAGCGCCTGAGGCTCATTTAGCAGCACCGAAGTCTCGTAGACGTACGTGTAGAGCGTCCCCACCTCGAACTGGCGGCTGTACGCTGTCGGGAGAGGGAGAGGAAGGGGAAACGTTTCAACGCCTCGTTTGCCAGGAAAGCCTTTGAATCGACGACTCGATCCACGTCGAGCACGCGAGACTCGAGACTCGACCGATAAGAAGAACTTTACAAAAAGAAGAAGAAGAAGAAGAAGAAGAAAGAAGAAGAAAGAAGAAGAGGAAGAAGAAAAAAAAAAAACTCCCGAGGGTCTACCGCGCGCCCACTCGAACTCACCTGGGTAGGACGAAAGGAGGACGAAGGCGTGGGCGGGGGCGAGGGCACACTGGAGGGCGCCCCACACCAGCCAGCTGAGGCTCCCGACGCCCACGGTCAGGGTACCCGCCAAGCCCCAGCGGACTAGAACCACGAAGGTTGTCAGTGCGCCTAGTCCCATGGCTATATGCGTAGTCCTCGCTGTCTTTCTTTCTCTATATTTATCTTTCTCTCTCTATCTCTCTCTCTTTCTTTCGCTCCCTCTTTCTCTTACAGGTTCTCGTACTTCTAGTTTCCCATTCCTGTCTTTGTTATTTTTTTATAGTGTTTTCTAACGGTTTTTTATCTATTTCTTTTTATTTCTACTCGCTTTCAAATCTTTCAACTTTTTTTTTTGGCGGGATTTCAATTCATCTCCGTCATTCCATCTTTCATATCATTTCCTTCTTTCGATTTCTCTCTCTTTCTACACTCTTTCA
>NW_028234427.1:36612224-36614724 GCF_977035675.1 Penaeus japonicus | reverse complement strand
TATACAAGACTTGGATATTCCAATCAAATCTTATGCAAGGCTGGGTTGTTTCAACTAAATTCTCTATCGCATAAGACTGGAATATTCCAACCAAGGTCTATCATTTAGAAGGATGGAATATTCCAACCAAAATCTATCATTTAGAAGGATGGAATATTCCAACGAAGGTCTATTATTTAGAAGGATGGAATATTCCAACCAAGGTCTATCATTTAGAAGGATGGAATATTCCAACCAAGGTCTATCATCATTTACAAGGATGGAATATTCCCACCGAATTCTTGCTCCATCTCTCCACATACCGCCATGTCTTCACTCATTCCGTCCCGTCTCTTCTCCCCCTCCTCCTCCCCCTTCTCCTCCCCCCTCCACTACCTACTATACGCTCCATCTTCTCTCTTTCTCCTTCCTCCACAGTTCCCTTCCCCCAACGCCCACTCTTACCCCCTCTTCCCTCTCCTCTTCTTCCTCCACTACTACATTACTATCCTCCTTCCCCCCCTTCCCTACCTCTACTACGACCCCCCCCACCTCTCTCTCTCCTTCCCTCCCTCCCTCCCCCCCTTCTCCTCTCTCCTCCACCTCTACTACCCCCCCACCCCCACCCCCCATCCCCCATCCTGCTCCTCGGCCATTGAGGCGACCAACCTTCCCTCCGTCTCGCTCGCCATCATATCCTGTTTACGATAATCCCCTTCGCTTTATCATCCTCCTCATCTCCTCATTCTCCCCCCCATCGTCATCCTCGTCTATATTATCATCGCCTTCTTCGCCTCCTCCTCATTTTCATCGTCGTCGTCGTCGTCGTCGTCATCATCCTCATCATCATCATCCCCACACATTATTCTCATCTTTAATCTCATTCTCCTCCTCTTCCTCCTTCTCTTTCCCACTCATCACCCTCATCTTTATCCTCCTCTTCCTCTCCTCCTATTCTTCCTCCTCCTCCCTACTCTCCAACCTCAACCTCACCATCAACCTCATCCTCAACCCCTCCCTCCCCCTCCTCCCTCCTTCCCCCCTCCACTTTGCAGGCAGGTAGGTAGGTAGGTCGGTAGTAAACGGAGCCAATGACCTGTAGGAATATAAAACTACAGGCCCCTTGTCGTCGTCTCCTGCGTATCAGGTCACGCAAAAACAACAAAAAAGCAACAACAAAAAAACTGGTCGTAACGCCAACGCTATGTTGCCCCTCCCTCCCTCCCTCCCTCCCCTCCCTCCCCCCTCCCAGACGCCCAACCCCTTTGCCGTTCCATCTCTACCCTACCCCTCCCCTTCCATTTGTTTGTTTGTTTGTTTGCTGGAGAGAGGGGGGAGGGAGGGAGGGGGAGAGAGAAGGAGAGAGGGAGGAAGAGAGGGAGGAAGGGAGGGAGGGAGGGAGGGAGGGGGAGAGAGAGGGAGAGAGAGGAAGGGGAAAAAGAGAGAGAAAGAAAGACAGAGAAAGAGAGAAAGAGAGAGAAAAAGAGAGAAAGAGGAAGAGAAAGAGAAAGAGAGTGCGCGTATGTTATGGAAGTAAGTATGTAGGTGCGTGTGTGCGTGTGTACGTGTGTGACCCGCATGGCATCCTGGCGTACACGGACTGATTAATGCATGCACTTGCTACGCCGTGCAAATAAGTTCTTCCACCACTGTTCTGGTCGACCTGGGCCAAGTCTTCTCTCTCTCTCTCTCTCTCTCTCTCTCTCTCTCTCTCTCTCTCTCTCTCTCTCTCTCTCTCTCTCTCTCTCTCTCTCTCTCTCTCTCTCTCTCTCTCTCTCTCTCCTTTAACCTATCTACCCGTCTCTCTCTCTCTCTCTCTCTCTCTCTCTCTCTCTCTCTCTCTCTCTCTCTCTCTCTCTCTCTCTCTCTCTCTCTCTCTCTCTCTCTCTCCTCCTTCTCTCTACCAACCAACCTACCCCCACACCCCCTCCCCTTCCCCTCCTCCTTCCTTCGCCAACTATCTCCCCCTCCATCTCCAGCAACACAACACCCCTTGAGAAGTACCTTTAAGTGTCACGTGTTACTCTCTCTCTCTCTCTCTCTCTCGCTCGAAAGACACCAATTGCCAACCGCCCCGACGCCCCCCCCCCCCCCCCGACGTCCCCTCCACGTCAGCCTTCCAAACCACCTACCACGTCAACGACACGTCAACGGCACGTCAACGGCACGTCAATGACACCGCCTGCCTCGCCATCTAGGTCATCTACACGTCACCTACACATCAGCTATATCGTACACCCCTTCCTCTACACTGTCATCTATGCCTCTCTCATACGATACGCCACGTCATCTATTAAGGCGCTTACATCACATACCACGTCATCTATACGTCACCCATACAACACCAACCACCTACAGTGTCTCTTATACGCGGACAACAACACCAACCACCTACAGTGTCTCTTATACGCGGACTACAACACCAACCACGCCCCTTGTACAGCGTATACAACACCTATAATGGCACCTTCACAACACCGCCATCTCTCACGTCTTTAATGCAACACAACACCAAATACAA
>NW_028234427.1:36579724-36582224 GCF_977035675.1 Penaeus japonicus | reverse complement strand
CTGGGCTAGGGCTGGGCTGGGCTGGGTTAGACTGGGCTGGGCTGGTCTGGGCTAGGGCTGGTCTGGGCTAGGGCTAGACTGGGCTGGGCTAGGGTTGGGCTAGGGCTGGGCTGGGCTAGACTGGGCTGGGCTGGGCTGGGCTGGGCTGGGCTGGGCTGAGCTAAGGCTAGGCTGGGCTAGGGCTGGGCTAGACTGGGCTGGGCTGGGCTGGGCTAGACTGGGTTGGGCTAGGGCTGGGGCTAGGGCTGGGCTAGGGCTGGGCTGGGCCGGGCTGGGCTGGGCTAGGGCTGGGCTGGACTGGACTGGGCTGGGCTGGGTTGGAGTCGCTCGTTCGGCCACGCTACGTCAAGCCACGCCACGTCAAGCTACACTCTACACTCGTTGCAGGGGGACACGCGTCACTGGGCCGCCCGGCCTCCGTGCGGGGAAGATGAGATGGAGGAAGATGAGAGGAAGATGAGAGGGAGGGAGGAGAGATGAAGAGATGAAGAGATAAAAAGAGAAAGATCCGAAAGACGGAAAGAAAGAGGGAGCAAAAGACAGAAAGAACAAGAGAAAGAGAGAGTAAAAGAGAGAAAGGGAGAGTAAAAAAAAGAGATAGACTTATCACAGGAGGGAGAAAAAGAGATAAAAAAGAGAGAGAGAAATCAAGAGAAGACAGAGAAACGAGAGTAAGAAACAAACAGAGAGCTCCGATGGCGAGAGGTCCCAGCTGATCCCACACCTCCGACTTCAGACTTGAGGACGTATTCGAGTCCTTCAGAGTGACGTCCTACGGGTCTGGAAAGGAAGCAAAACAGAGGGCGTTAATGCAGCCGTCAGATATCAATTGCAAAACTTTATTTATTTATTTATTTATTTGTTGGTATTAATTTTGCGCAAAGTTTAAGACTCTCTCAACGCTTGCATTTTTGTTGTTATTGGTTTTGTTGTGTGCGTGTACGTATGCATGCGTATGTGTGTGTAAGTATGCATGTGTGTATACGTATGCATGTGTGTGTGTGCGTAAGTATGCATGCGTGTGTGTGTGTACATATGCATGTGTGTGTACGTATGCATGTGTGTGTGTGTACGTATGCATGTGTGTGTGTGTACGTATGCATGTGTGTGTGTGTACGTATGCATGTGTGTGTGTGTAAGTATGCATGTGTGTGTGTGTTTGTGTGTGTGTGTGTACGTATGCATGTGTGTGTAAGTATGCATGTCATTTGATTGTGTATAAATGAGTATGTGTGTGCGTGTGTGTACATATGAATGTAAGTAAATGTATAAATGTATTAGCCCATATGTGTAAAATCAGAAAACGGTTTCCACTTCAATGATCAACCAATAAACATATAGGTTCAAAGAGCTAAAAATACCCCCCCCCCCCAAAAAAAAAAAAAAAAAAAAAAAAAAACTTTATAGTCGCGTCCACCCTTGACCTTGTTACCAGAACTAAAACCACAATTATTTTTATCATCATCTGCATAAACACTTCCCAACCAAAAGCAAAGCAATGCGCATGCTCATTGCTCAGCCGTTTTCATTTGCTTGCTTGTAACATGGAGATAAGAAACCAGTGCATACACATCTGCTTGTTATAAGCTCTGTCACATTATACCCTTCCATAGTAAAATCATCATTGTTATTTCGCTATTTTTTGTTATTTACACTTTACAGTCTGCTCAATCTTTAATCATCATCAATCATCATCATTCATCAATTGTCATGATCTTCGCACCACAAATGAATCCAACACAATGAAACGCATGTGGAAACAAAACATCAAACTGAATCCAGAAAACACAAACAAACAAACAAATAAACAAGCAAACACACACACACACACACACACACACACACACACACACACACACACACACACACACACACACACACACACACACAAACACACACACACACTCACACATACACCCATAGCAAAATATAAACACAAAATACAAACGACACACAAACGAAAAAAATAAAAGAAAAAAAGAAGAAAATCAGTATCCAACAATTTATATAAAAAAAAAAACATCACAATATCGCATACTAAGAAACTTCAGCCAACGCAAAGCTGTTTAAACCGAACGAGATAACGACACTAAAGACTACCCCTACCCCCAACCCCCACCCCCACCCCACTCGCTCCCCTTAATCTGCTGTGTATGTGTGTGTGTGTGTGTGAGTGATCATCAGCTGTTATCTTCAGGTGAGTTCTTATCAGGCTGCCTCCTAATACACGATCAAGAGAGGGAGGGGATGAGAAAGGAGGAGAGGAGAGAGGAGAGAGGAGAGAGGAGAGAAGAGGAGAGGAGAAGAGGAGAGGAGAGGAGAGGAGAGGAGAGGAGAGGAGAGGAGAGGAGAGGAGAGGAGAGGAGAGGAGAGGAGAGGAGAGGAGAGGAGAGGAGAGGAGAGGAGAGGAGAGAGAGGGGAAAGGAATAGAGAAGAGAGGAGAGGAGAGGAGAGGAGAGAGAGGAGAGGAGAGGAGAGGAGAGGAGAGGAGAGGAGAGGA
>NW_028234427.1:36572224-36574724 GCF_977035675.1 Penaeus japonicus | reverse complement strand
CCAATATCATTCAGTAGAACAGTGTGTCATGTTAAAAAAGAAAGAATAAAAGAGTTCTGCTAAGTGGTCATACAATAAGCATAAAAAAATTGTTTATCAATACATTGTACATTAATTTCAGGTGTAAAATGACTGCATCAGAATCACTTATGAAAATAAAGGAAAATGGAAAAAAAGAGAGCATGAAAGAAAGAGAGCATGAAAGGCAAAGTTTTTAAACAGAAAAAGGCCAAAGGAAGGAGAAGAAAATATCCAGACAGAAAAAAAAATTATACTTAACTAAAAGACTCAACACTGCAAGAAAAGGAACTTAATACCATAGAAAAAAAAAAGTAATAAAATATATGAAATCATAACTTAAAAAAATAAGACATCAAGCATTCATACTACAAACAATATCTTCAAACCTTACTCCTATAAAATAATTGCTTTAGGTATATATATAAACAAAGTTCTGTCAATAGTGCACTGAACTAAACAAATACAAAAACAAGAAATTTACTGATACGTCTTATTCTTAGTAAACAAATATATTCACAGAACTGAAGTAAACAACCTGTTACTTACACACACACGCCGGTGTCTAAGGATTACGTAACTTGGGGGAGCATTTAACTCCCTCTTGTGACACTGCCTCTCCTCTTAATCTAATTCTGACTCGAGTGATAAAGTTGGTCTAATTGAAATTGTGTGCAGAGTTGCTAGGCAATTAATCCACCAATTATAACCCTTTGACAGGAAATCTCGTGGATGATTGGCTGACTGACCGGCTGACCGACCAATCATAACGATTGTTGTGGAAACGTCGCGGTTCATTGGTTCGGAGGCCGGGTCGCGAACTCAAAGAAAACGGAGGGATTGTTTACGTTCGTGACGTCATAGGTTTGGGGGCTCCGCACTTGCCGTGTTGGATTTTGATTGGTCGAAGAGCTTGATATGACGTCATCGAGATATACTTCTTCTGTTTCTGACTGGTTAGAGGTTTGGAGGTGACGTCATGGAAGTAGAGTTTCTCAGCTTGCCGTGGTGGTTTCTGATTGGTCAGCGTGAGAAACATTACTTTGAACGGTATTAAAGTACACTATTGTAATGTCATTTAACAAAACAAAAAGTGAAAGGTTATCATTACACAGAGAAACTCAATTGCTTATTTTTCTTTACTAGCACTTCAGACATACATCTATACTGATCACTATTACACTCTCCTCCACCACAACTTTTTAACTACTATAAAGTGATTGTCATTTTGCTATATATAAAAAGATATAGAAAAAAAACAGTTATATTTAATTTTACGATATCAAATCCCTATACTTATATATATGCAGAAAACAAAAGTAGTTTCTCTGTCCGTACATTTGACTGGAGTTCCCAAGGGATTGACTTATGACCATTGCGATTTTATTTTTATTTTTTCATTCATTATTAAAGACCAAAGAGTAATTCATTCATTAATAAAGATATGAATAATGAGAACAGCACAAAATATTTTTTGATTAGTAAGAAAAGAATTTACGATCTTTTAGGTTGAAATAGACTATGCAATTAAAACAAGATAGTTATTATTGTCACATCTATACAAGTAATTAAGGACACTGAACATGAAGTAGAAAAATAAATGAGCAATATATTTCACGAACATATATATATATATATATATATATATATATATATATATATATATATATATATGTATGTATGTATACATGTATATATATATTTATATATATCTATGTATATATACATATAACATACACACACACACACACACATACATATATATATATATATATATATATATATATATATATATATATATATATATATATGTATATATATATATGTATATATACATATGTATGTAGTCTATATATGTATATATATATAATATATATATATATATATATATATATATATATATGTATGTATATGTATATAAATACATATGCATGCTAATGAAATAAACATCTCTCTCTCTCTCTCTCTCTCAATACACTCCACTCTCTCTCTCTCTCTCTCTCTCCTCTCTCTCTATATATATTATATATATATATATATATATAATATATATATATATATATATATATATATATAATGAATGTATATAAATACTTATGCATATTATATGAAATATATATATATATATATATATATATATATATATATATATATATATATATATATATATGTGTGTGTGTGTGTGTGTGTGTGTTTATATATATACATATATATACATATATATATATATAATATATATATATATATATATAATATATATATATGATGTATATATATATGCATATGTATATGTATATATATATGTAGATATATATACATATATATATATATATATATATAAATATATATATATATATATATATATATATGTATATATATATGCGTACTAATGAATGTATATATATAAATATATATATATATATATAATATATATATATATATATATATATACATATATATATATATATATATATATATATAA
>NW_028234427.1:36570625-36572124 GCF_977035675.1 Penaeus japonicus | reverse complement strand
GTAGAAGAAACTAAATGCAGACTTTGCAACGAAGAATATAAACGAACACTTGGACATTACATTACAATGGCAGTGACACGAAATATGATTGTTTCGCCTTTGAGATTTATGGGGATTTAGCCAGATTTACTCCACTGATATCTTTATTATTATAGTAATTATTATCATTAATGTTATCATTACTATTATTACTATTATTAATGGTATCATTATTGCTAATATTATCATTATCATTATTATTATCATTATCATTATTACTGTTATCATTATTGCCTACTTATACATTTTTAACCATTATCTATATTGATATTATTCAATAAGATGCATTACAACTAGGTTCGGTAATTTTTTTTTTGCTATGCCTGCAGCGTTCTCTCGGCTGTGGACACTCTCGATCAGAATAAAGGCTTTTTATATATAATGCGTAATATAAATATACACTTCAGAATAAATGAAAAAAAACAATCACCATACATACATATATACAGACTATCTATATGTATGTACGAACGTATTTATGTCTGCACACGTGTACTAGCCCCCCTCCCCCTCCCCCTTCCCTCCGTCGCGCGTAACACGGGCTCCGATCTTCCAAGACTCCATCACCCGAGCCAGTGCACCTCCAGCTTCCGACGTGAGAGGACACGCTTTCGAGATCTTGGGCTTTCGATACCGAAGTGTCTAACGTTTTGATTTTTTTTACGAATTTTTACGTAAATGGATTGTTTTTTTTATTCTTATTATATCTAATGCTAGAGGAATTGCAATATGGTCTTGAATGTGCGTTTGATTGTTTTAAGTAAGGTGAGAGAACGTGATATGTAGAAAAATAAAGAAAAACGTTATTGATGGAATACTTTATGAGGTAAGATATTTACTGAATTTATATTTGCTGATCTCGTAAACAAAATTTATTCGTAATTTTCTCTCTCTCTCTCTCTCTCTCTCTCTCTCTCTCTCTACCCGCTGCACATCTCAGCGTCTCTCTCTCTCTTCTTGTCTGTCACTCTCCTCTCTTCTCCCCCCTCCTCCTCGTCGTCCGCCCTGCCGCCTCTCTCTCTCTCTCACCTTCATCTCTCTTCTCTTTGTATATTGGTACACACACACAACACACACACACACCACACACACTCATATATATACTATATATATAATATAATATAAATATATAAATTATATATATATAGTAATAGTAATAATATATACACACACAGGCCACATATGTATATACATATATATATATATATATATAAATACTATAAATATATATATATATATATATATAATATATATTATATATATATTAAAATTTATATATATATATATAAATATAATATATGTGATTATATACATACACACACGACACACACACACACACACACCCCGCAAACACACACACCACAAACACACACACACATATATATATATATATATATATATAAATATATATATGGAGATATTATATATATTATCGGTATAGATATAAAAAAAAAAAAAAA
>NW_028234427.1:36518125-36523125 GCF_977035675.1 Penaeus japonicus | reverse complement strand
GCACGAAATCACTGAGGAATCAAATAGTAGATCTACCTGAACTTGGCTGTTGGAATGTCTTGGAATTTTCAGGAAAGAGAATATTTATTTATATCTCTATTATTTTCATTACTAACAATATTGTTTACATTATTGATTATCATTGTTATGATAATGGTAATAACAACAATAGTATTGATGAAAGTAAAATCTTATTTTTGCAAAAATTCAAGGATTTGGGGTAAAGACGTGATGTCCGATAGGGCTACTAATTGACTCCTTGGTAACTAAACCCTTGTGGAGCCATCTATGTGTAAAGTAAATTGATGAAATAAAAAGGCACTGGACAGTTCACCAATACATGCACTCTCATCATCAATGGGTTAACATACTATTGTGGGTGTTCATCTCTTTTAATCCAATGAGGTGAGGCTTTTAATCTCTCTTACAGGTTCTCTCTTGACAGTGGGTATTACAAATAGTAAGGTGCAGTTAATATGCTTTTATGTAAGAGACATATCCACCTTGCGGAAAGGATAGGATAAAGATATTTAAGTTTTCCTGCCTATCAGATGTGAAAATGAGAAATGTAGAATGATTGTATAAAAAAGGAGATTTCGAAATACAATTGTTTTTCTAAACAGGGTACATTTTTTACTCAACTATCACATTGAAAATCTTGAATGATGTATACAGATTTATATGTAATCAATAAATAGGAAGAACAGAAGTAAAGAAAAACATTTCAGACACATTTCCTAAGTTACAACTTAGTGCTTTGGCATGTAGATAGAATAAAGCCTAATTCAGTAGTGTAATTCAGGTATTTGTTTGATGACTAAAATGCTTCAAAGGAAAAATTACACTTGTCAACTGGATTCAGTGTATATTATAGTCATGGTTGCCAAGGAATGATATGTTTATGTATATACTTATTTAATTTGATGTTTAATTATTTTTATTTTTTACATCTGTTATTTTGTTCCACATTGACAGGAAAGATGCTAAAGACTTTTTGAAGATAAAGATTAGTAATATAGGGAATAAATAGTGTATAAATAGATACAGGAGTGTATACACAGTTCCTTAAGCTTTTATATTGTTTAATAGCATTTTGATGCTTATATAAAAAGGTGTTGACTCATGGTTGGTGATAGTATTTTAGAAGAATTACTATTGGTGTGAGATCTGTGAGTTATGATGCTTAATTTTGTTACTGTAAAGGCTTTTTCTTTATCATCCAGTATGAGAGAAAAATTGATAACAGTCAAAATAAACCCCAACGAATATAGGTATTATGATTACTTTTGTAATTCCTACTTCATGATTCTCGCCTTCTCTAATTCCTGGACTCGACACTATCCTACGCAGGATCCTTTGGAGCACTATGGCACCCCACTACCTCAGCGTGCAGCCATGGCCCTGTTGCCCCTCCAGTCTGTCTCCCTCCAGGACCTCTTCATCTCGCCGTCGCCAACCTACGGCGTCTCGTCGGCACCGGCTAGTCCCGCCATGAGTCATTCTTCGGGCTCTGTGGCCCTGGGAAGTTCTTCCAGATATGGTCAATCAGCCAAGAGTCCAGACTTGAGATTAAGAGTGCCCAAGAGTCCATCTCTAAGGGTGCCTACCAGGAGCGCTCCCGTCCCGCCCCCGAGGAAGAACAAGAAAGCCGAACCAGAAAACGGGTAAGGAAGATGTGTTGATTGCACTCCGACTGATTTGCTTATTTATTGTTTTGTAGATTTCTTAGCTTGTGGGATTGGCAATAGTGGGATAGTGTAATGTGTTAAAAGTTGAATTGTTCGACACAAGAGTGCTTCCTCATTACAGAATAGTCCGTGATCAGCCGCACATCCGTGGGGTTGGCCGTTCGAGAGCTTCCTTCAAGTGCCACTTAGTTGAGGACTGTCCAAAGGAGCCTCCCCCGAGCCTACTTGACTGAAATTGCAATACGGTGAAGTGCAATTCCGTTCAACGCTATTGTGATGGCTGCAACTCCCCACAGCTCTCCTCTCCTTCCTATCGTCGTCCACCAAATATTTACGGGCATAATGGAATCTCATTGATGCGGTGTAGATGCACGGGCATGAATTAGAATGACCTTTTTATCTTTATTAAGGTGAATATAGGATCCCTTGTCCCTTCATGTTATGTAATGTTCGCTGGTGTTAAATTACTGTAACAGAGAAGGTTTTTATTATTATTTTATTTTGTCATTATTTTTATTAGTGGTTTTTATAGAGAAATTGTCTTCAGATAAAGATATAATGTATATAGAGTATGCAACTGAGGAAAGTTTTAAAATAATGGTGAGAAAATAATCCTAGTTTTTAAAGAAGGTTGTATGATGAAAGAGCCTTCAGTATGTGAATTTTATTTTTTATTTTTTAATCGCTAGTCCAAGTCGAATATTCATTCTTGTGATATATATTTTTTTTACTCCATAGTCTGAGTAACATTAAGACAAGCTTTAATTAAAATTTGATAGAAGTTCGGTGTTATTTTGTGAGCAAGAGATGGAGTTGGTAATTTTGTCAAGATTTTGATAGTACTACTCGACTTAATTTTTTTTTTTTTTCTTTTTTCTTTTTTTTTGAGTTTTACAGTTGAACAGAAGGATTATTCAGCTGATTTTTTCTTCATTATTATTATCCTTAAGGAGACACTGGGTATGATATTCATATGGTATCATTGCTCAGTAAGCTTTTATATCACAGACATTTACATTTGGAGTTATATGCATTATTCATTTAGATTTAAGGATTCATATTTAGCTCGTTGTATTTTGACTTTTGTGTTTGTAGATTTTTCTCTTGAGCTTTGTATTTATATATTAATTTTAAAAAGGCTGCACTTTGAACACTGATTAAAAGCTAAATAATACCCATGCACAGGGACCACATGCACACACATGCACTTGCACTTAGACACGCACATTGCAAGATGGTCACACATAGGTACTCCCCTATGTACGCACACAGACATACAGACACTGATGTACAGGAGGTATATGAATGAAATTTAGCATGGCTGGTTCCTAAGAGCTTCCAAAACCAAGACTTTTTTTTTGCCAGTAAGAAATAGGAACTATCAGAATTACTTTATGTCTTTCGATAAAAGACTGATAACAATGACATATTGCAAGGGGTGGTAGCTCGTATGCTAGCCATTTTTGCAAGTTACAAAGGACAGACTTTATCCTTGTAGAACAAAATCCGTTCCTTTCGATTTTTAGAATGATGTATATTTTTGTATAGTCATGTGCAAAGCAGAGTTTTTGCGATGTAATGTTAGCATAAGGATTGTAGAGATGATTAAAATCCCCCATTTTGTATTTTCTAGTGTGTTTGTAGTGTATTTGCATAGCATAGTATACCTATAGTTAGAGAGTGACGAGATTCTCACTTCTGGAATTTCTAATATGTCCAAATTCCCAACTGTTTTATTTTTATTTATTTATTTTTTCCACCAAAATCATATAGTGTAATTTCCATGATCTTTATTAGTTTCCTTGTTATCATCATTCTTCTTGTTATTATTATTTATCTTTTTTTTTTTCTGTGTTGATTTTTTTTATTTAGGGGGGGGTTCATCTATCTGTTCCATGTTACTAAGAAAGAAATCTGTTTACAAGTGATAATTTCATGATATCTGTCTCACAATACGCAACACAGAAATGACAAGAAAGTGCAATTTTATATAGAAATACAGGTAATATTTGTATAATGATACGCCTTTGTGATTGCATTTTATCGAACAGGAGCCAGTGTTTCCTTTCTCTATTCTAAGTAGGTATTCCAGTTTTTGCAGTGGGGTACGAATAAGATATATTTCCTCTCGCTGACTTGTGAATAAATATTATCATGATATTCAGAGATCAGCGCTGTAGGTTGTAGCTGCTCATTGTATAGAGAATTAGTGATTGATCTGCAGGGCCAAGTATTATGCAAAAGAACACCAATGTGCCATTCGTTATTCCTGTACGGTTGTAGATATTAGAATAATTGTTGTTAAAAGTTCACTGGATTACTGTTTTACAGCACTGAGGAACTTGTCTCTAAATTTAGGCAGTTATGCTGCTGTTGTAGCTAATAAGCACATGATTGATTGATGTAGATATTGATTTTATATTTTCATTTCTTTTGATATGCAATGGTCGGAAATGTAGTTTTTACACATCTGTATATGTGTATACTACATAGTGTATTTGCATGCTAGATGAAACTCAATACCCATTTATGCTATCACCATCCACCTGTGGTGGAAACACCATCCATGAGTTGGTCAGTTTGTGAGCATATGTCCATATATGGACACCTGTCGCCTGCATCTTAGTGGCATCACCAACCTTGCATTGTGATTGTAAGCAGTCCACTCTAGAATCTAAATGCTGTTTGTGCTGTTGAATGATTGTGTTTGTGGCATATTGATACCAATTTACAGTTGGCCTTGAGTTCATTTGTGGCAAACAAAGTCAATCAAATTAAGATGGTGGAAGTGTCTTTATTTTTGGACTTTTTCTGCCTGTGTTGTTAAGGTATAATTTCCATTTGGAAAAACTGAGTTTATTAACCCATTCGTGCCAGGGCTTATATTTTCACAATGCCGCTCCGCCAGCTAGATAACAAGCGAACGCAGTGAGAAAGTGCAAGATTTCTCGTAGCGCAATGCCGCGCTTTGCCTCTGTGAGCATCTCTGTTGATCCACCGGCTTCAACTGGGTGATAATAGGATGTTTTTGTATTTGTTTACCTTATTTTCACATGTGAATAATAACATGTCAATACAAATGGATGTGATGGTATACATATGTAACAATGTTCAACATATGTTACGAGGGAGAGATCGTGACGTCATCTGGCTGGAGCAAAATATTCCCATAACGTAATGTCACGTCACCCGTTGCAAATCGGTTAAAAACCATTTGTTTGCTTAGGTATTTTCTGTCAATTGGCTGCATTAAATGACATGTTATAGTTCATAGTATGATATACAACCAAGTTCTAAAATTGCAAATATGAG
>NW_028234427.1:36493125-36500625 GCF_977035675.1 Penaeus japonicus | reverse complement strand
TTCTCTCTCTCTCTCCTCGCCAGGTCCACGGCCTCCAAGACGACCCCTGGGATTCCTCCGTGCCGAGTTTCGAGCAAGATGTCGTGTACGACTTCATCGTCTTCAAGCCCTTCGTGGATGTTGCCAGGAAGCGGATGTATTTGGTGAGTTAGGGGGTTGGGGGTGGTGGGGGGTGGGGATGAGGGGGGTTGGGGGTGATAAGGGGGGATGAGGGATGGTGGTGGGGGGGATGAGGGATGATGGGGGTGGTGATGGGGATGAGGGATGGTGATAATGATGATAGTTATAATAACAATTATGATATTTATAATGGTGATGATAGTAATAAAGATGATAATGGCAATATTGATGATAATGATAATGACAAAAATTGATAATAATGACAAATTGATAATAATGAAAAAAAATAATAACAAAAATTGATAATAACGACAAAAATGATAATAATGACAAAAATTTATAGTAATAACAATAACAACAATGCCACTCAAGATAATAACAACAAGTATGACAAAACAACAATAACAACATAAACAACATCACCATAACAGCAAGCCAACCTCTCAAAATCCCCCCCCCCTCTCTTCCGTTCCAAGGTGGAAGGCGGCTTAAACTGCAGGAACCGCGTCACGATGGACCCAAACAAGCTCGACCCTCCAACACCACCTAACAAGTTCCAGGTCTTCATCGAGACTGTAGTTAACGTCAAGGGCAGCGCGGCTCAGGGTCACCCTCTTGTTTTCAGGTCCTGGGTAAGTTCGCGTGGTCGTTTGCGCTTTTGTGTTTTGTTTTGTTTTTGTTTTTATGATTTCGGTTGGCGTTGCGCTTTTGTTTTTTGTTTTGTTTTTGTTTTTATGATTTCGGTTGGCGTTGCGCTTTTGTTTTTTGTTTTGTTTTCGGTTGGCGTTGCGCTTTTGTTTTGTTTTGTTTTCGGTTGGCGTTGCGCTTTTGTTTTTTGTTTTGTTTTCGGTTGGCGTTGCGCTTTTGTTTTGTTTTGTTTTCGGTTGGCGTTGCGCTTTTGTTTTTTGTTTTGTTTTCGGTTGGCGTTGCGCTTTTGTTTTGTTTTCGGTTGGCGCGCGCGGGTCGTATTGGCGTTTTTTTTTTTTTTTTTTTTTTTTTTTTTTTGGGGGGGGGGTTGATGTCTGCGTAGACTTTGCTTTCAGATTAAAGTTGAGGTGTTATTATTATTTTTTTTGTTAGGGAAGTATGTTAGGGAGATACTGAGCGTGGATTTCCGGATTTTTCAAAGTTTTATTTTCGTGAGGGTACAGCTTGTTGTTATTAAGAGATCGATGCACAATATGACTTGAATCTAGAGGTTGAGAGAATAAGGGAGGTCTCTGGGCTCGTCTTTTGTTCAGATATATGGCAAATCGTTTGAATGAGTATTCTTAAAATCGCTATTTTTATATAGCCGCGAGAGAGGCTATAAATCGGGTGTATTAATTTCCCGCCATGTTTGGAGAAAAACATAGGTTGTATACGTAGCTTTTCAACTACGTCTCTCTGGCTCTATGTTCTCCGGTCCATAACCTTACCTTATATACACTATCACCATATTTATCTAACACAATACACCATATTCATATCAACAATATATTTTTTATAATCACTATACATGTCACAATACATCTCTTCACTAAACACCCGTGTACACTAAGGCTATATACACTATATATTACGTCTTATCTTTAATCAACAACATACTTTGCCCTCTTCACTATACATGTCACAATCCTTTAACAAAACACCCGCGTGCAGCTTCTCCTCACCATCCTTCTCTTTGCTACACACTTCCACTATTTTTTTTTTATATATCTAACTCTCCTGCTATTTGTACTCCAGATGTACTACGACTCCAACACACAACTTCTGCGCTTGGACATCAATCCAGACATGGATGCCGATGAGTCTGTGTCTCCCTATAAGAGCATCCACGATTATAACACAGGTGAGGTTTTGAGGTCGTCTGAGATATGTATTTTTATTTTTTTTTGTCTCTCTGGCTCTCTGTTGATAAGTGTAGCTATCAGTATCTCTCACTGGTTCTGTATATTTGTATCTCGGTACTTTTTTTAATCTGTCTGTTTGTCTTTCTGTCTGTTGATCAGTCTAGCTATCAGTATCTCTCACTGGTTCTGTTTCTCTCTTAATCCCTAATTTATTCATGGTCAAATGTAATCTACAGAAACTTGATTGAATTTTTTAAAAATATGCTTAGTATTGATGTGCCATGGTATAGTGTTAGTACGCGGATAGGAAACAAGAGAGCTTCGAGCAAGCGGGTTCGAATCCTGCCATCGGTCCGCGGTTCGAAACGGTATCCACTCGTAACTTAATTAGAAACAATAAAGCAACCTTCGTGAACAAAAAGAGTTTATTAATTCATAGCCACCACAAAACTAACAACATTTTCCTTCCAGGCATACACTATAAGATCGATCAAGTGACAGGCGAATGTGAAATGATGGCGTTAGATGCCGATGAATTTGGCAACATCATAGGTATGTTGTTTTCGAATCAGGGGTCGGAAGTGCTTCGTTCAGTGCTTCTTATTCGCACTCTTTTATGAAAAATAGAAATATGGGATTACTTTGAATACTCTTTTGTTTTGTTGTTGCTTGCACAAATCTTCATGATACAAATAGTCTATATTCTTATTTTCTTTCTAATTATTCCTTTCTTCCTTTTTTTGTTATAAGGTGATCCCGCGTTGGGGGATATCATCATGGCTGATCCTAACCAGCTGTTCCATCTGGATGAGAAGTGAGTCTGATGCAAGCAAACACGAATAGAGACGCTTTCACCAAAGCACGTACACGCACTCACACATACACACATGTTTGTACGCATTAACGCACACACGCACACGAACGCACACTGTTCACACTGTTACTGCTGTCGTTATTTTAACCTGTAAATCACCCTTCTTCCCCTTACTCCTTAACCACCTACTTTGGATGACCTTCGCGACCTTGTTCTTGACATGTTTTCGTTTAATACTTTTTTTTCTTAGAATATAATTCCCGACCTTAACCCTTTGACTTTGGAAACCAGTTCTGACCCCGACTTATTTCTCCTCAACCTCTGAACTTCCCGACCTTAATACCACCCTGTTTCCCTCTTTCTCTTTAACTTGTGACCTCAATCATCCCTTATCACCCTTTTCATCTAACCTCTGACCTTTTTTTCGCCTTAATCAGTACCCACATCCCCTTTCCCCTTTAACCCCCTGACCTCCCTGACCTTACCAACAACCCCTTATCCTTCTTCCCATCCACCTCTCCACCTCTCTGACCGTCACTCCAAACCCTCGATTGATTCCCCTTTAACCTCTTACCCATCCGACCTTGACCTTCAATGACCTTAAATGACCTTAAATGACCTTTTTCTCCCCAGGTACATCTTCTCTGGCTACACCGAGACCCGTGGCATCAAGACCTCTCGCTGGTCCTCCGCCAGAGACGATATCCGGAACCCAGAGACCGGAGAGAACTTCAAGGTGGCTGTCGTCGACTACCATTTCCTTACTGTGAGTTTTTTTTTTTTATCGTTTTTTCGTTTTCTATCGTGTTTTTCGTTTTCGTTTTTTTGAGAGAGAGATAGATAGATAGATAGAGAGAGAGATAGAGATAGAGATAGAGATAGAGATAGATAGATAGATAGATAGAGAGAGAGTGTTTGAGAGAGAGAGTGAGTGTTTGAGAGAGAGAGAGTGAGAGTGAGAGTGAGAGTGAGTGTGAGTGTGTGTGTGTGTGTGTGTGTGTGAGAGAGAGAGAGAGAGAGAGAGAGAGAGAGAGAGAGAGAGAGAGAGAGAGAGAGAGAGAGAGAGAGAGAGAGAAAGCGAGAAAGCGAGAACAAGAGAGATAGAGATAGAAAGAACGAAACATTAACTTCGAAAAAAAATCAACGAGAAAAACAAAACAAGAAAAAACTCCCAAACCAAAAAAAAAAAAAAAACTGCAACCACTTCCCATCCTTCCCCAGGAGGACATGACAGACATCGGCGAGCAGAAGGGACGACCTCTGCCAGTACGACTAGACGTGACGATCTACCGGGACGACAACGAGAGTGTCATACTCTCCAGATACACCGTCAACCTCCTTCACATGCAAACCTCCTTCCTCAGCAACAATTTCAACCCGTTCGACGTGCGAGAGTGCATGGACATTCCCTCGCAACGCACCTGGTTGAAGATTACCTATTCGGGTGTGTGTCTTTGGGGAGTTTTTCTATTTTTTTTTCTTCTTTTCCTAATTGGGGGTCGATTGGTGATGGCTTTTGTCTTTGGGGAGTTTTTTTTTTTTTTTTTTTTTCCTAATTGGGGGTCGATTGATGATGGCTTTAGTCTTTGGGGAGTTTTTCTTTTTTTTTCTTTTCTTAATTGGGGGTCGGTTGGTGATGGCTTTTGTCTTTGGGAAGTTTTTTTATTCTTATTTTCCTAATTGGGGGTCGATTGATGATGGCTTTAGTCTTTGGGGAGTTTTTTTTTCTTTTTCTTAATTGGGGGTCGATTGATGATGGATTTTGTCTTTGGGGAGTTTTTTTTTTCTTTCTTTTTCTTAATTGGGGGTCGATTGATGATGGATTTTGTCTTTGGGGAGTTTTTTTTTTCTTTCTTTTTCTTAATTGGGGGTCGATTGATGATGGATTTTGTCTTTGGGGAGTTTTTTTTTTTCTTTCTTTTTCTTAATTGGGGGTCGATTGATGATGGCTTTAGTCTTTGGGGAGTTTTTCTTTTTTTTTTTTCTTTTTCTTAATTGGGGGTCGATTGATGATGGCTTTAGTCTTTGGGGAGTTTTTCTTTTTTTTTTTTCTTTTTCTTAATTGGGGGTCGATTGGTGATGGCTTTAGTCTTTGGGATTTTTTTCTTTTTCTTTTTCCTAATTGGGGGTCGATTGATGATGGCTTTTGTCTTTGGGAAGTTTTCTTTTCCTTTTCCTAATTGGGGGTCGGTTGGTGATGGCTTTTGTCTCTGGGGAGTTTTTCTCTTTTTTTTTCTTTCTTTCTTTTCCTAATTGGGGGTCGATTGGTGATGGCTTTTGTCTTTGGGAAGTTTTTTTTTTCTTTCTTTTTCCTAATTGGGGGTCGATTGATGATGGCTTTAGTCTCTGGGGAGTTTTTCTTCTTTTTTCTTTTTCCTAATTGGGGGTCGATTGGTGATGGCTTTTGTCTTTGGGGAGTTTTTTCTTTTCCTAAATGGGGGTCGATTGGTGATGGCTTTTGCACTGCATGTGGTTTCGAATTTGTAGTGCTAATTGTATCCTGGGTAGTCTTTTTTGTATGGAGGGATGGACGGAAATCTGCGGATTAACTTTTCAACGAATCATGTTCCTAATCAGAATGAACTAATCTGTTATGTGTGTTTCTTTTGTATTGTTTCCCTTTTTTGTATTTTTATCTTTTGTATTTTATCTTTTTTTGTGTGTGTTTTTTTCTCTTTTGTATGGAGGGAGGTGTTTCTTCTGTATTGTTTCTCTGTTTTGTATTTTATCTTTTTTGTATTTGCTTCTCTTTTGTATGGAAAGATGGACGTAAATCTGCGGGTTGACTTTTCAACGAATCATCTTCCTAATCAGACTGAACTAATCTGTTACTTGTGCTTCGAAGCTTCGCTCATGGGAAACGACCACGACATATCTGCCTGAACTTTAACTCTACTTCTCCTAATATGGATAATTCGCCCAACCAACAGGACGTTTCGCCCCTAATTCCTGACCCGCACTTGAGGTTAGGTTAGGTTGGAATAGATCATCCTGGTTTTGGTCTTCATGTTGCCTCTATTACTTAAGCAAATGAGGCTGTTGACCCAACATGAGGACGACTGATACCACAATGTGGAACTCACTCTCGACTTTTTTTTTTTTTTCACGAAAATCTATTAATAATCTAGGCATAGTCGTGCTGAATGGTTAGATGAAGTAGAGTTTGGCCAACAGAATCAGAAAACACAATGACTATACTTTAGTAGGAGCACATATCCATATTAATTAAGGGACTGGGATTGATAATACTATAAGAATCTCTGTCAACTTTTTGGGATTTTGTCCAAATCAATTTAGAAGAGATTCTAGCAAGCTGCGTAACCTGTACATAAATTTTGGAAATATATTTCAATAGCTTTCTTTAGATTTGGGTAATACTTTCACACTAAGCAAGTCTCTTCTGATAATCATATGTAGTACTATTTATTCCCGTGTACTTCAGATATACTGAATTTAGAGAAATTGGTTTCTAAAGTAAACTCAATCTTGTAAAACTAACCGTGGTACTTATTTTCCAGGTATCTGGGAGCACGGAGCATCACAGAAGCCGGATGAGTTTAAGAAGATTTTGATGGAACAGATTTCAGGAAATACGGACGCCTCTCCTGTTAGGTTTCCGGAAGTACAGGTATTGATGATTCTTTTGTTTCTTTCTTTCTCGCTCTGTCTCTCTCGCTCTCTCTTTTTCTCTCCTCTCTCTCTCTTTCTCTCTCTTTCTCTATTTCTCTCTCTCTCTCTCTCTCTCTCACACACACACGTACACGCACAATTTTTCTCCCTCCCTCCCTCCCTCTCTTTCTCTCTCTCTCTCTCTCTCTCTCTCTCTCTCTCTCTCTCTCTCCCCTCTCTCCCTCCCTCCCTCTCTCTCTCTCTCTCTCTCTCTCTCTCTCTCTCTCTCTCTCTCTCTCTCTCTCTCTCTCTCTCTCTCTCTCTCTCTCTCACACACACACACACACGTACACGCACAATTTCTCTCCTCTCTCTCTCTCTCTCTCTCTCTCTCTCTCTCTCACACACACACACACACACACATACACGCACAATTTCTCTCTCCCTCCTTCCCTCCATCCCCCACTCCCCCATCCCCCTGCTTCCAATAACATCCCCCCTCCCTCCTCCCCCCCTCCAAACACACACACACTCACCCCACCCTTCCTCTTCTCTTCTTCTCTTCCCAGCTGGACCACGACCAAGAGTTCGTATTTGCCACTTTGCTGTTGCTAGAACCCGCGCCCTACCACTTGCAGTTCAAGAAACTCGCTGACCGAAAGCCCACTGACGATGACACTCAGGTTGGGTCCCGTTTTGGTTTGGGTTTGAATTCTTGTTTATGTTTTTTTTTTTTTTTTTTTTTTTTTTTTTTTTTTTTTTTTGTGAATTGTCTGGTAGATCAATTGTTGGTTGTTGTGGGAGAGGTTGTTATCAGTTGGGTTATTGGTATATTTTGTATTTTTTTTTTATGAGATATGTATTTTTTTTGTCTTGATGATAATAGCATCTTAATTATGAAGAGTATAAAGTATAAAAGTATAAAATATGAAGTGATAGTAACAATGATGATGATTGGTATATGTTGTATTTTTTATGATGTAAGTATTTTTTGTCTTGATAATAGCATCGTGATTATAAAGAGTAAAGTGATAGTAATAATGATGATGATAATGAAGGATGATGATAATGACGATAATAATGATGACACAACAATAATACGGACCAAAAAAAAAATAAATAAAA
>NW_028234427.1:36458125-36470625 GCF_977035675.1 Penaeus japonicus | reverse complement strand
GAGGGAGAGAGGGGAGAGAGAGAGAGAGAGAGAGAGAGAGGGGAGAGAGAGAGAGACGGGAGAGAGAGAGAGAGAGGGGAGAGAGAGAGAGACGGGAGAGAGAGAGAGGGGAGAGAGAGAGAGAGAGAGAGAGAGAGGGGAGAGAGAGAGAGAGGGGAGAGAGAGAGAGAGAGGGGAGAGAGAGGGGAGAGAGAGAGAGAGAGAGAGAGAGAGAGAGAGAGAGAGAGAGAGAGAGAGAGAGAAGGGGAGAGAGAGAAGGGGAGAGAGAGAGAAAGAGAGAGAGAGAGAGAGAGAGAGAGAGAGAGAGAGAGAGAGAGAAGAGCAGTGAGTGATGATATTATATTTGTCGTATAATTATAACACCTTTTCAAAAATATTAGTAGAAAAAAAGTAGAATTTCAATATGCGCACATCAAATAACGCTCTATTCACAGGCATACATGATTACAACCAGTTAATCAATTTATCTATTTTTGTATTACAGAAACTGAGAATGGGGAATACTAGAAACATTGCCAATCTATTCGAACAACCTAAAAGTAAACCAGGTCTTCCCACAGGAGCTGTTCAAGGTCAAAGGTCGGCCAGGGTTAACAGTGTCAATAGGAGATCGGTCCCTTATAAAACGCATATGCCTGAAATCAGATTTTCGTCTCATATCTAATATATATATATATATATATATATATATATATATATATATATGTATATATATATATATATATATATATATATATATATATATATATATGTATGTATATATAGATAGATAAACATATATAGATATATTTATATATATTTATGTATATATATATAATATCTATTCATTTATTAATTTATTCTTAAATTTCATAAGTAAAAGATGTTTTTTCCACCTCATATTTTAATGTTTTAGTTTTTTGTGTCCCTTTCCCATCCGTTTTTGTATTTCATAATCAAGTGCGAGGTATTTCATCATTTTGTGATTATTTTTTATATGTTTTGATATTCAATAAACAAGTGTTGCAATTTTGTCTGATACTCCAATGTTTTTCTTTTGTTTTTGATCAGGTATTTATTTTCACTTTAATATTGTGTTCATTTTTGTTGGAATCTGTTTATTATTTACGTCACAATTTAGTATATAAATATTATAAAAATTAACAAAACAGATTCAAAATCAACAAGGTTACATGGACATCACCACATGAGGGGGGGGTTCACGGGGTCAAGTTTCCAATGGTAACCCCCATTACCCAAGGGGGGGGGGGGTCAGCTCTCCCCATACCCCATAGCTAAATTTATCCTGGTGATGTGCCTGTAAATAATAAAACTTTAAGAAAGTACGATCAGTTAATTTATATATTTTTCTCCATTGATTTCTTTATTCGTCTATTATTGCTTTATCATTGTATCAGTGTTCATATTCATACCTGTACATTAGTGTGCCTTCTGTTTTGCTAAATTTCTGTGTATTTTAATTGTAAGATTTTTTTTTTTTTTTTTAATTTATATCCGTTCCTAATTTTCGATCTTCAAAATAAAGATGATGTTTGATACATGGAAATTTTATTTATTTGAAGTTTAAATCAACGCAAGTTAAAAAGGTGAAGTAAAAACATGATGAAGAAGCTGAGAAAATACGTCCAAGTTCATCTAAAATTAATTTCATTCCAAGGTGAAATATTTTTCCAGACATCTAATAATAATATAAACTTAATCCTTGGTATGCAATGAAAAATAACAGTACTGATAAGAGTTCAAAATAATCCTCTTCAAACAATTAAAAAAATATTTTCTCCTTATATTTACACAGGAAAAACTCAAGCAAAAACAACAGCAAAACTGCACAAACTCTCTTGAATTTCAGTACAAAATTTAGAAACTTTTCACCGAATAAGACCCAATCAAAGTGCAGATAATCTACCAGTTGATTCACTTAATCTGTTGAGGTCCAATAAAAAGTGCATGTTGATGTGCTTTGTCCACTATGGTTTTGTTAATTATTTTCATTTACATAAGGTATTAGTCACTGAGATAATCATTAGGTTGACTTCACTGAATAGCCTTGAATTTTCATTTTTTAAAATTTCTAGTATTATTGTCTCTTTTATTTTTGATGTTATCATGATAATAATGATGTTAATAATAAAAATAATAATAGCATTAATAAAGATTTAAGGAAGGTGGTAAACAGGAGAGGTCAGGTAACCCTTGTAACTGACTCCCTGGTGAAGAAGGATATATATATATATATATATATATATATATATATAAATATATATAAATATATATATATATATATCTATATAAACACACCAAAAAAAGAAAAAGAATAGGAAAAAAAAACAGAAAGAAAAACAAATAGTGAACTGAGGAAAATTTCTCTTGAATATAAATCATAAAAATCAAGGGTTCTTTATTACAGGTCACGTGCACAATCACAATCACATGCAAGTGTATGTTTGACTGCTTTTGTACACTTTTGGCTGTTTTATAAATATTACCATTCTAATGATAATCAGCCTTAAGACATATATATTATTCATAAGCATTCTATGTAAACAATTTTCTTTTTAATTAGAAAAAAAAATCTGCCAAAAAATGATTCACTATACTTTAATGACCCACACCAGAGCACAATACATATTTAACTACCCTTCAGTCTTCTTTATGCAAACTAAAATGAAATAAAATTTTCAAAAGATACACAGCATTTGTTGACAAATGTCCATTGTTTAAAACAGATTTTCAGAATCATACTTTACAACAAGGAACCTTATAGGGAATTTCATCTTATAAGAAATTCAAATGACAGATTCCAAGAAAAAAAAAAATTCTGGATCTTGTGTCACAAAAAGGAATTGAATAAGCAGTGTATAAGGATATTATCATCCAAAAAAGTTTTTCTAAATCACATTTTACTACAATCTTATAGGAAGAATTTCTGAATTATATTGCCCAACCACAAATCTTATAAGCAATGCAATGATCTTCTCTACGACAGTTTTCTCAATAATATTTTAGAATAAAAAATTTCATAGGAAGTATAAGTGACATTTTCTAAGACGGACTTTCTAAACCATATTTTATAGGGGACACTATCCTAAGAATCAAAAACTATTAAGTGAGATACTAGTCTACAAGGGAATACATCACTGTAATAAATCATGATAAAATTTATTAGGAAAGTGTTTAATGTTAGTCCTGTAGATAGTGCAGGACATGTAATATAATGTTTGATGTTTAAAATACATAGAACTGATGCACTATGGTACAAATTTATGCTAAATATTACAGTTATAGAATATATATCACACAAATCAATGGATTTAGATATGCCTATAAACCCATTTAAGTTTTGCTTTTCATACTCTTACACTTTAATACACCTCCAAGTTTTATGTGTATATATAAATATATATATATATCAATAATGATAAATCACTCATATGATAGAATAAATCTTCATCACCAAAAGACTTCATAAAAAAAAAAAAAAAAAAATCAAAAGTAGCACATACAATGTTATTCTTAAAGACAACCAGGTCAGTACCCTATGTGGGTTTATAATAAATAAAACACATTGCAGGTATATTCCCATAAACCATACAATATTTTACAGTTATATTCCTTTATAAACACAAACGTCAGCATAGCACACCTATCAAAAAGCATATACTGTCAAAGTATGTTGTTTATTTGTCACATATACAAGTAAGTCATAAATGAAAGTAAAAAATTGAGGTACAATTATTGTTTTATTTTTCCATTATGCATATAAATATGATTTTCCTTTTCTTTTCTGATATATACATCTTCAATATATCAAGCATATACTTTAGAATAAAAGAGAGTGATTCGAATAAAACATAGTGATTTGAATTGCAGAGAAGGATTTCATTTTATTACTAAACATACTGATAAACCTTCATTATACACTGATAAAATGAATAATCTATTAATCACCATAGCATAAAACAGCCATTCATACTACTGAAATTGATAACGGGATCTGTTTAGGAGATTTTTCATAAATACATTTTTCTTTTGTACAAGCAACATGATGCTTTACTTACTGGAACACTGACAATAAAGAGAGTGAATGAAAAATAAAGCTTTGAAAATAAGTAGTGAATAACCAATCAAGTATAAGACAAAAAAAAAAAATTGAGAATGAAATCGGAGAATTGCAAGAATACAGCCAAGAAATATTGGAATGAAATAACTGTCCATTTGGCAATCAACTGGATCCACTTTGGTCACAGGTTCTGTAATTTATAACACTTACAGGAAGTGTCAGATCACATCAACTTCAATAGCACAATACATGCGATAACTGAAATATAAAAATATCTCTTGGAATTACTTCGCTAGGCTTATTCATCCTGCAAAGTATGCTTTGTATCTATTTAACAACCGTAACTGGTTGAAACTCATTCATCCAGTCTAAATAGTCATGTAGTTAAAAAGTGAGCAAATATTGCGGAAGATTCACATAACACGCATGCTCCTCCTTCAGGAAAAAAATGTCATCTACATGAATTCTCCTCCTTGAAAAAGAGAGAAAAATATGATATCCAGCCTCTCAGACATTCTAATGCTTCTTTACCTCCATACTAAAGAAAAAAGATGAAAAGAAAATGAAAGAAAGAGAGAAAGAATAGAAAGCAATAAAAATCATCACAGATACATCCCACCCTCACCCACTCCGCCCCCTACAACCCTTTACAAAACTCGGCTTCCATAGCCCTCGTTCCCTGACCAACATCTCGCCTTCTGACCCCTCATTGCCCATCCAACATCTTGCCTTCTGACCCTTCACTCGCTGCCCAACATCTCGCCTTCTGACCCCTCACTCGCTGGCCAACATCCGTGACGACAGGTACCACAGTATGATCACGAAGAGGATGACGAAACCGGCCATGTAGCACATGACCTTCCGGTTCTGCCTCCCTGACGTAAGGAGATTCTTCACTCGATTCAGGCTGCCCATCATCAGCCCTTCGCCGCTCGAGAAGTCGTTTCCCATCCCGTCCAGCAGCCGGTTGTGCTCATAAGCTTCATTCTCGATGTCTAGTGCCAGCTATGGGGGGGGGGGTGATTGGGTTTAGTCTAGAGTCCAGAAACTGAAGAAGGTTTGATAATTTATAGTTTGTATTTAGATATCATGTATGCATAATTACCCTACATATTCCACTAAAGAAAAAAAAGAAAAAAAGAGAAAAAGGAGAAAAAGGTATATACAAACATACAAAATATATATATATATATATATATATATATATATATATATATATATATATATATATATATATATATATATATATATATCTATATATCTATCTATATACATATATATATGAGAGTATTTGAAAGAGAGAGAGAGAGAGAGAGAGAGAGAGAGAGAGAGAGAGAGAGAGAGAGAGAGAGAGAGAGAGAGAGAGAGAGAGAGAGAGAAAACAAGAGAGAGAGAGAGAGTTTGAGAAAGAGAAGGGCACTAACCGAACGTAAGGTTGAGACTTTCCCCGCAAGGGCATAAGACCTTTGCTGGTTTCGAGTATCTAGTTCTTCTTCCTCCGCACCTGTAAAACATGTGGATTTAATTCATGAAATCAAATGTCCAAAAGGATGTATAAAATAAGGGTGATTCTCATAGCTAGTTTGGTTAGCTAACACAGGCATTGATTAAATGTCTTGAAAACATAAACATACATTACATACATACTAACATACATATTGAAGGCCTGCATTTAGTAAGTAATGAACATTTGTTGCATATAATAGTGCATTATATATATTTCCTTTCATATTTTACCAAATAATTTCCCTGATTTCCATGCACTCCCTTGCTATCGGGCCCAGAGTTGTGGCGTATAAGAAGGTATAAGGATAGAAGCAATATCCACTATACACGAGTAGTAGAGTATAATAGCAATCCATAAATACCAATACCATAGTAAGTAGCAGTGTGGCACAATTACTGACAGATTAAAAAGACTATTAAGGAACCAGTCCTAGCTCTATATTCCCAAAAATACATGGCAGGAATTTAGCTGGCTGGAATACCCAAGCCACAGAGTCACTTGATGTAGTCTTATTCTGAATAATTATACAAATATCAACACAAGCCGAACAAAAGCTTTCTAATAGCTATAGTCACATATCCGGAGGCTGAGGTTACGTTTTGTTCTCCATTTACTAAGTCCTGTTACTTGGCTCTATGTAAATCTTCAGTGATATTCACTCTATGAATATGAATTTCGCGAAAATAAACGCGTAGCAGAGTTTATTCATATTATTTCTATATATTTTTTCCCCATTCCCCCAAAAATACTTATAATCGTATCAAATAATATCTTACGCCTGTATTATTCGTCATACCACTAAAAATTCCTTGTAAAACCTTACAATGTTTACTTTCTACTATAAGATTAATAATTGAATCCACTGGATATTCTAAAAAATGAGGAAAATGTACCGGAATTTGTACTCTGACTTACCGCCCCAACTAGCCATGTTGGCAACTGTGACGTCATCTGTTGTTTATTTATTTCCCTTTTTACGGGGTCACTATTCCGATGATATTAAATTTTATTTCTAATGTATCTTGCATTTCATAATCCTAACATATCTATTTACTATAGCTGGTGATACGCTAAATCTAGTTAAAACCGTCTTCAAAAGGAAAAAAATACGTTTCCGATTAATTAAGGAAAAAGAAACATTTATTCTTGCGTGTCAGTTTATATATACATTTTCCCTTCTCTAATATGTTACATGCATAAAAAAAATGAAAAAATATCTTGTTTCATGAAAATATTATTTAGTAATGCTTAATGTTTTCATAATATATAGGAATATGGAGTAAGCCTTTTGTAGTTCATCCATAGTCTCCCCTAAAATCTATGTATTAAAACTTTATAGAAAATGGATCGGTTTTCCCCATGAAGATGGATGACTGCTCTATACTTATATAAATTTGAAATCGTATAATAAAGGGCTTGATTAGATAGAACACACATACTCTCTCTCTCTCTCTCTCTCTTCCTCTCTCTCTCTCTCTCTCTCTCTCTCTCTCTCTCTCTCTCTCTCTCTCTCTCTCTTTCTTCCTCTCTCTCCCCTCTCTCTCTCTCTCTCATTCGCTCTCTCTCTCTCTCTCTCTCTCTCTCTCTCTCTCTCTCTCTCTCTCTCTCTCTCTCTCTCTCTCTCCCTCTCTCTCTCTCTCTCTCTCCCTCCCCCCCCCCTCTCTCTCACTCACTCTCACTCTCTCTCTCTCTGTCTCTATCTCCCACCCCCCTCTCACTCACTCTCTCTGTCTCTCTCTCTCTCTAACTTGTTTTCTATTTCCCACCCCATCTCCATTCCTCTCTCCGTCTACCCACTTCCCTCTTTCCCCTACTCTACCCCCTCTCTTTCTGTCTTTCTCTCTCTCTCAATCCCCCTTCTTCTTTCCTCCCTCCCACATTCCCTCTATCTCCCCTCTCCCTCTCTCTCTCAATCCCCCTTCTTCTTTCCTCCCTCCCACATTCCCTCTATCTCCCCTCTCCCTCTCTCTCTCCTTCTCCCAGTCTCTTTTTCTGTCTGTCTCTTTCTTTCTCACCTATTCATCCTCTCTATTTCCTTCTCTCTTGCTAGTTATCCCTTTCTCTCTATTTACCCACCACTCCCGTTATTTTTCTTCCTCCTTCTCTCTTTCTCTATATCCCACTCTCCCCTCTCCTTTCTTCCTATCCACTCCGCCTTTCTTACTTTTTCTCTCTCCTCCTTCCGCTCCCCCCTCCCCCTCCACTCGCTCATTTTCCCTCCCTCTCCCATCTCATTTTTCATCAAAATTTGCATACAGTGATTCTAGATACCATATAGATAGTCAGTAATGGCGCAAAAAATAAATACATATTTATGTACTTTTGCCTCGAAAAGTTGCCATACTCCCTGTGTCACTGTATTTATGTAAAAAATAAATACATATTTATGTAAAGTTGCCCCGAGAAGGTGCCATACTCCCTGTGTCACTGTATTTATCTACAGTTGCCCCGTGAAGGTGCCATACTGTGTCACTTCCTATTAATATTTGGCGCCTTTGCGATCTTAGCGTAGTTACCAGTGACTAAATTTGCATTAGTAAGCCCACTGTAAAAACGGATGTGTCTTGAGGACAGGCAATGGTATGGCAGACATTAGTATGGCAGACGATATTATGGCAAACAGTGTTATGGCAGACAATGTTATGTAAGTGAGAGGATAAAGGAAGTTTTTTTTTTTTTTTCTTTTTTTTCTTTTTTTGAATTGCTATTGTGTGTGTGTTTTCCCCCCTTTAAATGTGACGTTTTAGATATATCTTTAAAAAATCCCGGACATGATCTGAAATCGTCCGCCAGAAAATTATATTAAAGGTGATAAGTAACGTAGATAAATTTATTGGAATAAAACAATGAAAAAAACAACACCAGGATGGCGACTATAAACACATGATACATAAACAAATGAATAAAAGAAACGCCAGAGAAAAAAAAAACAAAACAAAAACAAAACAAATACGCAAAACTAGAACAAAAACGCACACAACGAAAGACGAGCAACGAATCAACAAAGAAAATCGCAACGACACACAACGCTCTGAATAAGAAACAAAGACATTTCCGCGAACAACGAACGAGGGTGACGTCAGAGATAAAAATCTACGGACTTTTGATGTTCCGAGGTGGGCGTGGGCGGGCGTGGGCGGGGTCTATTAAGGTCTATTGGTATCCTTTGGGGTCGACTGGGGTCCAGCGTCGCGTCGTCTCGTCTGCCCTCAGGGGTCAGGGGGGCGTGGCCTGGGAAATGGCCGGATGTGGGGTTTGAGATTTTTCGTGGGCGGTTGAGGATGAAGAAGGGGTGGGGGGTAAGGGGGTAGGGGGGAAGGGGAAGAGGGTAGGATGGGGGAAGTGTGGTAGGGTGAGGAACGGGTTGGGGGTGATAGGACTAGGTGGGGGGGGGAGGGAGGGAAGGAGAGAGGTAGGTAGGTGGATGGGGGAGGGAGGGAAGGAGGGAGGGAGGGAGGGAGATAGGGGAGGCAGGGGAGGCAGGAGAGTGGGGGGAGAGGGTAGGGGAAGGGTTTACAGGAGGGACTGAGTTATTGCGGGGAGAGGAGGGGGGGAGGGTAGGGGGTGGATGGGCAGGAAAGGATAGGAATAGGAGAAGGGGCAAATAGGATGATGGAAGGGAGGGAAGCGGAGAAGCTGATGGGAAGGGAATGGTCTCTCTCTCTCTTTCTTATTCTTTCTCTCTCTCACTCTCTCTCTCGCTCTCTCTCTTTCTCTCTCTCTCTCATGCACACACACAGAGAAATATATATATACATATATATATATATATATATATATATATATATACATATATGTTTATTAAAATATATATATATATATGTATATATATGTATATATAAATATATATATATAAAATGTGTGTGTTTGTGTGTGTGTGTGTGTGTGTGTGTGTGTGTGTGTGTGTGTGTGTGTGTGTGTGTGAGAGAGAAAGAGAAGAGCAGGAACGAGACGAGAAATTATAAGTGAAATAACGAAAAGACAGATGCAATTTATTGGACACGTGATGCGTGCAAAAAAATGGAATATGATTGTATGACGGGAAAGATCGATGGAGAGAGAGCAAGAGGAAGACAAAGAAAGAAGTTCATAGAATGCTTGGTAGAACGAATAGGACGAGGATTGAGAGTTGTGGATGTTCTTAGAATGATGGAAGACCGGAAAGAATGGCGGGCCATGATCGCCAACGTCATAAGACAGACACTGCAGTAAAGTAAAGTAAAGTAAAGTAATATATGTGTGTGTGTGTATACATACACACACACACACATACACACACGCACGCACACACACACACACACACACACACACACACACACACACACACACACACACACACACACACACACACACATATATATATCCATAGTGAGAAAACAAAATGAATAGACGAGAATCAAAACAAAATGACTGTCTCTCCGAATAAATTTACTCACAGGTGTACAACAGGTGCATCCCGCGGAACTCCACCCAACGCCAGTGGTTCCCAGGGTCTCGGAATCGACAAAAATCTGGAATATTTCAGATTCCGATGATATCAACATGGGAAAAGAACAGGTGGTTTCCGGTTTGTTTTTGTTGTTGGTGTTAAATGTGTTTGTTTTTTGCTTTGTTACTGTTGTTTTTGTTTGCGGTTGAAGTAACAGTCAGTAGCAGCAATTTTGATTGTAATATTGATGATGATGATTAAGATGATGATAATGATATTACTGATAATGATATTGGTAATCTAGCTGATGATAATGATATTGGTAATAATAATCATGGCATTATAATGATCACATTAAAAAAGATGATGATGATAATAACATTAATAATTATCTTTATCATAATAATGTTACAACCACAGACATTAACTTGATAAAGATGACAGCTATAAACAATAAAAATAAAAACCATTTATCCTACTACTACAATTACGCTCACCATTACATAACTATCCCTTTATAATTCACATAATACGTACATGTCTCCTAAATCGTGTCTATACAAGACCATAAATGATACACCACAGATCTAACTTATGCCTAACCTCAAATAAAGTAAATTCACATGTCATATAGTCGTTATATCTTTTTTTTTCCTCTCGATCCCAATATCTTTGTTTGTAGATTTTAGGAAAACAAAGGGAGTTTTTGAGATGATAATCATATATATGTCTTTTGTATGACTGTTTAGTGTTACTGGTTGTATGTAAGATGCTTCCATTATCTGTGTTGGATTTTTTATCTGAGTTTCTTTTGTGCATATCTTTAATTTATGTAAACAGATTTAATCAGCGTTTTCTTGATGCTTTTTTGTTTATTTTTGGCGGTTTGTTTTGTTTTGATTCTAGTTTTGTTTTTGTGATTTGTTTTTGGGTTTTGTTTGTCTCTTTCTCTCTTATTTAGCTATTTTGTTGTCTCTCTTTTTGTCTTTTCTCCCCTAAAATTCTCTCTCTCTCTCTCTCTCTCTCTCTCTCTCTCTCTCTCTCTCTCTCTCTCTCTCTCTCTTCCATCTGTTTTTGTTTCTCCATTCCTCCCTCATTTTGTCTCTGTCTCTGTCCGTCTGTCTCTCTTTCTCTCCCTCTCTCTCTCTTTCTCTCCCTCTCTCTTTCTCTATTTCCCATGGACAATCATAACTGGCAAACACCATATTCTACAACAAAATAAATTTCTCGCGGTTTAGTAAGATACAAATTGTATTTCTCTCACTCATTAAAAGTAAAAGGACCACATCACGTGTTTGGAGTTGTGAAAAAATTGAAATGTTTTTTAAATGTCTCTAAATGGATATGAAGCAATAATGACGATAGAAAATAAATATCACTGGCTGAAATGTATAAGAAATCGTTTGTAAAATAGGATTAATATTACTTCACAAAAGATCTGTTAAAAAACAAAAAATCTGGTTTAATGTATGATCTATATCAATACAACATATCTCTGTATATCTATACTACATACCTCTATATATCTATACTACAGTCTCCAATGCCTTGAATCCCATCTTTCAACAAAGTTAATTGATTGATACGAAAAAGTTCTTAAAAATTATACAGATTAAACGAAAAAAACAAAAAAACTTTTCGTTTTGCTTCGAGCGTCGGATCCGGGAAGCATGCAGACCCTACTTTGTTTACATCGGTTATAATTACAAACCACGCTGCACTGGCTATCAATGTGCTATTCAGTACATACAGAATGTAGTATCGCAAATTGAGGCTAATTCCTGTTATTAGGAAAGAATGTGCCAATCACCTAATTTTGAATTCAGTTCTCAGCTCTTAACAATTACACCCTAACGTGGAAAAAAAGTAAGAAAAAAAAGGTATATGCTTTCGTTAAACTAGATGTTTTGTAGAAATATGCATATTAGAGGATTTGCAGAAATGTGAAAGCGAGAGAGAGAGAGAGAGAGAGAGAGAGAGAGAGAGAGAGAGAGAGAGAGAGAGAGAGAGAGAGAGAGAGAGAGAGAGAGAGAGAGAGAGAGAGAGAGAGAGAGAGCGAGAGAGAGAGAGAGAGAGAGAGAGAGAGAGAGAGAGAGTGAGAGAGAGAGAGAGAACGAGAGAGAGAGCGAGAGAGAGAGAGAGAGAGAGAGAGAGAGAGAGAGAGAGAGAGAGAAGGAGAACGAGAGAGAGAGAGAAAGAGAGAGAGACAAGGAGAGAGAGAGAGAGAGAGAGAGAGAGAAGAGAGAGAAGAGAGAGAACGAGAAGAGAGAGAGCGAGAGAGAGAGAGAGAGAGAGAGAGAGAGAGAGAGAGAGAGAAGAGAGAGAGAGAGAGAGAGAGAGAAAGGAGGAGAGAGAGAGAGAGAGAGAGAGAGAGAGAGAGAGAGAGAGAGAGAGAGAGAGAGAGAGAGAAAGACAGAGACAGAAACAGAGACAGACAGACAGAGAGAAACACAACAGCAACAACAACTGCACCAAAAACCAGAAGAAGAGGAAAAAGAAAATAA
>NW_028234427.1:36446604-36455525 GCF_977035675.1 Penaeus japonicus | reverse complement strand
TGTGTGCAGATAAATGTGTATGTATATGAATATACATATAACTAAGCGCACACAAAAACAAAAATATTTAGATATCAAGTTAAGGATTTCATTTTCAATATGGGTCTCCTATTAGCTCTAATCTATTATTTCCTTAATCATTCAAACTTAATTATTCAAAACATTTTTTTTTAAATAAAATCAATCTTGCAATCTAAAGGATATATGTTGCAGACGTTGCATTAATCATGATGGTTGTTAAATCGTCATAGATAGATAGACAGACAGACATGAATGATAAATAGATGGTTAGATAGATAATCAAAGGTATTGATTGACTGATAGATAAACAGGGAGTGAGAGGAGGAGAGACAGGTGAATAGATAGATAGATAAATAGATAGATGGACAGACAGGAATGAGAAAGAGATACTCAAACGGATAGATAGATAAAGGTAATGAAGTTAGATTGACTGATAGATAGACAGAGAGTAAGTAGATGAGAAAAAAGGAGACAGGCAGATAATTTGATAGATACATAAATAGACAGATAAATTTAGATAAACAGAAATGAGACATAAAGAGTTAAACGGATAGACAGATAAAAATATTGCTCGCTAGATTGACAGATAGATAGACAGAGAATGAGAGGGGGTGAAAAAGAGACAGGTAGATAGATAGATAGATAAACAGGATAGACAGGTAGACAGATCAGCAGGCAGACAGAGGAAGTGCTTGTTAGACTAATAGATGGATAGATAGAGAGGGAATGAGATAGATAGGATGAAAAGATAGATAGAATAGAAACATGGACAGTCAAACAGATTGATAGATAAAAGGATTGCTGGCTAGACTGATATATGGATAGACAGATAGATAGATGAGAGAGAGAGAGAGAGAGAGAGAGAGAAATAGATTGATGGATAGATAGAGATAGAAGAGAGAGAAAGAGATTGATTGATAGGTAGATAGACTAATAGATATGTAGACAGATGGATAGTCAAAGACATGTTAATTGATCCCAGAATTATATAATTTCTATATTTCGTTATCAATTTTGTATAACAAACCTGTTTTTCATTGTATATAATCCTTACATTATACATCAGATATCAAACTTCATAATTGCAATTGCAATTGATAATCTTGATAATAATAATCGTAATAATCTTGACAAGTCGCAAAGAGATGGATTAATTGCTTTTATGAAAGAACAAATATATTTTGAAAATAATCAAACGATTGTTATCATTATTTCTACAACGAGTTTGATGTTGTCATTGTTGTTGATGCTGTTCTTGTTTTTATCTTTATTTCTATATTGTTTTTGTTATTATCATCAGATTATCCCTGATTTTATTAACTGTATTTGTTGTTGTTGTTTTTGTTGTTGTTGTTGTCATTATCGGTCTTACAATCGATTATCTCGTTATATCTATTAATTATCAGTACTATTTACCAATCACCATACTACACTATACTCACCATCACCACTATCTCAAGCCACCACTTCGTTTACAACAATCACGTGAAAGAATCAGACGCAGAAATAAACGAGAGAGAGAGAGAGAGAGAGAAAGAAAGAAAGAGAAAGAGAGAGAGAGAGAGAGAGAGAGAGAGAGAGAGAGAGAGAGAGAGAGAGAGAGAGAGAGAGAGAGAAACGCAAAAAAGGCGCGAAAAAAAGGAAAAAAAAAAGAAACCGGCAGTGCGCACAATCATAAAATATAAGCTTAACGATTGAATAAGACTCACTGTCGTATGGTAATCAGCGTAGGAGATGTCTCGCAAATATACAGAAAAAAAGGAGGGAAAAAAGGAAGACAGAGGGGGGGGGGAGGGGATAGAAGGGGGTAGGGAGGGAAGGAGGGATGGGAGGGAGGGGTAAGGAGCGTGGGTGAGTGGGAGGGAAGGGAGAGGGAGAGTAGGGAGAGGGGAAGGGGGATGGGGATGGGGAGGGAAGGAGGAGGGACAGGAGGGAGAGTAGGGAGAGAAGGAAGGTGATAGGGAGGGTAGGAGGAGGGATAGGAGGGAGACTAGGGAGAGGAGGAACACACCCCACTGGAGGAAAGAGGAGAGGGAAGAGAGAAGAGAAGAGAGAGAAGAATTAGGCGGAGGGCAGGAGAGAGAGAGAGAGAGAGAGCGAGGGCAAGAGAGAGAGAAAGTGCGGGATAAAGAAGGACAGGCAGAGAGAGAGAAGAAGGAGTAAGGAGGGAGAGAGAGAAAAAAAAGAGAGAAACAAAGGAACAGATAGAGCAAGAATGAGAGAGAGCAAGAGCGAAAGTGAACGAGAGCAAAAGAGAGAGAGGGAGAACACAAGAGAACGAGAGAGAGAGAGAGAGAGAGAGAGAGAGAGAGAGCGAAAGAGAACGAGAGAGAGAGAGAGCGAGAGAGAGAGCAAGAGCGAAAGTGAACGAGAGCAAGCGAGAGAGAGCGAAAGAGAACGAGAGAGAGAGAACGAGAGAGAGAACGAGAGAGAGAGCGAGAGAACGAGAGAGCAAGAGAGAGAGAGAGAGAGAGAGCAAGAGCGCGCACCGGAGACCCATTGCGACCACCTCAATAAATATCAGCCAAGAATGTCAGCCGTGGTCCTAAGCCCATAAATTTGAAATCGTTGAAACTTCGTTATCTGGGAAGTGTGGCGTTTGAGATCCCGGCAACCTGTCCTTCACGAGCAAAAAAAGAATAAATGAGATTGTTCAACAGCTCAAATTGAAAAGTTAGAGGCTATTTTATCTGCACGGTAGCCCGGTCGGGTAGTAAAGGGAGTAGGAGTCGAGATTAAGGCTTGGGAGTGAGTTCCTTTACGCATCCTGGGAATGGCGGCTAATTGATGACGTCATCACAGCACCTCCTCCGAATCCGTTGGTTGTGACTTGGTATTGTCTTCGCCGTGCTCGTCTTGAAGAAAAAAAGGTTAAGAAATAAGCTTGTTGTTGATGTCATTTCTGATAAGAAATAGATATAACGAGACAGTTTTTCTTTTTTCTTTCTTTCGTTCTCTCTTTCTTTTTTCTTTTCTACAGACATTCCTTTTTTCGTCGCAGTATTAGAGACAAGAAAACAAAACAAAAAAAAAACAAAAAAAAAACACCGAAATCGAAGTCAGGGTCGACAGGAGAGAATCGGAGGCGAGGCGTTGATGTTATCTCCCATCCAGAAAAGGAATGAACAAAAAATAAAAGGGGTAGCGAAAGAATCATATTCTAATTAGAAGGGGGTAATAAGAAAAACTTCACTATTATCAGGTCCAAATCCCGCTGGATCTGAAGCGAGGCGATGGACGGCGACGTTTCCCGAGCCAACCCGACGACACCCGAACCCGAGGCGCCGCGTCCCGACTCCTGCTCGCCTCTGCTCGGTCGCGACCTCGGATTCGCACCTTCTTGACCGCGACTTTGGATTGGCTGGGAGGAAGGGAGGAATGAGGAGGAGGGAGGAGAGAGGAGGAGGAAGAGGAGGAGGAGGAGGAGGAGAAGAGGTTTGGGGAGGAAAGGATGTGGGGGGGGGGGGGGGAAAGGAAAAAAAGGGAGAAGGAAGGGGGGGAGAGCAAAAAAAGGGGGACAAAAAGGAAAAATGGGGAGAGAGAAAAGGAAAAGGAAAAAAGGGGAAAAAAAAAGAAGGGAGGGGTTGATGAGGGAGGGGGGAGGAAGAAAGGGAGGGGAAGGGGAAAGGAGGAGGAGGGGGGATGGGGAAGAGGAGGGGAAGGGGAAAGGAGGAGGAGGGGGGATGGGGAAGAGGAGGAGGAAGGGAGGGAGGGAAGGAGGAAAAAGTATGGATTGGGGAGAAGGAGGGAAGAGAGGGAGAAATGGAAAGGGAAGGAGGAGGAGGTGGGGAAGGGAGAGAGGGAAGAGGGAAAGAGGAGGCGGGGAAGGGAGAGAGGGAAGAGGGAAGGGATAAGGAGGGGAAGGGGAGGAAGGAAGAAAGGAGGGAAGGGAGGAGAAGAGGAAGAGGAGGAATGGGGTGAGGGAAGAAAGGAGGGAAGAGGAGGAACGAAGTGAGAAGAAGGAAGGGAGGGAAGGGAGTATGGAGAAAGAGGGATAAGGAGGGGGAAGGAATAAGGAAGGAAAGGAGGAGGAGAACGGAGGGGGGGGGGAGAGGGTGAAGAGGAGGGGGAGAAGGGGGGGAAGAGAGGGAGAAGAAGAAGGGGAAGGGAGGGAGGAATGGGGAAAGTGTATAAGGGAGATGTGTCTCTGGGGGCGGAACTTTTATTTAATATCTTAATTTTTTTTATTTTTTCATTTTCTTTCTTTCTTTTTTATCAACTTACTTATTCCATCTTGTGTTTTTCATTTTATTTTTGATGTTCCTGTTTCATGATATCAATAATGATATGGACTAATGATGAAAATAATCTTGATAATAGAAATAATGATGAAGATGATGATGATAATAATGATGATAATGATAAGATGATACTAGCATTTGGTGATGATTATAATAATTATGATGATAATAATGATAATTAGAATAATGATTACGATAATAATGATGATAATGATAATAGTATCACTAACAAAAATAAGGATGATAATAGTAATAAAAGCATTGATACAAATTATAACAATAATTATATTAATAGCGATAATAACAATGATAATAGTAACAATAACAATAATGATAATGATAATAGTGATAATAGCTTTGATAAAAGTTATAACAATAATAATAGTAATTATGATAGTAGTAACAATAATAACGATAATAATAATATTAATAGTAATGCTAATAATAATGATAATGATAATAATGATAATGATAAAAATAGACGATGATAATAATAGTGATAACAATGATAATGACAATGATAGTAATAGTAACGATAATGATAATAACACTGATAATAGATATGATGAGGATAATGATAACATTGATAGTAATAATAATAATTATCACTATCATTATAGTGATAATGATGATAATTATAATGACGAAGATGATCACAATAATGTTAACGATGACATGATGACTAAAGATGATCATGGCAATTACAATTACAATGATAATAACGATTATAATGATAAATATGATTATAAGAATGAAAATTATTATGATGAGAATTATTATGATAATGACAACACTGACAGCAATTATAATACTAATAAGGATAATGATAATAGCAATGATAATAATGATGATGATAATAATAATAGTAATGATAATAAAAACAATGCTATTAACAATAATGATAACAGTGATAATGATAATAATGGTAATGAGGATAATAAAAAGGAAAATAATCATAATATTAATGGTTATAAAATTATGCTAATAACAATGATCATACTGATAATAATTATGACAATAATAATGAGCATAATGATAAAAATACCAATAAAGATAATAATACTCATCATAGTAATGATAATGATAATAATTACCATAATGATTATAGTAATAATAATAATAACAATAATAATAATAATAATAATAATAATAATAATAATAATGATAATAGTAATAATGATAATAATAATAATAATGATAATGATGATAATAATAATAATAATGATAATAATTACCAAAATGATTATAGCAGTAGTAATGATAATAATAATGATAATAATGATAATGATAATAATAATAATGAGTAACAAAACTCATTAATAAAACCTTCGTTATCATGACAATAACACAGTAGGTGACGTCACAGCTGTCAAACGTCAAATTACGAGCTTCCAGTGATGTTGATGGTGAAAATGAATTATTTACTTTATTCACTCAATAAATGTTCGAGAATTATTAACAAAAAATTATAATTTTTAGATAAAGGCGGTCGCTAGTTTATCAAAGAATCTATTAAAAATCACACTAAATTTTTATACATTTTGTGATCATAGAACTTCAAAGAAATAATTCATATCATCAATATAAATCGGAATACAATTTGCAAGAAAAAAAAAATGTAGAAAATGTATAAATGAGACTATAAATAACATTATTCTCAGGATGTAATAACACGAAACACGTCAATAACATGTTATTACATTGAGAAAATTTATTCAGTCTCATTTATCTATACCTTTTCCTACATATGCCATTACGAACTTACTCAATTGCAAACGAGATTAAAAAAAAAGTTGCAATTTAAGGCGAAAGAACTTGACTGATAAATGCATACGATAAGAAGAAAAATCCTTATCATCGACTGATAAGGAATTTCACATTATTTCCAGCGTCTTGAGAGGCGAAGAAAAGTTGGCTCAATATCGTTGCAAATTTGTTGGCTTGGAATGATTGTGTTTGGCGGTTTGTTTGTCTGTTTCTCTCTCTCTCTCTCTCTCTCTCTCTCTCTCTCTCTCTCTCTCTCTCTCTCTCTCTTTCTCTTCCGCGTCATCTCTCCCCTCTCGGAAACTGTCTCTCTCTCTCTCTCCCTCCTCTCTCCTCTTCCTCTTTCCCCCCTTCCCTCAACCTCTCTCCATCATCTCCCCCCCGGTCTCTCATCCAACTCTCTCTTCTCGATCTCACTCTTCTCTCTCCTTTCTCTTTCATCTCTCATCTTCTCTCGCTCTTCCCCTCTCTCTCTCTCTTCCTCCTCACTTCCCTCCTCCCCTCATCTTTCTCATCTCTCTCTTTCTCTCTCTCTCTGTCTCTCTCTATCTATCTATCTCTCCTTTATCTCTCTCTCTCTTTCTCTCTTTATCTCTCTCTCTCTCTCTCTTTCTCTCTCTCTCTCTCTATCTCCCCCCCCCCCTCTCTCTCTTTATCTATCTATCAATCTCTCTCTCTCTCTCTCTCTCTCTCTCTCCTCATCCTCCCTCCCTCCCCTCTCCCCTCCCCTCCCAATCCTCTCCACTCTCTCTCCTCTCGAATCTGAATCCTCTCTCTGCGACGAGCGAGGCTCTCTCCGAGTGGCATATTTATATATCCATATATCTATTTATCTGTATATCGGTCTGTCTGTCTATGTATGTATATCGTTCTCTCCAGCTATCTGTCTGTATATCCATTTATATGTCTATCTATTTATCTTTCATCTTATCTTTTTTTTTCTCTCTTTATATCCATTTATCTACCCATCTTTCTCTCTTTCTTTCTTGCTCTCTCTGTCTCTCTCTCTCTCTCTCTCCTCTCTCCTGCCGTGTCCGTCCTCGTCTCACAATCTCTCTCATCTCATACTTTCCATCTTTCTTTCTCCCTCCTCCTCTCTCTCTCTCCCTCCTTCTCTCTCTTTCTCCCTCCTCCTCTCTCTCTCTCCCTCTCTCTCTCTCTCTCCGTCTCATTTCCTCTCTCTATCTCTCTCCTCCTCACCCTCTCTCATCCTCATTCTCTCTCTTCTCTTATCTATCGTTTCCCTCTCGCTCTCTCTCTCTCCCTCCCCTCACCTCTCATCTCTGTGACTCTCTTTCTAATTTCTACTAATCTTTCTCTACTTTCGCTAAATAATAAATCTTTCTCTCCTCTCTCTCTCCGTCTCTCCTCTCTCTCTCCGATCCTCTCTCTAAAAAGCTCTCTCTCATTGCACTCGGAGCGACGAGCGGAGCGAGCGGAGGCGGAGCGTGGCTCTCTCTCTCTCTAACGTTCTCTCGGGAGCTCACGTCTCTCTCCTCGAGCGATCAGCGATATAACGAGATAGAGAAAAGCTAGAATCTCTCTTCCCTCACCCCGGGAGCTCCTCGGCGATCTCTCGGCTCTCTCTCTCATCATCTCTCACGCCTCTAGCGAGACGACGAGCGGTGGCGTATATAGAAAGAGAGAGAGACGGATATTATATATATATATAAGATATAGATAGTTATATATATATATATATTATCGAGCGAAGAGATGCGAGCGAGAGAGCGATATAAAGATTTAGTGATTTATAGTTATATATATATAGTTATCATATAAGTGTAAGTGAATATATTGATAGCGGCGAGCGAAGGGCGATATAGTATATAGATATAGATAGATATTATAAGTATTGATAAAGAATCTCGTCTCTAATCGTATATCTATCCTTCAACCTATCTATCGACCTGTCCTTCTGTCTACCCATCCATCAATTCATCTATCAATCCATCCATCTCCCAAAGCCTATTTATCTATATCTTTAATATTATCAAATTTACCCAGCGCCATTACCCAATTATCTATCTCGCGATCTATCAGCCCAGTTTGCCTATCCGATGGACCGGCACGGATCGGGATAGACTCTGTATAATTCTGTTTTTCTTTCGTTACTTGGCAATTATTTTTGTTTTCTCTCTCTCTCTCTCTTTCTCTCTCGCTTTCTCTCTCGTTTTCTCTCTCGTTTTTTCTCTCTCTTTCTCTCTCTATCTCTCTTTCTCTCTCTCTCTCACTCTTTCGTTTTTTTCTCTCTCTTTCTCTCTTTCTCACTCTCACTCACTCTCTCTCTCTCTCTCTCTCTCTCTCTCTCTCTCTCTCTCTCTCTCTCTCTCTCTCTCTCTCTCTCTCTCTCTCTCTCTCTCTCTCTCTCTCTCTCACTCTTTCGTTTTTTTCTCTCTCTTTCTCTCTTTCTCACTCTCACTCACTCTCTTTCTCTTCCTCACTCTCTCTCTCTCTCTCTTTCTTTCTCTCTCCCTCTCCTCTCCCTCTCCTTCTCCCCTCTCTCTCTTCCCCTCCCTCTCCCACACTTGGCAATTATTCTCTCTCTCTCTCTTTCTCTCTCTCTCTCTCTCTCTCTCTCTCTCTCTCTCTCTCTCTCTCTCTCTCTCTCTCTCTCTCTCTCTCTCTCTTGTGGTTATGCACTTATTTTTTCTTTAGCTTAACGGTTGTGGCAAATTTGTTTTTCTTTCTTTTTCTTTTTTTCTTTTTTTTGGTTCAAATGTTTGAATATTGTTTGGGTTTTGGTTGAGTTTTGTTTGAGCTTCGTTTAAGTTTTGCGTGAGCTTCGTTTGAGCTTTGTGTGGCGATTCGTTTGATTCTCGCTTGATTTTTTATTTAACTTTCGTTTACGCTTCATTATTTCGTTTAGCTTCGGTTTTTGTTTTTGTTTAGACC
>NW_028234427.1:36433708-36438708 GCF_977035675.1 Penaeus japonicus | reverse complement strand
CCTGCAGCGTGCGTGCGTGCAGGCTGTGGCAGGCTAGAGGGCATGTCGTGACGCCAACTACCGGGCTTTCTGGGATCGAACATTTCCCCCTTTCCCCCCTCCCCCCCACCCCCCGCACAATTCCCCCTCTCGCCTTCTTAAACCTCCCCTCCCCTCCCCTCCCCCCCGCGCAATTCCCCCTCTCGCCTTCTTAAACCCCTCCCTCCCCCCTTCCCCTCTCGCCTTCTTACCCCTCCCTCCCCCCCCTTCCCTTCTCTTCTGCTTATCCCCCTCCCCTCCCTCCACCGCCACCCTTCTCCCCCTCCCCTTCCCTACTCCTCCCAGCCGATCTTGTACACCTTCTCTTTATTCTCCTTTCTTGGCCGTTGGATTCCGTCTACTTCTCCTGTTTTGGATGATTTTTTTATTATTCCCCTTCTTCTTCTTATGTTTTTTTGTTTGTTTTTGTTTTTATCCCCCTTTTTCTCCTGATTTTTACGTTTTTTTTTTTTTCATTCTCCATCTTTTTTTTTCTGTTTATTATGTTTTTTTTATTTCCCTTCTTCTTCTACTTCTTCTTCTTCTTCTATTTCTTTCTTCTTTTTCTTCTCCTTCTTCTTCTTATTCTTTTCTTGTCCTTCTTCATTTTTCTTCTTGTTTTTTTTTTCTTCATCATCATCTTCTTCTTTCTTCTTCTTCTTCTTCTTCATCGTTTTTTGCTTCTTCTTCGTTTTTTTCTTCTTTTCTTTTTCTTCTTTTTCCTTTTTCTTCTTTTTTTACTTCTTCTTCTCCTTCGATTTCTTCTACTTCCTTTTTCCCTTCTCCTCTTTTTCTATTTTTTTCTTCTGAATATCTTCCTCTGATTATTATATTCTCTTTCTTCTTCTTATTCTCTTCTTATCATTATTCTTCTCTTTCTTCTTCTCTTCTTCTTATTATTCTCTTTCTTCTTTTTCTTCTTATTATCTTTCTTCTTCTTCTTCTTTTTATCTTTCTTCTTTTTCTTCCTCTTATTTTTCTTCTTCTTCTTCTTATCTTTCTTCTTCTTCTTCTCTTCTTCTTATCTTTCTTCTTCTTTTTTTCTCCTTCTCCTTCTTATCCCTCTTCTCCTTCTTCTTCTTCTCTTTCTTCTTCTTCTCTTCTTCTGCTCTTTTCTTCTACTTCTTCTTCTTCTTCCTCTACTTCTTCTTCTTCTTTTTCTTCCATCTCCTCCTCCTCCTCTTACTTTTCCTTCTTCATCTCCTCTCATTTTCTTCCTTTTCCCACTCTACTTCTTCTCCCTAACCCCTCCTCCCCTTTCTCTTTACCCCCATCTCTTCCTCCTCCATCTCCTCCTTCTCCTTCTCCCCCCTTCTGCTCTTCCTGAATTATGCCCCCTCCCCCCTCCTCCCCCTCCTCCCCCACCGCTCTACCTTCGACCGATCCTGGCCACTGCGATTAGCAACCCCCCCCCATGCCTCTCTCACTGCCCCCCCTCCCCCTCCCCCTTACTCCACCCTTCCCGCTGGGGAGTTTGTGAGGCTGTCATTGCAAAGGGAGGGAGGGAGGGAGGGAGGGAAGGAGGGAGGGAGGGAGGGTGGAAAGTTGGTGAAGAAAGAGAGAGAGAGAGAGAGAGAGAGAGAGAGAGAGAGAGAGAGAGAGAGAGAGAGAGAGAGAGAGAGAGAAGAGAGAGAGAGAGAGAGAAAGAAAGAGAAAGAGAGAGAGGGAGAATAAAGGAGGAGGAGAGAGAGAGGGAGGAGGGGAAGAGAGAGAAAAAGAAAGAGAAAGAGATAATGAGAGAGAGAGATAGAGAGAGTGAGAGAGAGAGAGAACGAGATGGAGCGAATGAGAGAGAGAGAAAGAGAGAAGAGGAAAAACATAAGCAAAAAGATATAAGAAGGAAAAAAAGGATTGATAGACAAATTAAGAAAAGGAAAAAGAAAATTAAAGATAAGAGAAGAAAATCAAACAAACTAAAAAAAAGGGAAAATATGAAAAGAATAAGAAAAAAAAACGATTAAATTTGATAAAAGAAGAAAACAGAAAAAAATAAGAAGAGAGAGAGAAAAAAAATGAGAACAATGAAAAAAGGAAAAAAAAAAAAGACTCAAAGAAAAACACAAAATAAGAAAAAAACATTCAAAGAAGAACAAGAAAAACAAAACAAAGAAAAAGAAACAAACCAACAACTGTAATAGACGTCGAAAAAAGATCGAAGCGTCAGGCGGTGATATATGCGGGCCGTGGTTGCTTGCTTGCTTGCTTGCTTGCTTGCGTGCAGAGGCATGCACGCACCGCCGCTCGCTCCGTGTTCGCCCGGATTCGCCTTCGCAGATCCTGGCGCTGATTTGAACCACGGACGGACGCCGCGGCTGATGGGGGGGAGGGGGGGTGGGGGGAGAGGGGAGGGGGATGAGGGGGGAGGGGGAAGGAGGGAGACGTCGCGGTCATTGAGGGTTTGGGGATGGGGGTGGGTGGGGGAGGTGGTGGGAGGGGGTTGGGGGTTGGGGAGGAGGTGGGGGGAGTGGGGGGAGTGGGGGACTCTGCGGCCAAAGGGGAGGGGGAGATGAGGGGGTTGGGGTGGGGGTTTGGGTAAGATTGGTTCGATTGCGGCATTAGGGTGGGGATGAGGTGGGGATAAGGGTAGGGATGGGATGGGGATAGGTGGTGGGGGGGGAATACGAGAGAGAGAAAGAAAGACAGAAAGACAGACATAGAGACAGAGAGAGAGACAGAAAAAAAGATAAAAAAAAAAAAAAAAAAATGGAGAGAAAGAGAGAAAAAAAGGGGGTGAGTGGGGTGGATGGGGGGGAGAGAGAGAAGAAGTCGTGATTAGTGATTAGAACGCGGGTCGTGATGTGCCAGACTGGGAATACAGTGCGCTGGTCATGAATGCCTGATTGAGATGCCCGTGTCCTTTGATGCATTGCTCCACACTCGCTCGCTCGCTCGCTCCCTCCCCACGGAGGTCTCGCTAATTTGCTTTCATTTTCTCGTCTTTTTCTGCTGTTTTTTTTTTCTTTTTTTTGCATTATTTCTCTTTACTTATTTCTTTATTTTCTTTTTTTCTTTTTTTTTTATTTCTCTCTTTTGTTTTTCTCTTCTCTTTTTGGTCTTTTTCTCTCTCTCTCTCTTCGCTCTTTCTCTTCACTTTTTGTTCTCTCTCCCTCTCATCTCTCTCTTTTTTTTTTTCTCTCTCTCTCTCTCCTTTTTCTTGATTCATAGAAGTTTACCCAAAAGAAAACATAAAAAAGCAATCTTTACATCTACAGGTTCCTGGAGGCAAAGCCAAGAAGAAAAAATCCAAGCAAAGTCAAGCAAACTAAACCCAAGCAAAGACAAGCAAGCAAAACCAAGCAAACCAAACCACCCAAACAAAACAACCCACACCAATCCAAGCAATCCCCAAGCAAAGCAAAGCAAGCACATCAAGCACAAGCAAAGCCAAGCAAATTAAGCACAAGCAAGCACAAGCACAAGTAACTCACTCCAAGCCAATCCGAGCCAAGCAAAGCCAAGCAAAGCAAGCACAAGCACAAGTAAATCACTCCAACCCAAGCAATCCCCAAGCCAAGCAAAGCAAGCACAAGCAAAGCAAGCACAAGCCAAGCAAGCACAAGTAACTCACCCAAGCAACGTGCCCAGCCGAGCGGGCGACCGACCTGACCGACAGGTATTACAATTCACGCCGACAGGTCGTGGAAAAGCGGTCACTCGTGTTTCGAAAATCCCAGACCATATCTCGCCTCGCTCAAGCATGTATTTTTGCTTGCGTCGTGAGACACAGCTCGATTTCTTATTAATCTGGAATAACTCTCTCCCTCCCTCCCTCCTTCTCTTCCTCTCTCCCTTCCCCCCTTTCCTTCGTTTCTTCGTTTCTTCTTCTCGTTTCTTCTCTTCTCTCCCTCCCTCCTCCCTTCCTTTCGTTTCTTCCTCTCTTCTCTTCCTCGCTTCTCTCCCTCCTCTCCCTCGTTTCTTCTCCTCCTCTCCCTCCCTGCCCCCTTCCCCTCATTTCTTCTCTTCCTCTCTTCTCTTCCTCGCTTCTCTCCCTCCCCCTTCCTTTTCGTTTCTTCTCTCCCTCTTCTCTTCTAACTCCTCTCCCTCCCTCCCCCCTTCTCCTTCATTTCTTCTCTTCCCCTCTTCTCTCCCTCCTCCTCTCCTCTCCCTCCTCCCACCCCCCCCCCTTCCTCCCGCGAAGAAGATATTCATCTCATGAGAAAATTTGATGACGTGGAACCTTGTAATTTTTTCTCGAAGTCACGACTGCGCGGACCTGATCGGTTTCTGTGTGTGGGGGTGGGTGGGGGGGTGGGGGGAGTGGGTGTGTGGGGGGGGAAGTGGGTGTCGAGGTGTGTGGGTGGGGGGTAGGGGATTAGTGGGTGTGGAGGTGTGAGGGGGGTTCTGGTTTCTGTGTGTGTGTTTGTGCGTGAGTGAGTGTGTGTGTGTGTGTGAGTGAGTGAGTGAGTGAGTGAGTGAGTGAGTGAGTGAGTGAGTGAGTGAGTGTGTGTCAGTGTGTGTGTGTGTGTGTGTGTGTGTGTGTGAGTGAGTGAGTGAGTGAGTGAGTGAGTGAGTGAGTGAGTGAGTGAGTGTGTGTCAGTGTGTGTGTGTGAGTGAGTGAGCGAGTGAGTGAGTGTGTGTGAGTGTGTGAGTGAGTCAGTGTGTGTCAGTGTGTGAGTGTGTGTGTGTGTGAGTGAGTGAGTGAGTGAGTGAGTGAGTGAGTGAGTGAGTGAGTGAGTGAGTGAGTGAGTGAGTGTGTGTCAGTGTGTGTGTGTGTGTTTGTTTGTTTGTTTGTGTGTGAGTGAATGAGTGAGTGGGTGTTTGTTAGCTTGTTTGCGTAGTGTGTATGTGTATGTTTGAATGAGTGAATGATAATGATAATGGTAATGATAATGATAATATTGATAATAACAAAACAAGTGATGATAACGATGATAGGAATAACGAATGTAAAAGGGATGACAATGATAATCATGACAATGATAATGATCCTAACAATAATTATCATAACGATGATAATGATGATATTAAAAAATAATATTGGC
>NW_028234427.1:36423708-36428708 GCF_977035675.1 Penaeus japonicus | reverse complement strand
GCTGGGGTAGGGGGGGGGGGGGGTATTAAGTAATTTTTTTTAGATTTTGTTTTTGTCGTTATTGTGTGTGTGTGTGTGGTGTATTTATGGTGTGTGGTGTGTGTGTGTGTGTGTGTGTGTGTGTGTGTGTGTGTGGGTGTGTGTGTGGGTGTATAAAACCCTTTATGTAAATTATAAAATATATTTATATTTTTATATATATATATATTATATTATATTATATATATACATAATACTACATATACATATTTATATTTATATATATTATATTATAATATTAATATATTTACATATATATATATATATATATATTATCTATATTATATTTATTATATATATGTTTAATATAAAATATATTCTATAAATATATATTTATAATATATATATATTTATATATATAAGTAGAAAGTAAAACACACACACACACACACATCTATATCGTATATATACCCCCCCCCCCCCCCCCCCCCCCCCCCCCCCCACACATAAACCAACCAAAAAAAAAAAAAAACACCCCAAAAACAAACAAACACAAACAACACACACACACACACACACACACACACACACACACACACACACATACACCCACCCCCCCCCCCCCCCCCCCCCCCCCCCCCCCCCCCCCCCCCCCCCCCCACCCACACACCCACACCCCACCCAACACACACACACACACACACACCCACACACACACCCAACACCCACAAACACACACACACAACACACACACACACAACACACACCACCCAACCACCAAAACAAACACACATAAACCCCCCCCCCCCACCCACACCCAAACACACACACACACACACAACACACACAACACACACAACACACACACAACACCACACCCACCCACACACACACACACACAACCCACAACAACAACCCACACACACCACACACACCAACACATATAATCTATATCAATATATCTATATATATTCAATACAACCCAACACCCACCAATACCTCCAAACCCACCAACACACACACACACCCACACACCAACACCCCCCACACAACACCACCACCACCACACAAACCACCCCCCCCCCCCCCCCACCCCCCCCCCCCCCCCCCCCCCCCCCCCCACACACCACACCCACACACAACAACACACACACCACACACCCCCCACAACACCCACACACAAACAACACCAAACAAACAACTAACCCCCCTTCCCCCCACACACAATACAACAACCCAACCACACACACACACACACACACACACCACACACACACACACACACACACACAGCGCACACACACACACATTATATATATATAAATATATACATATATATTATATTTAAATATCCAAAATATATATACACCCCCCACCCCCACACCACACAACACCCCCACACACACACACACACCACCACACCCACCCACAACCACAACCCAACTAACCACACACCCACACACACGTGGACCCATCACTAACCCCAACTACCACCCACACCCCCACCCCACAACAACCCAACACAAACACACACCACACAACCCCAACCCCCACAACCCCCCCCAACCCCCCACCCACAACCCACCCCACAACACCCCCAAAGCCCCACCCACCACCCCCCCATCCCAAACCCCACCCCCCCCCCCCAACAAACACACCACATAACCCATCCACACAACAACCCCCACCACCAAACCCAACAAACCCCCCCACACCCCACAACCCCCCTCCCCCCTACACACCCCCCCCCCCCCACACCACCCCACCAAACAAAACACACAAAAACAAAAAAAAAAAAAAAAAACAAACACACAAACAAAAACACCCCACCACACACCAAAACAAAACACCCAACCCCAAAAACCCAAACCAAACAATCTACCACACAAAAACACACAATAAACAAAAACCCCCCCACAGCCACCCCCCACCCACCCTCACCACCCCCAAACACCCCCCACCCCCACCCACCACCCAAACAAAAAACACCCCCCCCCCCCCCCCCCCCATACCCAACAACCAAACAACCCCCCCCCCCCCCCCCCCCCCCCCCCCAAAAAAACCCACCCCCCCCACCCCACCCCCCCCCACCCCACCCCCCCCACAAAAAAACCCCCCCTACCCCCCCCCCTACCCACACCCCCCCCACCCCCCAAAAACCCCCCACAAAGCCAAAAACCCCCCCCCCCCCACACACACACCCCCCAACCAACACCCCCACCCCCACCCCCCCCAACCAACCCAAACAAAACCCCCCCCCCACACCCCCCCCCCCCCCCCACACACACCCACCCCCCACCAACCCCCCCCCCCCACACCACCCCACCCCACCCACCACAACAACCCCCCCCCCCCCCCCCCCACCCCACCCCCACCACCCCAACCCCCACCCCCCCCCCACCCCCCCCAAACCCCCCCCCCCCCCCCCCCCCCCCCACCACCCCCACCCCCCACCCCCCCCCCCCCCCCCCCCCCCCCCCCCCCCCCACCCCACCCCCCCCCCCCCCCCCCACCCCCCCCCCCCCCCCCCCCCCCCCCCCACCCCCCCCCCCCCCCCCCCCCCCCACCCAAACCCCCCCTCCCCTCCCATCCCCCCCTTAAACACCCCCACACCACACAACCAAACCACACCCTAAATACAACCCTCTACATCAATCTCTCTCTCTCTCTCTCTCTCTCTCTCTCTCTTCTATTTCTTCTCTCTCTCTCTCACTCTCTCTCTTCTCTTCTAATCTCTCCTACTTCTCTCTTCTCTCTCTCTCTCTCATCAACTCTACTATCTAACCCCCCCACTCTCCAATACACATACAAACACTAACATCTCCCACTCACCACACACCCACACTCCCCCACTCTACACACTCCACACTTACACCCTCAACCATCTCACCTCAATCACATCCCATACATCACACACACACACACCACCCTCACTCTCACTACTTCTCTTCTCTCTCATCTCTCTCTCCTCTCTCTCTCTCTCTCTCCTCTCTCACTCTCTCTTCCCTCTCTCACTCACCCCCTCACTCATCACTCTCTCTCTCACTCTCTCTCCTCTCTCTCACCTCTACCCCCCTCTCACTCTCACTTTCCCTCTCTCTCTCTTCTCTTCTCACTCTCTCTCTCTCTTCTCTCTCTCTCTCTCTCTTCTTCTCTCTCTCTCTCTTCTCTCTCTCTCTCTTCTTCACCCCCCTCCCCTCTCACTCTTCACATATCCTCTCTCTCTCTCTTCTTCTCTCTCTCATTCTCTCTCTCTCCTCTCTCTCCTCTCTCTCTCTCTCTCTCTCTCTCTCTCTCCCCTCTCCCCTCTCTCTCTCACACTTTCCCTATCTCCTCTCTCTCTATCTCTCTTCTTCTCATCTCTTCTCTCTCTATCTCTCTCTTCTCTCTCTCTCCTCTCTCTTCTATCTCTCTCTCTCATCTCTTCTCTCTTCACCTCTCCACCTCTCACTCTCACACTTCTCATCTCTCTTCTCTCTCCCTCACTCTCTCTCTATCTTTCCCTCTCGACATCCCTCCCTCTATACCTCTCCTCTCACCCTCTAACATTCTAATCCCTCTCTCTCCCCCCTCTTCACCCGTCCCTATACCCCACACGCCTATCCCCCCTATGAAAGTCTTATATTCCAAAGCACCCACTCCCCTCCATGACCAGCCCGGGGCAATAAAAATACAAGGACATTGAACGCAAGTTAAATGTGAGTTCATAAGGGCTGAACAAACGGGTTCTTTAAAAACTTTGTGACGTGAGAAAGACCCGTTGAATGAAAGAGGCTCCGTTCCTGAGGGAAAAAAAAAAAGGGTGAATAGGTCAATGCAAATATGATGGGTATGAGGAGACGTTGTTTATAAAAGAGTGATAATATTAGGAATTAATGATGATTTAATGGTGATGTATAATGACGAAGAAATGGAATGGTATAATATTAGATGATAATTCATCTACATGATCAGAGGACGATAGTATGAAATGGTTATTATATCAGAATAAGCTGATGCGTGAGATGAATAGATAGATAGATATATGAAGATAGAGATGCATATATATATATATATATATATATATATATATATATATATATATATTTTTATATCTATATATCCTATTTATTTATTATATATGTGTGTGTTGTGTGTGTGATGATCTGGTTGAGAGAGTGTGTGTCGTGTGTGTGTGTGTGTGTAGTGTGGTTGTGTGTAGTGTGTATGTTGAGTGTGTTGAGTGTGTTTTGTGAGAATTGTGTCAACTATGGAAAATAGATAACATCAAAGGGAAGGAGAGGGACGGTAGAGGAGGTTAATAGCGAGAGAGAGAGAGAGTGAGAGAGGGAGGAGAGAGAGAGAGAGATTGAGAGAGGACGAGAGAGGAGTGGAAGACGTGAGAGAGAGAGAGTGATGTGGACGAGGATGGAGAGCGAGTGAGGGTGAAGAGATGATGGAAGGAGAGAGAGAGAGAGGAAGAGGGGGAGAGAGAGGAGAGATGGAGGAGAGGCTGAGAGGGGAAGAGAGGATGGAGAGGGTCAGAGATGAGTGAGACGAGAGAGGGAGAGGAGACGAGTGAGGAGAAGAGAGTGAGAGGAGAGAGAGAGGAGCATGAGACAGTGAGTGAGAGGCATAAGAGACGAGAGAGAGAGGAGAGAGAGAGGAGGAGAGAGAGAGCAGAGGAGACGGCCCAGATTGAGAGAGAGAGAGCGAGGAGAGATGACCGGACGAGAGAGGAGAGACGAGAGAGAGAGAGTGGAGAGAGAAAGAGAGAGCGATGAGATGCCAGGATAGGCGGAGGTGGGAGGAGTGCGACTCCGGACCCTATCCTGGAAGGGAGAGAGAGAGGCGAGAGAGGGTAAAGACGAAAAAGAGAGAGAGAGAGAGGAGAAAAAAAGAGAGAGGGGGAAGAAATAGAGAGAGAGAGAGAGAGAGGAGAAAAAAAGAGAGAGGGGGAAGAAATAGAGAGAGAGAGAGAGAGAGAGCGAGAGAGGTAAATATGCTTAGATCTCTCCCAAGGGAAGAATCTGCATTACGTA
>NW_028234427.1:36393708-36396208 GCF_977035675.1 Penaeus japonicus | reverse complement strand
TCTTAGCTTACCATTAGCTCCTCAAGACTGCACAGGAGCAGGATACCCTCCTACAGTAGACAAACTCACACACACACACACACATTCTCAAGCTCCTTCAACATACCTGCAAGTCTTCGTCTCTGAACAGTTGCAGTTGAAAGCCTTGGCAGTGAACTTGAAGACAAGGGAAACCGAGCTTGTGGACTTAATATCATCGTGATCCGATATAAACAAAGGCAAGCACGTAAGTAACATTGCCTGTGTTCCTTGTGATAGAACTTATTATTATTATTATTATTATTTATAGAAGTGTATAACCATCTTTTTTAATTGTGAGTTATTGAAGAAACACGAACAAATAATCAGTGAATCATAGAAATGTGACTACTTCATTTCTACAAGCAAAAGGAAAGGAAAGAAGAAAAAAAGCAGCATCACCGATAATAGTATTCTTCAAAAAATCAAAATCAAAATGGAACCTGATTTAATAGGGATGTGTGGAAACCTTATTTATTATCCCTTTCATTTTTTTTTGTGAATAGTTATTATCTTTACATTTATTACCAAACATAAAAAAGCTGAATCAGCTTCCGAACACCTGTGCCAGAAAATCAAATGTTTCTGCGCAACTTTTTTTTTTTTTTTTTTTTCTAAATCATTACCGTTACGTTATGTGTGTTTGCTAATTTGTGCTATAGTTGGTGTTATTTATCGTGTGTATTGTATTAGGGTACGTGCTTATCTGTTTGTCTAGATAGGAATATATATGTAGTAATATTCGGATGTATTTATGTATGCATATATGGCACATACACACATACACACACATGTATGCACATGCATATGCACATACACAAACTCATGCATATATACACACACACACACACACACACACACACACACACACACACACACACTCACACACACACACACACACACACACACACACACTTTCTCTCAATCTCACTTCCCCTCCTCTTTCTCCTTCCTTCAGTCACATATACATTTTATTTGCATATTTCTATCTGTCTATACACATATATGTAGAGAGAGTGAGTGAGTGAGTAAGTGAGGTGAGTGAGTGAGTGAGTGAGTGAGAGTGTTTACACATGTTCATGTATCATGTATATCTGTTTATTAACTGACCTAATCAAAGAGAGAGAGAGAGAGAGAGAGAGAGAGAGAGAGAGAGAGAGAGAGAGAGACAGACAGACAGAGAGAGAGAGAGAGAGAGAGGGAGGGAGGGAGAGAGAGAGAAAGAGAGAGAGAAAGAGAGACAGAGACAGACAGACAGAGAAAGAGAGAGAGAGAGATTGCATATGTTCATGTATCATGTATATCTGTTTATTAACTGACCTAATCAAAGAGAGAGAGAGAGAGAGAGAGAGAGAGAGAGAGAGAGAGAGAGAGAGAAAGAGACAGAGACACAGAGACAGAGACAGACAGAGAGAGAAAGAGAGGGAGAGAGATTGCATATGTTCATGTATCATGTATATATCTGTTTATTAACTAACATAACCACTTCAATTTCATGTATTCATATATCTATTTATTTCTCACTGCGTGCGAACTACCGCACTCTGCACTATAATTTCCCGAACACCACTGTCTGCTTATAGTACATGACGTGCCGCCGCCCCTGTTATACAATGGCAACGTACGTACCTGTACACACACGTACACTCTTGCACACTTGCACACTTGTTTATATTGTTCCCAGAATGAAAGCATGATTTTTTTTTTTTTTTTTTTTGTAATTTTATTTTTATTTTTTGTGTGTGGTTTTGATTTCTATCCTTCATATAGATATATCTCGAGATAGTACAAAAAAAATAGAACAATGAAAAAGATAAAGACGATAAAGGTAGATCCGAGAGAGAGGAAGAGAGATAGAGAGATAAGGTGGGTGTAGGAGAGAGAAGGGGGGAGAAGGGGTAGAGGAGGAGGGGGGGAAAAAAGAGGAGGAGGAGGAGGAGGGCGAGGATGGGGGGTGGGAAGGAGGAGAGAGGAGAGGGAGGAGGGAGAGGAGGGAGAGAGAGGGAGATCAAGAGGAGGAGAAGGAGGAGAAAGAAAAGCAAAAAAAGAAGAAGAAAGAGGAAGAGGAGCAGGAAGAAGAAAGTACACCACAAAGGAAGAGAAGAGGGAGAAGAGGAGAAGAAGGGGATGAGGGGGAATGAAGGAGGGAGATAAAATCAAACCACGTATTAAAAAGAAAAAAAAGAAAACAACAACAAAAAAAAAAACGTCCACTTGAAAAGGAAACAGGGGATGACAACCTCATACCAGTATTCTGACGACTCGGAATAGACTCAAGCAATTGGAATTCGCTGTTGAGTCATGGTGGTGCTTGCTCTCACCCCCCCCCCACCCACACCCCGACTGACACCTCGTATGGCTTCCCTTTGTGTCCCCTTCTTCTGGGCTATGGTGTCACCTCTTTGTTCTTGTCTTTTCTTTTATCTTTCTTCTCCTACTCTCTGTCTGTCTCTGCCTTTGTCTCTGTGTCTGTCTGTCTGTC
>NW_028234427.1:36383708-36391208 GCF_977035675.1 Penaeus japonicus | reverse complement strand
AAAATGATTATTCACCTAGCTGTACTACGTCTAACAAGAGTTCATATAGAGGTGCTAGATCTAATGGCAGTTCATCTAGTCATAATGGTCGTTGATCTAACGGTCTTAGTAATAATGGTCGTTCATCTAACAGTCTTTATAATAATGGTCGTTCATCTAACAGTCTTTATAATAATGATCGTTCATCTAACGGTCTTTATAATAATGATCGTTCATCTAACAGTCTTTATAATAATGGTCGTTCATCTAACAGCCTTTACAATAATGATCGTTGATCTAACGGTCTTTATAATAATGGTCGTTCATCTAACCGTCTTTTATAATAATGATCGTTCATCTAACAATCATTATTTCAACGAACCTTCATCAAACAGTACTTCATATAAGCGCATCTCCACTCGCAACCTTCCCGACAACAGAAACCCCCCCAGAAAGTAGAGAAACCCAGGCGAAACCAACCTACGCCATTGTGTTCTGTAATGATAACATCGAGAACCTCCATCTGCTCTTGTCATTACCGCGCGCGGGAGATTGAGGTTGTTAAATGGCCTTTAAAGCGTCACCCACCGGCGGGGAAGGAAATTCGGCGCCGGCAAATACCTATGAATGTTTGTAATTAGTTACATCCTGGTGAGGAGAGGAGATGGATGGGAGGTGGGGGGGAGGAGGGGATGGTGGGGGGGGGGTGAGAGATGGGAAGGAAAGAAAAAAGAAAGGGGTAGGAGATGAGGGAAGAAGATGGTGAGGGGGAGTTGGGAGACGGAAAGGGAGGAGGTTGGGTTTGAGGGGGTTTTGGATTGGGTGTTTGTGGTTGTGATTTAAAAGGGGGGGGTTGAGTTTAGAGGGGGTTGAGGGGGCCGTATAAATCGGTACGTAGGGTGGTTGGTAGGTTATGGGGGAGGAGGTCTAGGTTGGTGTGTTGGGGTATTGAGGGGGGGTAGGGGTAGGGGGGTTTTGTTATGGGGTGGGTGGAGGTTGGAGGGGGAGGTGAAGGGAAGGATCTGAGGGAGGGAGGGATAAGGTGGTGAGGTGAGGTGTAGGGGGTGAGGGATGTGATGGGATTGAAGTTCTGGATGTGTTGTGAGGAGGTACTGGGTAGGAGGTTACTGGTGTTTTGGGGGGGGAGCAGAGGGAAGGGAGGATAGGGAGCGAGGGAGGAGGGGGCGGGCGGAGGAAGAGAAGGAAAAGGATAAAACAAGGAGGAGAAGAATGCAAATGAACCAATAAGGTGAATAGGAAAAAGGCGGAAAAGAGGGTTGGCGGATGAAAAAAAAGGGGGAGGGGGGGGAGGAAAGAAAGAGAAAGACCAAGGCGATGAGATGAGGGGGAGAGGAGACGAGGAAGGGGAAGAGAGATGTGTGAGAGAGTATGTGTGTGTGTGTGTGTGTGTGAGCGTGAGCGTGAGCGTGAGCGTGAGTGTGAGTGTGAGTGTGAGAGTGTGAGTACATGAGAGTGAGAGAGAGAAAGTGAGAGATGGGAAAGGCGGGAGAGAGAGACAGAAAGCAAAGGAAGAAACGAGAAAAATAGAGGAGGGGGGTGAGTGAGTGAGTGAGGGAGTTTATTATATGCATTAGGAGGGAGGCTGGTGGTGGTGCTGTAGGAAATCTTCCATCTTATATGATATAGTTATATCAAAAAGACACGCAAACACAAACACACTACAATCAATTGCAATGACATGCATTTCTGCACTTGAGAATGCAATTACACACACACACATGTACATATATGTGTATTCATGTATATATGAATATTTGTATATAAATGTAATCCAATTACATATAATACATGTATATCTATATTTATATGAATATAACATCATGTGACATGACACAACGCTATGCTAATGCAATTGATATAATTATATGTATATATGCAGTATGATCACAGGCTTGTAGAAGCGTATCTCTTGGAGTGCTGATTACTCTGCGTGTCACTGTGCAATGACCGTCCCTTTTGCAACATTTGACAAACAGGACGGACCTTACCACGACATGAATGTGGGATGAATTACCGATCAAAGCTCATTTCCATATATATAGGTTGGTAATGGTAGTCATGTCTCTTGTAAGTTTGAAAAGGGATTATTAGACAGATTAGATGTTATAGATAAGGTTGACGAAGATGTAAGTTGTAGAGACATTACGAAAATGGTTTTATTTTGAGTTTTTAAAACACGCTTACTCTCACCCCCCTCCCTCTCCCTTCCCCTCCTGTCCTCTTTCTTCTCTCCCATAAACCCCCCTCCTCCTCTTTCCTCTCCCATAAACCCCCCTCCTCTTAAACCCAACTCATCCTCTTTCCTTCCCATAATACCCTCCTCCGAGTGACGCTACCTTATAACCCCCTCTCTCTGTCCTCTCCAAGAAACCCAATCGACTCTGTCCTCCCATAAACCCCCCTCCTCCTCTTTCCTCTCCCTTTTACCCCTCATCCTCTGGCCTCTCCATAACACCCGCGCCCTATTTCCTCTCCCATAAACCCCCCTCCTCCTCTTTCCTCTCCCATAAACCCCCCTCCTCCTCTTTCCTCTCCCATAAACCCCCCTCCTCCTCTTTCCTCTCCCATAACCCCCTCTCCTCTTTCCTCTCCCCCCTCTCCCATAAACCCCTCTCCTATTTCCTCTCGCCCCTCTCCCATAAACCCCTCTCCTCTTTCCTCTCTCTCCCCTCCTCCTCTTTCCTCTCTCCCCCCTCCTCCTCTTTCCTCTTTCCCCTCTTTCCTCTCTCCCCTCTCCCATAACCCCCTTTCCTCCTCTTTACCTCTCTCCCCTCTCCTTCTCTTTACCTCTCTCCCCTCTTCCATAAACCCTCCTCTCCTCCTCTTTCCTTTCTCCCCTCTCCCCTCTCCTCCTCTTTACCTCTCTCCCCTCTCCTTCTCTTTACCTCTCTCCTCTCTTCCATAAACCCTCCTCTCCTTCTCTTTACCTCTCTCCCCTCTTCCATAAACCCTCCTCTCCTCCTCTTTCCTCTCACCCCTCTCCTTCCCCTCTCTCTCTCCTTCCTCTTCTCTCTCCTTCCTCCCTCTCTCTCCTTCTTCTCTCTCTCTTTCTCTCCTTCTCTCTCTCTCTCTCTAAACAAAAGAGAATCGTGATCTGAACCCGTAACTTCATGGTGTCGCTACACTACATTACACCACATTACACTGTATTACAACGGATGGCTGTGACCTGCTTTAGAAATGTGCTTGCGTGTAAAAGCTCGCTTAATTTCTTATTGCTTTTGAGTGCGTGTTACCCCCTTGGAGTTGGGTACAGTGTCATACAGCTATTTTATCTTGTTTATATTTTTTTGTTATATATTTATTTATTTTTGGCTGGGGGTGAGAGGGTGGGTTGGGGGTTGGGTGTGGGGGGGGGGGTGATAGGTATTTTATTTTATATTTTATTTTATATTTATATTTTATATCATTTTAGTTTTTTTTCGTTTTTAATTGCTCTGACTGCGTGTGATTAGATATTCATGGCATTTAACTGCTTCTACAGTCAGGTATTTTTTTCACGAACATAATTGGATGTTATTATCACTCGCGGACCTTCAACTGCCCCCCCCCACCCCCACTTACTTCTTCCCTGCCCACTGTATCGACTCCCCTACCCTTCCCCAATCCTCTTCCACTCCCCATACTTCCTCCTCCTTGTAACCCCTCCTCAACCTCCCTTCCTCCCCCTTCCGCCTTCCTCAACCCCCATCACCCACTTCCTCAACCCTCCCTCCTTCTTCCTCAACCCTTCCTCCTCCTTTCTCAAACACATACCCCCTCCCTCCTCTTTCCTCAACCCCATACCCCCTCCCTCCTCCTTCCTCAACCCCATACCCCCTCCCTCCTCTTTCCTCAACCCCATACCCCCTCCCTCCTCCTTCCTCTAACCCCATACCCCTCTCCCTCCTTCCTCAACCCTCCCCTCCCCCCTCCCTCCTACTTCCTCAACCCCATACCCCTCTCCCTTCCCTTCCCCCACCTCATCAACCCCCATCCCTATCCCCATTCCCAACCTCCCCCTCCCCCTTTCCTTCCCCCGACCTCATCAACCCTCATCCCCATTCCCCTCCCCCTCCCAACCCCCCTCCCATCCCCCTCCCCCCTCCCCCTCCACGCGACAATTCCCACTCTTGTAATCCCTTCACCACGACAGGTCAACAGAGGCCACACGGGAATAGAACTAACAACCGTGTGCGTTGGCTGACTGGCTGACGAGGCGCTGGATACGCGGAAACAGATTAAGTCGTCAGGAGAAAGAAGTAGGTCGGACTGCATGAGAGAGGGAGAGAGAGAGAGGAAGAGGAGGAAGGGAGAGGGAGTGGGAGAGGGAGAGGGGGAGGAAGGGAGGGAGAGGGAGTAGGAGGGAGGGAGAGGGGGAGAGAGAGAGGGAGAGGGAGAGGAGAGGGGGAGGGAGGGGAGGGAGGAGAGAGAGGAGAGGGGGAGAGGGAGAGGAAGGGAGGAGGGAAGGGAGAGGGGAGGGAGGGAGGGAGGAGAGAGGGAGGAGAGGGAGAGAGGGTGAGAGAGAGAGAGAGAGAGAGAGAGAGAGGAGAGAGAGAGAGAGAGAGAGAGAGAGAGAGAGGGAGGGAGGAGAAGAGAGAGGGAGGGAGGGAAAGAAGGAGTGGGAAGAGAGAGGGAGAGGGAAGGAGGGGAAGGGGGGAGGGGAGGGAGGTGAAGGGGGAAGTAATATTAACAGTACGTTCAATGCCATACCAATTTATTGCAGTTAAGGGATCTTTTTGGAACTTTAAGGTTTTTAAGGTTTTGATATATTACGTTTTACTCCTCTCACTCTTTCCACTTCCACCTTTTCCATTCTTCCCACCTATTCTACCCTTCCACTCATCCACTTTTTGCATCCTTCCACCTCTTCCAGCCTTCCACCTCATCTATCCATCCTCCTTTTCCACCTCTCTCTTTCCACCTTTTCCGCCCTTCCACCTTTTTCGCCCTTCCACCCTTCTTCTTCCACCTCATCCACCTTCCTCCTGCCACCTCTTCCACCTTCCAACGCAACCCAAAGAGAGTAACGATGTGTGTCTCTTTTCCAGTCCACAGAATCAAGAGGAAAAACAGAAGTGGATCCAGCAACCAAGAGGAGACAAGAATCAAAACGAAGAAGCTAGGAAGGCGAAAGCCAAACAAACCAAAGAGAGCCAAGCAAAGCCTCAAGCAAGCAAGCAAGCAAAGCAAAGCAAAGCAAAGCAAAGCAAAAATCCCCAAAGACAAAAACCAACGCACGTACAAAAACAAGCCACAAGGAGACAAGAAATAAGAAGCAAACAAGAATCAACCAAAACAATACAAAGCAAAGCAAAGCAAAGCAAAGCAAATACCCAAGAGGCAAAGCGTGCGTGCGTGCAAGGCAAGAAAGCAAGCAAGCGGAGCCAAGGCGTGTGTGCAAGAGAGGCGAACGGCACTCGACAAGACTTCCGTCATATCGTGACGTCATATGGCTCCCGAAACTAAAGGCGACAAGATGGCTGACGCAGCGGCTGAGAAGGAGAACATCGCGGAAGACTGTGTTCTTGGTGAGTACTGGCTGTTCTTTTTTTTTTTTTGTTCTTGTGTTCTTGTTGGTGAGTGGTGGTTTGTTCTATTTTTTTTGTTCTTGTGTTCTTGTTGGCGAGTACTGGTTTGTTCTTGTGGGTGAGTGCTGGTTTGTTCTATTTTTTTTCTTGTGTTCTTGGTTAGTACTGGCTGTTCTTTTTTTGTTCTTGTTTTCTTCTTGGCGAGTACTGGTTTGTTGTTTTTGTTATTGTTATTGCGATCTTGTTCCTAGTGAGTACTGACCGTATCATTTTATATTTTTTTTATGTGTTCTTGAGTACAAGTTCTTTTTTTGTGTTGTTATTGTGTTTCTTGTACTGGGTGAGTAGTAGTTGTTATATATTTTTTTGTTATATTTTGTAGTTGTGTTCTTGTGAAGTCCGTTTTTTTATCGTTGTGTTCTTGTTAATTTTGAGTAATAACTGCTCTTTTGTTCTCATCACTGTGTTCTTGTTCTAATTGGGTATACTCTCGTGCCGTTCTTGTTATTGTCGCTAATAAACCCCCTACTGTTAAATAATGATTTTTTAGTTTATTTATTGATTTATCTATTTATCTATTCATTTATTTATTTTTAGTTATTGTGTTCTTGTTATTGTCGCTAATAAATCCCCTACTGTTAAATAATGATTTTTAGTTTATTTATTTATTCATTTATCTATCTATTCATTTAATTTTAGTTATCCTGTTCTTGTCATTGTCGCTAATAAATCCCCCACTGTTAAATAGTGATTTTTAGTTTATTTATTTATTCTATTATCTATCTATTTATTTATTTATTTTTAGTTATCGTGTTCTTGTTATTAGCGAGTTCTTGTTGTACTTGTTATGTTGTGTTCTAGGTAAGTACTGTAATTGGTAATTACTGACTTTTTTTTTAAATTATTATTATTATTGTAATTGGTCATTACTGACTTTGTTTTTTTCTTTTTATTTATTATTATATTTTTTCGAGTCTGGTATTACACGGTGTGATGTTACTGGGTTGCATTAATCCGTATTATTGTAAGTATTACTGTGGGTTATTATGAGCTGTGTGATATATGTTTTTGATATTGTAGGATAGATTTATGTTCGTTTTTATGTTAGTGAAATTTGCTCGTATGTGTATATTGCTACTACGCTGACAACTATTATTATTGTTATTATTATTGTCATCATCATCATCATCATCATCATCATCATCATCATCATCATCATCATCATCATCATCATCACCACCACCATCTCATCATCATCATCATCATTTTGCCTTCTGCATTTAATTATTATTATATATATCTTATTATTATATATATATTTTTTCTATTGGAGAAAATCTAGTGCATTTGTGAAAGTGTGACATGTTTTATAATGCAATGGAAAAACTATTTGATAAATGTAATGCGTCTTTGTGATTTTGACGTTAATTTGGTTTTGTGGATACACTATAGCTGGTGGCTTCGTTGCAGTTGTTGCAGGGACGTAACTTGCAGTGGCATTTAGTGGCCAGAGACTATATACGTGTGTGTGTGTGTGTGTGTGTAAAAACGTATATATCTACCCCCCCCCCCCTTTCTCTCTCTCTCCTTCCCTCCCTCCCTCTCCCTCCCTCCCTCCCTCCATTCCTCTCCCTCCCCCTCCCTCCCTCCCTCCCTCCCTCCCTCCCTCATCTCCCCCCCTCCCCCTCCCCCTTCCTCAAAGGGATAATTCAAAATAGCAATCAAAATATTTCCACGAAAGTCCCCTCCTCCCCCGAGATTATAATTCACAGACCTCGGTTGTCAGTGGAGATAGGGGGGGTAGGGGGGTAGGGGCGGCGGGTGATCGGGGGGAGGAGAGGGGGGGGCAGGGACCAGGGAGCTTTTTAGTGTGTTGTCAATGTTGTCAGTCGCGTAGGGTTCGCCATGCGCGGCTGGCAATGGGCAGATGTGAGTTGCTATTGATTCTCGCATTATGTATTCAGTCAGCCGGCACAATATGCTGGCCAAT
>NW_028234427.1:36356208-36378708 GCF_977035675.1 Penaeus japonicus | reverse complement strand
CTGTCTCTCTCTCTCTCTCTCCATAGACCCCCCTTTCTATCTTTCCCTCTCATTCTCCTGATCTTTCTGCCATTTCTTTATCTTCGCATTCCTTCTTTCTTGTCGTTACTTCATCTCTCTCATTCCAGCCCCGTTTGACTTCAGTGATGGCCTTGTTCTTTATATCCCTCTATTTACTTACTTTTTCTTTATGTCGTCCTTTCGCATTCTCTCCCTCTTCCTCTTTTTTATTTTGTTTCTTTTTCTTTCTGTCTCTCTTAAACTCGCTGTCTTTTCTCTATTCTCCTCTCTCTTTATCTCTCTCTCTCTCTCTCTCTCTCTCTCTCTCTCTCTCTCTCTCTCTCTCTCTCTCTCTCTCCCTCTCTCTCCCTCCTTCCCTCCCTCCTTCCCTCCCTCCCTCCCTCTCTCTCCCTCCCTCCCTCCCTCCCTCCCTCTCCCTCCTTCCCTCCCTCCCTCCCTCTCTCTCCCTCCTTCCCTCCCTCCCTCCTTCCCTCCCTCCCTCCCTCCCTCCCTCCCTCTCCCTTTCCCCCCTTCGTCTATACAAATACATCCAAGCGAACTGTTGTTGTTTATATCTGATGTAATACCTGTAATATCTGAAAGACTTTATTCGGATTTTCCTTCCATATTTTGTATTCCAATAGCAGGATATGAAGTCGCAATACAATATCAGATATGCAAATTCGTATCAAAGTGAAAGGCCAGAACGAACATGAACATAATTACCATTCACTTGCATAAATGGCCTAATTAACGGAGGGGGGACTCATATCAGATATGTGTTAAGCGTGTTAATTTAACGGTCCATTTAACACCTGAAAGAAGACTGAAAGAAGGAGAATGAGGATTTGTATTAAGGTTCTTGTCGTTTCTTTGGTGCTTGCTGGAGGAAGGGGAATGGGAAGGGGGAAGTGGAAGAGGAGGAGGAAGAAGGAGAGGAAGGAGGAGAAGGGGATGGGGGAAAGGGGGAAGGGGGAGGAGGAAGAGGAGGAGGGGAAGGGGAAGGGGGAGGAGGAAGAAGTAGAGGATGGAGGAGAAGGGAAAGGGGGAAAGAGGAAAGGGGAAGTGGAAGGGGATGGGGAAGAGGAAGAAATAGAGGAAGGGGAAGGGAAAGGGAAAGGGAAAGGTAAAGGTAAAGATAAGGGGAAGGGGAAAAAGAAAGAGAGGGAGAAGGGGAAGGAGAATGAGAAGGGGAAGGGGAAGGGTAAGAAGAAGAAAGAGAGAGAAGGGGAAGGGGAATAATAATAATAATAATAAGAGAAAGAGACAGAGGAGGATCAGGAACAAGGAAAAGAAGAAAGAAGAAAAGCTGGGAGAAGGAGTATAATAATAATAATAATAATAATAATAATGATAATGATAGTAATAATAAAAAGACATAACAACGAACAATGAGAAGTAACGCAGAGAGAGAAAGAAACGAACGACCAATTAAAAGCAGGCACTTTGTCAATTCACAAGACGCACAGAAAAGGTAGGAAATGGCGTTCAACCCAGACAGAAAACGCCCCAACTCGCATTAAACCAAAAACTAAGGTTAAGTCTGTATCGGATAACACTTCGCGCAGACGACCCCGAGACCTTAAACCCTTTTCCGTAAGGACGAGTCTCCCAGCTTGAGACAACGGGGTAATAAGCCTTAAGCCGATGTGTGGTATGGCCTTTTTTTCCCCCCACCCCCCACCCCCCTCTTTCCCCGCCTGCTATTGTGTCACGAAGGGCGGAGTAACTGTGGCACCCAGCTATTTTTAAGAGTTGAACTTCGAAAGTAGGTTGACTACACTTCTTCGTCTTTCCCTCTGTGTTTTTTTTTTTCTTCTTTTTTTATATGCGATTCTTTGTTTAATGGAGGCCTCATATATAGCTTTTTTTGTTGTCTCTTTTGTGGTTTGTTTTGGGTTTTGGTTGCAGAGTGGGTGATGTTTGTCGAATGATTGATTGTCTGTCTACGGCAACTTGAGAAATTGATAAAAGAAACGTTTTTGTTTTGTTTTTAAGATTCGACACACACACACACACACACACACACACACACACACATGTATATATGTATATATATATATATATATATATATATATATATATATATATATATATATATCAGTATGGGATTAAGAGGTTTATACAATAGCTTTCGAGTTCGTACTTTTGATTCGAATTTTAAAACCTCTTCGTTGGCAAGACTCTCGAATGAGAAAAGGGCGTTGCAGTTCCCAAACCCTTAATTGTTTTTCGTTTTTTATTCAAATTCAAATGCGGCTAAATTGCAACCGAGAGAAAGAGAGAGAGAGAGAGAGAGAGAGAGAGAGAGAGAGAGAGAGAGAGAGAGAGAGAGAGAGAGAGAGAGAGAGAGAGAGAGAGAGAGAGAGAGAGAGAGAGAAAGAGAGAGAGAGAGGAGTGACGCAAAACATTCACTCAGGTAAGCGTGACAAGGCATGTATGTGCAGGAACCAAGGACTGCAGGAAAATGGCAGAGTTCCTTTTTGAAAATCAAGATGGCGGCTAGCCCGACTGCGGCCGCGACCCCCCTTTGTTTCCGTCGTGGTTGAGCGCGCCAAAAGAATGGCCCCGGCTCGCATGCAACGCTCGCGCTGATTGGTCGGCCCGCGGCGTGAGTGACCAATTACAAGCGAGTTCCCGGAACGATTTCGTGACAGTGTTTACGGCGCCTGAAGTATATGGCTGCACGAGCTGTGTTTGGTCGAACATTCTCTAGCATGAAGCATATTTTCTAGTTTACTTCTTCTATTTCTATATGTAACGATCCTTTAATAACTATCCCCCCGAAAAAAAGTTACATACTTAACGAAGAGTATTACTATATATGAGTGACATCCCTAGAGAGATAAATTGCAAAATGGCTGTTCCGTGAGTCTCTTTCTCTCTCTCTCCCTCTTTCTCTTTCTCCCTCTCTCTCTCTCTCTCTCTCTCTCTCTCTCTCTGCATGTGAGCAGGAATGTCATATTACTCATGACTCTTAATCGATGTCATGACGTGAGGAACTTAAATTATCTGACCTTCGCAAGAGACACTATTATATTCAACGCAGTTCTGCTGCCTTAGCGCCGGCACAAGTAACCTTGATGCAGCCGAGATTGCTTTTAAAAACGAAACAGTGAAAGGGAGGAGAGGGAGAAGGAGAAGGTGAAGGTGAGGGAGAAGGAGAGGGAGAGGGAGAACACGGAGGGTGAGGGAGGGGGAGAATACGGTGGGTGAGGGAGAGGGAGAACACGGAGGGAGAGGGAAAAGGAGAAGGTGAGGGAGAAGGAGAACACGGAGGAAGAGGGAGAGGGAGATTGATAGGGAGAAGGAGAGGGAGAAAGAAAAGACGAAGGTGAAGGAGAGGTAGAAAGGGAGAAGGAGGGGGAGGTGGAACACGAGGAAGAGGGAGAGGGAGATTGATAGGGAGAAGGAGATGGGGATGGAGATCGGGATGGAGAAAGAGAAAGGGAGGGAGGTGGAGAAGGAAAGAGATATGTAGAAGGAAAGAAATGAGAAAAAAAAAATCCGGAAAAGAAAGACAAGAAAACAAGAAAATTGCTGATTTTCTTCCCTTTTTTATATTCATTAGTTGCTCCATCTATCCTTCCAGCTATCTATCCAATAATTTTTCTTTCTATCCGTCTATCTGTGCGGCCATCTTTACCTTTCTGTTTATCGATCTATCGGAAGATACACTGTCGTAGGTGTATCGTAATTCAGTCGTAAATATAATTAGTTTGTCAGAAAGGGCGGTTGCAGTAAGTGGTTTGTGTGTGTGAGAGAGAAGGCAGTCTTCTCTTCTCCTTTTCCTCTTTCGTCCTCTTTTCCTCCTCTTCTCTCTCCTCATTTTCCCTTTCCTCTTGTTTTTTCTCCCCTTCCTCTCTTTTTCCTCTCCCTCCTTTTTTTCTTCCGTTCTCCTTTCCCCTCTCTTCCCTCCCGTCCTCTATCTCTTCCCACGCCCCCTTTCTCTCTCTTCCCTTCCTTTCCACTCTCCCTACCCTTTTCTTCTTCCTCTTCTTACCCCTTCCTCTTCTTCTTCACTACCCTTTTCTTCCCTCCCTTCCCCTCCCTCTTCCCTTCCCCTCCCTCTTCCCTCCCCCCCCCCCTCTTCCCTCCCCCCCCCCCCCTCTTCCCTTCCCCCCTCTCCTCCTCTGCACTAAACGAGCTTGCATGTGACCAGGGTCCGTTTCCACTCCCACCCCCTCACCACTTCCCCCCCCCCCCTTTTATCGCCACGTGTGTGTGTGTATGTGTGTGTGTTTATTTGTTTGTTTGTGTTTGTGTTTACGTTTGCGTTTGCGTTTGTGTGGGTATGTGTATATGTGCATGTATATATATGTATGTGTGTGCGTGTGTGTGTGTGCGTGTGTATATGTGTATGTATGTATGTATGTGTGTACATGTGCGTGTGTGTGCCCGACGTGTGACCGTGTGTGTCATCACACTCGCAGCAATTGTTCAGGCAAGCTGTAGCATGAACAATCGCCATCACTCTCTGGATCACAATGATGGCCGATTTCGTGACGAGGGGAGAGGGAGAGGGGACACACTAGAGGGGAAGGGGAGAGTAGAGAGGGAGAGGGAGGGGGGAGGGGGAGAGGGGACGCAGTAGAGGGGAAGGGGAGAGGGAGAGGGAGGGGGGAGAGGGAGAGGGGACACAGTAGAAGGGAAGGGGAGAGTAGAGAGGGAGAGGGAGAGGGGGCGCAGTAGAGGGGAAGGGGAGAGTGGAGAGGGAGAGGGGACACATTAGAGGGGAAACAATACAGGGGAAGGGGATAGGGGGAAGGGAGGGTTGAAAGGGGCTGGAGAGATGATGACGTGGAAAAGGAAGGGGAAGGGGGAAGGAAGGAAAAGGGGAAGGGGAGAAAGAAAGGGGAAGTGGTGGGGATAGTAAGAGGGGTGAGGAGGGAAAGAAAAGAGAAGGGTGAGGGATGAGGAGGGGAAGAAAAGAGAAGGGTGAGGGAGAGAAGTAAAGAGAGGGAATGAGTGGGGGTATAGGTACGAAAAAAAGGAGGAATGAGGGGGGGGGGATAGGGGGTAGGCGTGACTTGCTAGTTCTCGTAGCGAAGCCGGACCCCCTCGCCCCCTACCCCCTCCCCCCATCCCCCCCTCCAATGCTATAACGTGCCGGCACAGTGCGCGTCAAGTGACATCGAACCAAGTCTTGTTAGTGTGCGCTACCACAATAGAGACGCCAACCATTAAGTTCTACCATTTACACACTATGCTACCACTATCCATGAGTGTTTCTGTTACTTATGCTACCATCACCTACCAGGATTATTTCTACAGCTACTACGTATATGTATTTCTGCTACCGTAACATATATATATTTTTTTCCTCTGTTTCATATACTACCATTAGATACCATAAGTATTCTCCTACCTTTATATAACATGGTTCATTCTCAACTACCGTATGTCATGGTTATTTGTGCAACTATTACATACCATAAATACCATTACATATCAGATTACCTCGCTTTCGTTCTCTGTTTCTCTTTCTCCTCCTCTTTCTATTTTCTATTTCTATTCTGTACATTAAGTACACGATAGATTGAGAAAGAAAAAATAAATATATGTATATATATATATATATATATATATATATATATATATATATATATATATAATGTAAATTCGATACATAATCATAGTCATGGATAAAGTTGAAATTAAAGCGGATAGATTGACAATATATATATATATATATATATATATATATATATATATATATATATATACATACATATACATACATACATACACATACACATATAAATACATATAAATATATATACATATACATATACATACATATACACACATATACATGCATATACATACATATATATACATATACATACACACACATACACACACACACATATGTATATTTATATATATGTATATATATGTATATGTGTATATATATTTACATATGTATATATATTTATATATATATGAATATATATATGTATATACATACTTATTTATATATATATATATATATATATATATATATATATATATATATATGTATATGTATATGTATACATACACACATCCATACGACTAAAGAAATTTGACCCAAAACTCAACCAAAAGAGACCAACTATGCAACATGTATATATATATATGTATATATATATATATACACACAAACAAGAAACAAACATAATCCTTATCACTATCACTATCGCAAATCCGATAACGAGAGCTACCAAAAATGCTAAAAAAAAAAAAAAAAAAAAAAAAAACTAAAGGTGAGCGGGGCAAAGAACAGATCGATGCCATGCAATCGGCTGCGGGCATGCAATATTGCAGAGGAGGCGCACTTTCACATGGGTCTCCAGGGCATAGCGCACAGGCCACGCACGTTCGGAGGGGAGTGGGGGTGGGGTGGGGTGGGGTGGGGGGGGGTTATGTCTGCATCGAGGTTGAAACTTATTGCATGAGTTAGTGTTTGTAGGTGTACAGTATGTATACGTGTATATATGCACATATGTGTGTACATATATATGTGTGTACATACACACGTGTATACATATAGAAAGGCGTGTACTCTCTCTTTCTCTTTTCTCTCTCTCTTACCTTCATTCTCTCTCTCTCCCTCTCTCTGTCTCTTCCATTCTCTCTCTCTTCCTTTCTCTCTCTCTCTCTCTCTTACCTTCACTCTCTCTCCCTCTCCATCTCTCTATCTCTTACCTTCTCTCTCTCTCTTTCTCATTCGCTCTCATTCTCTCTCTCTCTCTCTTTCCTTCTTTTTCCCTCTCCCTCCCTCTCTCTTTATCTCTCCCGCCCTCCCTCTGTACTATTATGTTTATGATTAGATCTGTTTCCCCCTTACCACAATTTTTGCATGAAAATTTCTAACATGAACTGTACAAACCATTTAGGTATAATTCCTATGCCTATTCATGTGTATACACTGTATATAGTATGAATAAACTTTTCAAAATCAAAATCAAAATCAAATCCCTCCCTCCCTCCCTCCCTCACCCCCCCCAAGAAAAAAAGAACACACAAAAAAAAACAGTAATCATCATTAAAGCTTTCGATAACATACAGTAAAAAAAACGTTTTTCTTTGGAGAATACCATGGTATTTTACGTTGCGTTGGGGAACCTAGAGAGAAGAAGGGGGAAGAGATAGAGAAAGAGATAGATAGATGTATGACCGACGTATAGGCGGACAGAAATGGAGAGAAAGAAAGAAAGAAAGAAAAAGAAACGGAAAAAGAGAGAGAGAGAGAGAGCGAGCGAAAGAGCAAAAGAGCGAGAGAGAGCGAAAGAGAATCCGTTGTGATGTAAAGTCACATCCTGCACTACACCTGGCTCCTCTTGGTCGAAAGGGAAGAGGGGGGGGGGGGTAGGTGAAGAGGGGGTAACGTTCCGTCATAGATTATCTGTGTTGGGGGGGGGGGGATGGGGGTGAAGAGAGAAGGGTAAGTGGGTAGGATAAGGAGTAAGGCAAGGGAGGGAAAAGGGAGGAGGTGGGGGGAGAGGATAGGGTAAGGGAGGAGGGTGAGAAGAGAGATAAAGAAGGGGGGAGGGAGGTAACGAAGATGGGTAAGGGGAAGAAAGAGAAGAAGTGGCATTAAGGTAAATGGAAAAGAAGGAATATAAAGAGGGATAGAAGAGGAGGAAGGGAGAGAGGAAAGGGGGAGGGGGGGAAAGACAAAAAGGGGGGCTGGAGGCTGGGTGGGTGGGGGGTGGGGTGTATAAATTCCACGAGGATTTGCACCATGTGGATTTAAATGGCATGTTTTTTTTGTTTTGTTTTTTTCCAAGGGGGGGGGGGGATGTGATTAAAACGGTCATATTTCAGAATAAGTTTGGGTTACTTTTGACGCGCGGGAAAATAACTGTCATTTTCCCCTGATTGACTGTTGGGCCATTACTGACTATTATTGTCATTTACTCACCTCTCTCTCTTCTTTTTTTTCACTGCATGTAACGTTTTCGAAACTCTGATATTATACCTCTTTTGAAGGCAGTGCTTTCGTGGTCGATGTCGAATCACTGATTCCAAAAAAATAAGAATTAGGAATTTGGGAAAGAGAATTTTGGTAATCGGAGCTGTTGGTTATTTGATACAGGAAGGAGGGTGGGCGAGAGAGGGAGAGGGAGAGGGAGGGAGAGAGAGAGAGAGAGAGAGAGAGAGAGAGAGAGAGAGAGAGAGAGAGAGAAGGAGGAGAAGGAGAAGAGGGAAAGGGAGGGACAAAAGATGAGATAGATGGCGAAATATAGAGATGGGAGAGAGAGAGAAGAAGAAGAAGAAGTAGGAGAAGTAAGGGAGGGAAAGGAAAAGGAAGGGAGAGATAGATAGATAAGGATAGAGAGAGGGGAGAATAGGAAGGACTGAGAGGGAGAAGGAGATAGAGGTACACAACTCCACAGATAGACTGCCACGAAGCTCGATAGATAGATTAACAGAGATAACCACACAGAGGAAGAGAGAGGAGAGAACTCAGAGCAAAACACATAAAGAAAACCTCCCCCCTCCCCCTCCGATTTCCCCTTCCCTTCCCCCTCCCACTCCCTCACGCCCATTCCCACTCCCACTCCCTCACGCCCACTCCTCTCTGGCCTTACGCAGCAGCGCCCACGCTACCGGCAAGCACGGTCTAAGGCGTCCTGTGATTCGCCAGATAGTTCCGGCGAGTGACTGTGAACAATGGTGATTGTGTCTGGCCCTTCCCGACGATGTGTTCACCGTCCACGCCTGTTCACCGTAGTCACTTGGGCCCGATTCGTGTGTCGTTTCGTGGTCGTCATCGCTGGCCGGTCGTTCTGCCGCACTTTCTCTCCTCTGGGGGTGTGTGGGGAGGGGGAGAGGGAGGGGAGGGGGGGTTCTTTGACGATAGGTGCTGTTCTGTTTTTTTTTGTTTTTTCTCTCGAATGTTATGCTGATAGGTCTGTTATTTCTTGGGTCTGTTGTTATTCTTAGGAGATATGCTGTTATTCTTAGCTTTGTTGTTATTCACTGTTGATCAGAAGACCGCAGTGGCCACTGTTGTTATTATTTTTGGTTTTGTTGTTATTATTAGCTGTGTTGTTGCTCTTAACTTTTTCTGATATAGGAATTCATAAGAATTTACATAATTATAGTTTCGATTTACGTGTCTATAATTCATTATTGATGCAAAATCTCGTTGATCTGAAGACAGTAATGTTCACTGTTGTTCATCTGAAGACTGCAATGCGCACTCTTTATGTGAATGCAATGTTCACTGTTCTTGATCAGAAACCTACAATGTTCACTATTATCTGAAGACTGCAATATCCACTGTTATAGATCTAAAGACTGCAATGTTCACTACTTTTGATATGAATATAATGTTCACTGTTGCTGACCTGAGGAACTGCAATATCCACTGTCATAGATCTGAAGACTGCAATATTCACTATTATATCCACCCTCCTCCCTGTTGACCTGAAGGCTGCAATGTTGCACAATACTCGACCATACGTTAACCATACTCGACCTCACATTCACGTCGCATTTCGCTTCCTTCTAAGATTGAAAACAAGAAGAAATTTTCCTGTTACTTGGCTAACCTTTCCGTGCAGAGAAAATGTCGAAAGGAGAAAGAGGCGTGTGGGAATGGGGGGAAGGGGGGAAGAGGGAGGGGGAGAGAGAGGGGGGAAAGGGGGAAAGTGGGGAGGTGATAGAGGGGAAAGGGGAGGGAGAGAGAGAGGGGGGAAAGGGGGAGGTGATAAAGGCGTGTGGGAATGGGGGGGGGGGAGGGAGAGAGAGAGAGGGGGAAGGGGGAGGAGATAGAGGGGGGAAGGGAGGGAGGGAGAGAGGGGGGAAGGGGGAAGGGATAGAGGGGGAAGGGAGGGAGGGAGGGGGAAGGGAGGGAGGGAGGGGGGAAAGGGGAAGGGGGAGGGGATAGAGGGGAAAGGGAGGGAGGAAAGGGAGGGGATAGAAGGGAAAGGGGGAGACAGAGAGAGGTGGAAGGGGGAGGAGATAGAGGGGTAAGGGGGGAGGGAGGGAGAAGGGAAAGGGGTAAGAAGTTGAACTTTAGTAGGAGGAGGAAGATGAAGAATAGAGTAGAGTAGAAGATAAAGATGAAGTAGAAGAAGAAGAAGGATAAGATGATGATGAAGATGATGAAGAGGAAGAAGAAGAAGAAGGAGGAGGAGAATGATTAGAAGAAGATGAAGAAAAAGAAAAAGCTGAAGGATGAGAAGTAAAAAAAAAAATCAAAAATAAAAATAAAATGAAGAACAGGAGATCGAATCGCAATAAAAAGGAGCAGAAAGAAAGAAAGAAAAAAAATCACTAATACTAAAGAATAATTAATACAAAGAAATGATAGTAACATTCCCAAGAACAAGACTAACCCGAAGAGAGGCGGGGGAAGGTGAGGTGCGCTATGACTTCGTGCTTAGTGTTTGATCGAAGTCGTGATCACATGTTTCTGGTGGGCGAGACTTGACCTTTTTTCGATCGTGGGCGATTTACCTCGACTGCGTGTGTGTGATCGGGATTTTTTTTTTCGATCTCTCTCTCTCTCTCTCTTTTTTTTTTTTTTTTTTTTTTTTTTTTTTAAGGTCTATTCCCATTCTTCTTTTCTTTCGGGTTCTTTCTGTTTCTGTCTTTCTTCTTTTGGATGTATTTCTGTCTTGTTTTTGGGTTTCTGTTTCTGTTGGTCTTGTTTTTTTTCGTCTCTTTCTTTAGTCTCTCTTGCTCTCTCTCTCTCTCTCCCCCTCTCTCTCTCTCTCTCCCTCCCTCCCTCCCCCTCCCCGTTGCCCCTTCCTCTTTACCCTTCCTCCCCCCCTCCCCCATCCCCCTACCTTGTCCGAAGACGGATGTTACAGGTTCAACTTAGTTCAGGTCACTCGTCGAAGGCTTAAGTTCCGTGGTGTACCATAATGCTGAATTGCAGGTAATTATCGTTTCACTTCTTAAGGTTGTCAGACTCTGAGAAGCAATCAGTATCGTATGACCTCTGATGTAGAGAGAGAGAGAGAGGTATTATGAGAAATCACATGGTTTTGCGAGTAAAATCCGATACTTTTAGGATATATGTTGAAATGTCAAAGGAAATTATCTTGTTTTTTTATCTTTCTTTTTTTTTCGAACATTTTCACCTGAAAAAAGGAATATTGCTTTTCGTCCGAAACGTGTCCTTTTCCTTCCTTTTGACTTTATGTTTATTTCGCATGATTTTTGTTCATGCTATTTTGTGTTTTGTGTACATGTTTCTACATTTGTTTTTGTTTTTTTGTATGTGTGTATTTATTTACGATTTTCCTTCTTTTTTTCCCGCATACGTTTGTATATTTGTATAGGTTTTTCTCCCAGAATAAGCTTATTACTGTATTTGTGTATTTTGTTGCTAGTTCACATTTGAACTTAGCCAACCTGACCTTTCCTCGAATCGATGTTATTTCAGTTATGTAATGTGTTTGTGCTTTGTCGCCCCGCCCTCTGTATGTAACATCTTTATGGATCAAATCCGATAGTTTAGTTATTTTGCAACATTTAGAAATAGTATTCCCGTATAAATTTGGATTTTATTTCAATGTGTTTTCATTTTTTTTCTATATCGAAACATTCGCCATGAGATATTTTGCGTATATATCAAATCGTTCGTTTTTTGTTTTTATTTATTCATTTATTTTTATCGTTTCGGTATTAAAGTTTTACTAGTTTCAGTGTAATACCTTCACTGGTTGTGGTGTGATATCTATACTAGTTTCGGTATAGGACCTGTAACATGTTTCGTTATAACACATTTCCTAGTTTCGGTATAACACTTTTGATGGTTTCGCTTTAACCTTTCTACTAGTTTTGATACGATATCCACCCTAACTTCGGGATAACGCTTACTTATTTTCGGCATAAAGCTTGTCTCGAAATAACACTTCTAATAACTTCTAATAACAGCTTGAGTTTGACACATTTACTAGTATCATGTCACCTCAGCTAGTGTTAATGTTAAGGTGTTACCAGTAACCATATATTACCCTTGTCGGTAAGGTTCTGATACCATTAAAAGAACCATTTTGTCGGAGGCGAGTATCAAGGTAATGTATTCCGTATCTGCCAATGATCAAGGTAATGTATTCCGTATCTGTCAGTGCTAAAAACATCTGTGTAGCATCTGCGTAATGGGAAATTTATCTGCGGGGGAGAGAGCTAACTTTTAATTCCGAAATCCTAGTAATAAATTTCACGGATGTGTACCCCGTACCCCGTTTTTATTTTTATTTTTTCTTTCGTTTTACTCTAACCCTTTATTACTTTTTTTTCTTATTCCTCCTCCTCCTCCTCTTCTATCTTGTTTATGTCGTTATTCATTCTTTTATCGAAATTTATGTTCCATTTCCTCTTTCACGGGTCATTATGAACCCTTGGTCTTTCGGTCTTGCACCTGTCTCTCTATCTACCCTTTTATATATATATATATATATATATATATATATATATATATATATATATATATATATTATGGGTCTCGACCTTTTTTTTCCCTTCTCTTTTATCATATTTTTGGTTTAATTATCTCATCTCTACTTATCTTCTTACCATGATACTTTTGATTTGGTTTCCATTGCACATCGATTTTCCTTCTCTTTCAGATTTTCTACTTTTCTTAATTTTTCTTCTTCGATTTTTATTTATTTATTTTTTTACCGCTCCCCCTCGTCTTCTTTATCTCTTTCACTTGCCTCTGCCTCTCTACCTTCGTGCGCCTTTCCTACTTTGCCTATTCCTCCTCCTCCTCCTCCTCCTCCTCTCTCCCTTTTCCTCCTTCTCCTCTCCCTCCCCTCCCTCCCCCCTCACTCCCATCTCACGTTTCCGGTTTGTCTTACCTAAGAAACAGGTTAATATCATCGGCCATTGTTCTGTCTGGCGCCCGTCGTCTCATAAAACAAAACTGTGGAAAACACACACGCCCAAATCCTCCCCCCCCCCTCCTCCCAACGCCCACCCACCCTTCTCCTCCCCCCCTTACTCCCCCTTTCCCCACGCCGCCGGAAGTCCATTGTGAACGGAATATTAGTTCAACTGACGTGGTTTGAGGTGCCCGGAGAGCGTATACCTCAGGCTTCTAGAAGGAATTCTTATTTTAAGGGGGGAAGAATTATCCAAGTCATTTTTCTAATTTTTTTTCGATTTTGAGTTGGGAAAAGGGAAGGGGGGGGGCGGGAGGGGGATTTATATTCTTTCATTTCGTTAGTTGGAGATTATTCTTTGTTTTTTTTAAGTAAGTGATGGGCGGAATGAAAGTCGTATAATGAGGGATTAGCTTATGGAATCAGCATTGGCTTGGAACAGGTGCTTGTGGCAACGTTGGGCGACAATATTATCTTCCTCTGTCCCAAACTTACCTGTGCCGCCATACGAGTGGTTGTGCTTTTGGCAGCTCTAAAACTCCCCTTTTAGATATATAGAGTAACAATGCGGATCATCCCGTAATCCTCATTCGCATTATCTAAAACAGCAAACTGAACCGATCACGAGCATTAAAATACGGCCATTACTTATTAGATATCTACGTATCTAGACCTACGAGGCCATAAATAAGAACCTACCGAAAGGCAACAGCGGCCGAGGCTCCGCCCACCGGATACGCGAGGACCAATCAGCGCGCGGATCAGTGGCGTTGCCCCGTCATACGCGTAGGAGAGTCGGTAAGCCCGCCCAGATTTTCTATTGTTCGCCCGCCAAGGCACTTAACATCCTTTTATTCAATGACAAACTCGCCCTTACAGCGGGGAGAATCGCTTAAGGTGATTTGGTATTCATCGGCGAGCTGTTAAGCCGCGGCCGTATTGTAAAACTCACTGTCTCGCAATCGTCCATATTTGTCTTGGACGCTTGTTGGTGCAGAGCCTCGAAAGACCGTCGTCGAGGCCTCGTTACGCCTCCTGTATTACGGGGACGAAATCCGCGCGGTTCTCTCCTGCCCTTCGCCGCCACCTATGTCAGCCCTGGTGGCGATTACGCGGCCGGTGCACACGCGTCCTCTACCATTATCCACAAAAGGATTCGATCCTAATGGCTGCGCGCGGAAGGGAAGTCGCCGTAACAATCGCAGAGCAAGTGATTTAAAGGCAGTCCAGTGAGTGGATTGGTGGCCTGCTCGAGCGCCTCTGTCGGACCTGCATGTGGTCGCGTACGCCATCTGGTGAGAGCCGCGGGAACTAAGGTGCCCGCCAAAGCTACAGTGCCCTCCAAAATCTATAGTGTCCCGAGCCCCGAATGAAATACAGTGCCCGTCAAAATCCTCAATGACATTTATAACTATAGTGACCATCACGTGAGAGAAAGAAAACGAAGAAGGAAAAAAACAAAACTATAAACAAAACACAGTTACCAAACACAGCCCGCGTGCGCACCCCAAGATATCTAACCATAAGATAACCCCCAAAAACAACAAAAACACTTAGGCTATTAAGTGCAACCTCGTACTACAGTGCCCGTAACCTGCACCATCGCACAATATCACCCACCCGACTCGCCTCCTTCGGCCGCTATTGGAAACGCGGACGACAACATGACGAGCTACAGCTATTCGACACAACAGGACCAGTGGAAAGAAAACAATAACAACAATAACAACAACAACAACAACATCGGGAATATGGCTACTTTCTGTCAATCGTCGGGTGAGTCACTCTTTTTTTTTATTTATTTATTTATTTTTTTTTTTTATTTGGAATCGAAAGTTTGAATCTAAAGAAAAAGGGTTTTCGAGTAATGAGATATTTGTTTACCTTGTTTTCGGCCGGATCTCGAACCTGGTATCTTTTGGGTAACTTTTGAAAATTAGGGAATGGGAGAAAAGGGAAGTTTTATTTTTATTTATTTCATATTCTGATAAATATGTCTTCCTTTTATATATACATACATTCATACACATACGCATACACATACGCATACACATATACATACACATATACATACACATATACATACACATATACATACACATATACATACACATATACATACACATACACATACACATACACACACACACACACACACACACACACACACATATGCATATGCACACACACATATATATATATATACATATATACTTATGTATATATATATTATACATACATACATACATATACATACATATATATACTTATACATAAATATACATATACATATATATATATATATATATATATATATATACATATATACATATGCATATACATATACATATATACATATACATATATACATATACATACACACTGACACACATGTGTGTATATATATACACATATATAATTGATATATATATATATACATAAATATATAATTTATATATACATATATACAAACAAACACACACATACATACAAATACACACAGACAGACAAGCAAAAACATAGATATTTATAGATATTTATTTATCATTATCAAATTTCTTACACTATACAATTTATTTTTATTTTTATGGTATATGAGTAATTATCATTTAGGTATCAATTTTCTCTCTCTCTTTCGTTCTCTCTCTCTCTTTCTCTCATAATGGTAAAATATAACATGTAGTAATTATGATAAAAAATGAATGTAAATTTAGTATTTGAATTAGTATAGTTGATGATACTAACATAAATGAAAACAACAAATTTTTAATAATTATAATAATAAAAGCGATCAGATGAAAACAGCAACGATGTGATGAAAAAATGATGATAATGAAGGTAACGATAGTAAATATAGGAATAATGGTAAATGGGGATGATGACTATTTGTCTAGTTTTATTATTTTCAGATAATGGAAATTGTTTAAACAAATATATGTGGGTTTTGTGCCCCTATTGTAGAAATTATGTACTTGTAGACGATACACGCACACATATATATATACATATACATATATATATATATATATATATATATATATATATATATATATACATATATATATACATATACATATATGTGTGTGTATATATGTTTATTAATATTTAAATGAGTGTGTATATATAAGTATGTATACATATATATATACATATATATGTATATATAGACATACATACACATATATATCTATATGTATATATATGCATATATATTTATGTATGCATATATATGTGTATGTATATGTATGCATATATGAGTAAGAAAGTAAGAAAGAAACATGGAAGGGAAGAGAGAAAGAAAATGAAGCATAATATCAGACAATTAGCTTTTTTAATCACACCAAATCGTGATGTATTTGATTTATGAATTTAAAGGGCACTTGGTTACATGATTTGGTTAGTCATACAACTATTATGAAATTGATAATCATGGATATAGATTCACAAAATTATAAGAATGATGAGGGTAGTGATTATTATTGTCTTGGGTGCAACATTAGCTGGTGGTAATTAGGCTGATAATGATAGCAATAAAATTAATGTCGTAATGATAATAGCTATACAATCCCCGAAAAAGGGTATTGGGAATAACAATAATGAAAGCTGATTATATTTACTATGATAACGATGATAAAAGCAATGATAGTTAAATTATTGACAATGATAAAAAGACAGTGATGGCAGTAACATTGATAACACTACTTATAAGATAATAGCCAAACAAACAAACAAACAAAAAAAAAAAAATAAAAAAAATAAATAAAAATAAAATACTAGTAATAGTTTAAATGGTACCAGTAGTGATAACAATATTGATGATAATTACGAAATGGTGGTGATCGAAGAGTACTTTGATAAATAATAATGATTGTGATGATGAATGTTATGATGATGATATCGTATCATTTTATCATGGTTATTATAATCATAGCTTTCGTTAATAATAGATAATATTATTGGTAACATGTTGATATACATTTTTATATCAATCTTGGTTGAAATATCCTTGATAATAAAATACAATCATGAAGATAATATAAATAAATATAATGATAATACTCATAATAAATCTACATTTTCCTCATCTCCGCAGTCGCAAGCTTAAATCGGATGCAAAATAATAACAATTCTATTTCCTTCATAAGTATCTTTTGATTACTCTATCGACAAACATTTGAACATCGAACGTAAACAGAAACCAATAATAGCTAAAACAAAAACAAAAAAACGATCATAATAACAGTGACAGAAAAATGATCACGTGACAATCAACCACAACAAAAGAAGATCGTGATGCGCTAGACCTCAGGTGTTGCCAGATGTCACGTCCGTTCTGACATGCTAATTCTTATGATTAGTGTGTGAGTGAGTGAGAGAGAGAGAGGGAGAGTGAGTGAGAGAGAGGGAGTGAGTGAGTGAGTGAGAGAGGGAGTGAGTAAGAGAGGGAGAGGGAGTGAGTGAGAGAGGAGAGGGAGTGAGAGAGAGAGAGGGAGAGGGAGTGAGTAAGAGAGAGAGAGGGAGAGAGAGAGAGAGAGGGAGAGGGAGTGAGTGAGAGAGAGAGGGAGAGGGAGTGAGTGAGAGAGGGAGAGAGGGAGGGAGTGAGTGAGAGAGAGTGAGTGAGTGAGAGAGGGAGAGTTAGTGAGAGAGAGGGAGTGAGTGAGTGAGAGAGGGAGAGGGAGTGAGTGAGAGAGAGATAAAGATAATGAGAGTTATGAAACAAAAATGAAAAGGACTACAACCACAGCAAAATATCAATAATAGTTATAATAGACGACCAATGTCAATTATAACAATAATTAAAAAATGATAAAGACGGTGACAAATCATCAAAAGCTCTCGAGAATTGTCTTCTATTTGCAAAGAAATTCTCCATTTACTCTTCTATATTTGTCACTCCATCGTGTTTATATATATATATATTTCTTTAAACATAGTGAATTACTTTTATTCCCACTGTACACTCGTTACACTGTCTAGGTTTACGTAGGCACTATACACTTGTGGAGATCTGTTTCACGACTTACCATGAATATGTGTTTATCTATATATAGTATATGTATAAATACATAGTATATATATAAATACATAGTATATATAGATATATGTATGCACACACACACAAACACACACGAGAGCGCGCATGCATGTATGCTATATCACCAAACAGCATAAAACCCACCATTTGAACAGTCTTTTGAACCGCCTATCGTAATCGTAAGCAAGTGTTACACTCCCGTATGACGTCTAAGATCACCGTTTGACGTAGATAAACAGTCAGACCCAATAACACTTGTGCACAGGTGTTTGGTCACGTCACTGAACAATGTTCCTATCTTTTTTTTTTTTGTTATATTTTTGTCCCTGTTCCCAATTGTAAATGTAGAATGTTCATGATGATACACAGTATCTATCCACACACACACGCACACACGCACACACGCACAGACACACACACACAGACACAGACGCGCACACAGACACACACACAGAATTGCTGTGAAGTAAGATCAGAAACAAGTGTTCAAACCTCAGCTTCATTTATAGAAATGCATCCGAAAATACACATTGCATTTCTCGTTCTAAAAGCGAAGGTGTTGAGATAGAAGGGAAAGAGGGAGAGAGAGAAGGGGGAAGGAGAGGGAGGAGGGAGGAGGGGGGAGGAGAACGAAAAGAACACACGAACACTCGCAAAGAGGGAGAGAGAGAGAAGGGGGGAGGAGGGGGGGGGGAGAACGAAAAGAACACACGAACACTCGCAAAGAGGGAGAGAGAGAGAAGGGGGGAGGAGAACGAAAAGAACACACGAACACTCGCTCGCTCGGTCGCTCGCTCGCTTGCTCTCCCGCTGTTCACCAGAACAGACGTGAACAGTGTCAATATCTGGGCTTGAACAAGGAGCACGTCCTCAATACCAGTAGCGATTCTTGAGGTGCGTATTATAACCATTATAGCGACAGTAAGCGTGGCGCTGCAGGCAAGCTCTCTCGCTCTTAAATAACGATAGACTGCTTCTTGCTTCGGGGGGATTTGGTTGGCGGGAGGGAAGGGAAGGGGGAAGGGGAAGGGGGAGGGGAGAGGAGGGAAGGGAGGGGGGAAGGGGGGGAGAGGGATGGGTGGAGGGAAGGGAAGGGGGAGGGAGGGAAGGGAAGGGGGAGGGGGGAGAGGGAGAGGAGGGAGGGGGTGGAGGATGAGGAAAGGGTGAGGGAGTTGGAGGTGGAGGAGGAGGAGGAAGAGAAGATGAAGATGAAGAAGACGGCGAATAAGAAGAAGATAAAGAAGAAGGAGGAGGAGGAAAAGAAGACGGAAAAAAATGAAGAAAAAGGAGAAGGAAGATTAAGATAGGATGAGCGGGACGGTGTTGAAGCGAAGGGTGGAAGAGTAAAGAATATATAGGACTGGAGGTGGTGGATGGAAGGGAAAAGTGGAGGAGGTGCCCGAGTGGAATAAGGGAAAGACTTCAGGGTGTGGAGTAGAGGAAGAGAAGGTGGAGGAGCGAAGAAGGGCGATTTCATAATGATGATGGCGGATTACATATACATCATAGAGAGAGAGAGAGAGAGACAGAGGCAGACAGACATTGAAACAGTTACAACATACAAAGAAACAAACAAATATATATATACATACATATACATAGACACATACATACATACATATAACATAAATATATACACAAATAAAAAGAAATAGCAATGGAACAGCGAGAAATAGCAAGACCTTTCACAGCAGCTTGCGTAAGGAAGGAGGTAATCAGAACAGGTGTTGATTAAGGAGGCAGTGAATACAGGTGCACAGAACAAGTGTCAATGATAGGAGTTTAGTAATCGGTTTCGTTTTAGAAGATGAGAAGAAGAAATAAGAGAGAAAAAAAAAGAGACATAAAAAATAAAAGGGCTCAGATGGATAGCTATGAGAGAGACAGAGAGACAGAGAAAGACTGTGAGAGAGAAGAAAGATGATTTTTCAGGATAACACGAATAAAGAAGAGGAGAATATATACACATGGAAATAAGCTAAAAAAAAAGACAGAGTTTAGAGAAGGGTTCTAACGCTCATCTAAATGAAATAAATTGGAACACATTCGATGAAAATTTTAAAAAATATATATTGAAAAAATCAGAACACATCCCTTCCCAAAATCATAATAGTGATAACGAAAATGATAATAACAAGAACAATGATAATGATAACGATAGTAACAAGAACAACGATAATGATAACGATAGTAACAAGAACAATGATAATGATAATAACGATAGTCACAAAAACAGTGATAATGACAATGATAACGGTAATGATAGTTACAAGAGTAATGGTAAAAAAAAAGATAACGATAGTAACAAGAACAGCGATAATGACAATGATAACGGTAATGATAGTTACAAGAGCAATGGTAAAAAAAAAAAAAAGATTTTAGACCACCTTCGAAAATAATATCAATGATAACGGAGACAGGAATGACCAGCTCACCTTTCTCGTTATCCACACTATCCACAATGACTGTACTTATCCACATTATCCCGGTCGGGTATGGTCACAGCCCCGCCTCCAAAACTACCCCCGATACTCACCTCACCATGCACCATACCACCATACCATCCTTCTGCTACCATTCGCCCGAGAATTTTAATAGGTTTACGGTGACCGGATTTCAGTCACTGTAATAGTTTCTTATGTATCGCGATCGGATTTTAGTTATTGTAATAGTTTCTTATTTATAATAAACAATCACATCAAAATTAATGAATAACACAAGGTAAAGTAAAAACAACTATAAAAAAATATTAACAGGAACACGAAACAAAATAACGAATAACGAATAATTGTTTGAAAAAAAAAACAAAAACAACTAAATAAACTGTATAAAAAAATGAGAATTGAAAATTAAATCCGTAAAAAAAAATCAACCGCCACAAACACACCCAGAGTCAACCAAAATTCGCAACAAGATACGACCACCAGGATCTTTTCTCGGAAGCTTGTCCACCTTTCCCCCTTCCCCCCCCCCAACCTTCACCCCCTCCCCCCTTCTCCCTTACCCCCCCCAACCTTCCGACCTGCCCACCCCCCACCTTTCCTTCAATTCGTTTGTGTCACCTAATCCATCAATCTTGGATTTCTATTTTTTTTTCTGTTCGTGTCTATTGGTCTATTATTTTTCTGTTATATATATATATTTTTTCCCATATACTCTCTTTTTTTCTCTCTATCTCTCTCTTCCTCCCTTCCTCTCTCCGGTGGTTCTTCTAATCATTTTCTTCTACCTCCTTTTTTCTTTCATTCGCTCGCCTTCGTTATTTCTTTTCTTTACTCAAGATTTTTTTTATCTCTCATTCGTCGACCTTTTCTGTGTTCTCTGTTATATGTGTCTGTATCTGTCTGTCTATTGGGATTGGAGAGAGAAAGAGAAAGAAGAAAGAGTGAGAAGAGAAAGAAAGACAGAGAGAGAAAGAGAGAGAGAGAAAAAAAAACAAAAAAACAAACAAACATGCAAACACATAGACAACCATACAGACAGACAGACACACAAACAGAGCCAGCATCAAACCAAAGCCAGAGCCAGATAGAAATTCCAGACACATGATCAAATAATTTGGGCAAATTGCAAACACAAGGCTGCAGTTAACTCGTAACCTTAGACAGCTGGAAAAGACCAAAATAGCACATGTTGCCTGACAGTTGATCCATCAAATTTGGACATCTTCGTTGGTTATATAATTCCTCAGGGTATGTTGGTATTGGAAGGGTGTGGTATGTGGGTAGGCTATGTAGGAAGCTTGCACATACCGGACTTTAGGCGTTATGGGAAAGGAAATGGGAAATTTAGGGAAAAAATGCAGTGTCGGTTATTCGTTGATTAGCAGAATTTTTGTGATTTTCTTTTCGTTCTTGTTGTGGCATCGATAGCATTATCATCATCATGTTGCCATCGTCAAAATCATCATCATCACTATTATTATCAGGCTACTATCGTCATCACAATTATCATCACCATCACCACCACCATCACTTTTATCCTCACCTTGATGGCTGTCCTTGTTATCTCTTTCATCACCTCCTTCACCACCATTACCATCAATGTTATTATTCTGCTCAAACTCAATTTTCATTTTTCAATTTCAAGTTATAATCTATCAGTGAACGCCATGAATATAAAACATTTTCATGCGACTTAACCTGTTATCATTTCATAGAAAAAAAAATTATGTTCAAAACGAATTCAACTTAAGCTTTTCATTTTTTTTTTTATATAATGATAGTGATAATAGTAATAATGATAGTGATGATAGTAATAATGATAGTGATAATAACAATATCAATAATAGGCAGACAATCGAATGCTTGTCCCGTAATAAACCAACTTTTCGAAATTCAAAGCGAAAATGTCAGTAGCATTTTTATGACTTAATTACGTACATCTGTTTTTTTTAAGTATTGTTAGCAACAGATGCATATACCTGTTCATTAACATCTGCTTAGTTCGGTTAGCAGATGAGGGCGTGAAGTATGATGCAGTGGATTATAATTACCTGTAAGAGCTTCGTCAGAATTCGTAGTATTATGTTAAGTACTTTTCCCTCGATTAGTTACGTAGTTTTAGTTTATTTCTTTTCTCTTGTTTTCTCTTTCGCTTTCGTTCTTTCTCTGACTCTATCTCTCTCTC
>NW_028234427.1:36323140-36331108 GCF_977035675.1 Penaeus japonicus | reverse complement strand
AGAAGGCTGGAGATATGCTGGAGAGAGAGGGAGAGGGAGGCTGAAGGGAAGTTGGAGGGAGGCTGGAGAGAGAGGGAAAGGGAGGATGGAGGGAGGCGAGAGGAAGAGGAAGGCTGGAAGGAGACTGGAGAGGGAGGCTGGAGGGAGACTGGAGAGGAAGAGGAAGGCTGGAAGGAGACTGGAGAGGGAGAGGAGAGAAGAAGGCTGAAGGGAAGTTGGAGGGAGGCTGGAGAGAGAGGGAGAGGGGGGAGAGGGAGGCTGAAGGGAAGCTGGAGGGAGGCTGGAGGGAAAGGGAGGCTGGAGGGAGACTGAAGAGGGAGAGGGAGGTTGAAGGGAAGCTGGAGGGAGACTGGAGAGGAGAGGGATGCTGAAGGGAAGTTGGAGAGAGACTGGAGAGGGAAAGAGAGGCTGGAGGGAGACGAGAGGGAGGTTGAAGGGAAGGTGGAGGAGGAGAGAGAGGGAAGCTGAAAGAAGGCTGGAGATATGCTGGAGAGAGAGGGAGAGGGGGGGAGAGGGAGACTCATCACAAAACACCATCACAAAATACTCATCACACAACACTCATCACAAAACACCATCACAAAATACTCATCACACAACACTCATCACAAAATACCATCACACAACACTCATTACAAAACACCATCACAAAATACCATCACACAACACTCATTACAAAACACCATCACAAAATACTCATCACAAAACACCACCACACAACACTCATCACAAGACACCATCACACAACACTCATCACAAAACACCACCACACAACACTCATCACAAGACACCATCACACAAAACTCATCACAAAACACCATCACACAACACTCATCACAAGACACCATCACACAACACTCATCACAAAACACCATCACACAACACTCATCACAAAACACCACAAAATACTCATCACACATAACTCATCACAAAACACTATCACACAACACTCATCACAAAACACCATCACACAACACTCATCACAAAACACCATCACACAACACTCATCACAAAACACCATCACACAACACTCATCACAAAACACCATCACACAACACTCATCACAAAACACCATCACACAACACTCATCACAAAACACCATCACAAAACACCATCACACAACACTCATCACAAAACACCATCACAAAATACTCATCACACATGACTCATCACAAACCACCATCACACAACACATCACAAAACACCATCACACAACACTCATCACAAAACACCATCACACATGACTCATCACAAAATACCACCACACAACACTCATCACAAAACACCATCACACACCAGTCATAAACAAAACAATCAACAATAACATACAAAACCCCATCACACAAACATCACAAACACCATACCCACATGACTTCATCACAAATACACCACAACACTATCCCAAAACCCATCACACAACACTCATCACAAAACACTCATCACAAAACACCATCACAAAATACTCATCAACAAGCTCATCACAAAACACATACACAACACACAACACACAAACTCATACACCAACACCTCATCACAAAACACATCACACAAACACTCCTCACAAAACACCATCACAAACACTCATCACAATACACATCACACACATCATCCACGCACCATCACAAAAACTCATCACAAAACCCCATCACACCACACATCACAAAACACCATCACACATGACTCATCCAAAAACCATCAACCAAACATCATCCAAACCACACACCTATCATCACACATAACTCATCACAAAAACCCTATCACCCAATATCTCACAAAAACACCATCACCAAACTCATCACAAAGCACCATGACCAACCATCTCCCTAACCATACACAAGACTAATACAACACCACCATCCACAACACTAACACAACAAACATCAAAACTTCATCACAAAGCACCATCACACAAAACTCATCACACACCACTCATCACAAAGCACCATCACACAACACTCATCACAAAACACCATCACACAACACTCAGCACAAAACACCATCACACATGACTCATCACAAAACACCACCACACAACACTCATCACAAAACACCATCACACAACACTCATCACAAAACACCATCACACAACACTCATCACAAAACACCATCACACAACACTCATCACAAAACACCATCACACAACACTCATCACAAAACACCATCACGCACCACTCATCACAAAACACCACCACACAACACCATCACACAACACTCATCACAAAACACCATCACAAAAAATCATCACACAAAACTCATCACAAAACACCATCACACAAAACTCATCACAAAACACCATCACACAACACTCATCACACAACACTCATCACAAAACACCATCACACAACACTCATCACAAAAAATCATCACACAACACTCATCACAACCATCCGTCAGCAGAACCAACATCACGTTAAATAAATTAGAACAGTAATACTAACGACCCGAGTACGGTCACCAGATGTGTACTAGATGTGTGTACTAATGTACTAGTGTATGCTCGGGCACCCATTGGTCAGCTGGTTACAGTTACTGTGTGTCATACAGTGAGTGATGGGGATACAGTGACATCAGATAGAGTACAATCACCATACTGTGACCAAGGGTGTACAGTTATAGTACAGTTAGACTTGTCATTAACATGATTATGTAATAGTTATTATCATTGCTTGGGAGATATGTTATATGATAGTGATATGAATTGGGTAGAAACACCATACATGTGAAAAAACACTATACAAATAAAGATACATATCAGTGATTTGCAGTACCATACAAGTATCACTATACAAAGACATATATATACAATATATATATATATATATATATATATATAATATATATATTATATATTAAATATATATATATATATATATATATATATATATATATATATATGGTGTGTGTGTGTGTGTGTGTGTGTGTGTGTGTGTGTGTGTGTGTGTGTGTGTGTGTGTGTGTGTGTGTGTGTGTGTGTGTGTGTGTGTGTGTGTGTGTGTGTGTGTGTGTGTGTGTGTGTGTGTGTGTATGTGTGATTCACGATAACCTAGGGTAGGGTGAGAAATCACTATACAAGGTACCGTACAAACAACTCACCATACAGGTAAGAGAAGGAGAGTCACTATATACTAAATACAGAAAAAAAATCACCATGGGGACATACATACCCATTCACCATACAACAAATAGTTAAACCATACAAACGAAACTATTAAAATCACAATACAAAAGAAAAGAAAAAAAGAAAACATACTCACCATACATAGTCACCATACAATCAAGGCTAAAAAAAAATCCCAAGCAAACAAAACAAACACACAAACAAAGAGAAGTAAAATAAGCCTATTCACTATACACAAACAAAGGTAAACAGATATAATTAACAGCTGTTCAGACACATGTGAAATAGGCTAGTCACCCCAACAGTCGACCTAAAATTACGAAGTGATAATGATCATATTGATTATGATAATAATTAAGATAATATTGATTATGATGATAATAATGATAATATTGATGATAATGATAATAGTCATAGTGATGATGATAATGATAAGAATGATAATGATATTGATAATGATAGTAATGATAATGATGATGATCACGTTGATAATGATAATGAGGATGATAGTCATGGCGATGATGACAATGATGAGAATGATAATGATATTGATAATGATAGTAATGATAATGATGATAATAACAATAACAATAAAATTAATAAAAACGATAGTCATAATAATAATGATAATGATAATGATAAGAATGATAATGATAAGAATGATAATGATATTGATAATGATAATGATGATAATAGTCATAGCGATGATGGTAATGATGAGAATGATAATAATATTGATAATGATAGTAATGATAATGATGATAATGAAAATAACGATAAAAGTAATAAAAACGATAGTGATAATAATAATGATAATGATAGTAATGATAACAATGCTAATTATCATAATGATAACATATAATAACAACAAAAAATAGTAACTATCACAATAATAAGGACAACGATAATAATAACAATAATAAAAATGACAACAATAACAACCACAACAAAAATGATATAAAGTCTCCAACGAAAGACAAAAAAAAAAAACAGTCAAACAAAATACAAAAATACATCTATACAAAAGATTAATAAAGTTAGACACATTTACTCCCCGTAATAAGCCAATGATAAATGACATTACAGTTAGATGAAGCCAAATGATTAACAGCTGTTTCAACCACACACGTGTTTCAATACTGACTATAACAGCTACAACAACTTTTATGGTAATAACGACAAAGACAGTTTTAATGGTAATAACAACAACAGTAATAATAAGGACAAAATTAACAACAATAACATCATTACCATCAACTATTAACACTATTACCAACCAATATTCCGACACCATCATCATCACCACCAACGAAAGCAACACCATAAGCATTACCATCATCACTATCGACACCATAACCACCACTAACATCATCAACAGCACCATCACCACCATTATCACCACCAACAACAACACCATCACTAACACTATCACCTTCAGCACCATCACCAACACCATTACCTTCAGCACCACCAACAACAACACCATCACCAACAAAACAACAAAAACAGCAACAACAACATTTGAATACAAAGAAAAACACGAGTTATAAACAACCCTCCCTCCTCCCCTCCCTCCCTCCCTCCCTCTCACTCTCCCGATGTCAACCCTCCCTCCCTCTCTCCCCCCCTCCCTTCCTCCCTCTCACTCCCCTGGTGTCAACCCTCCCCCCTCCCTCCCTCCCTCCCTCCCTCTCACTCCCCTGGTGTCAACCCTCCCCCCTCCCTCCCTCCCCTCCCTCCCTCCCTCCCTCTCACTCCTCCGATGTCAACCCTCCCCCCTCCCTCCCTCCCTCCCCCTCCCTCCCTCTCACTCCCCCGATGTCAACCCTCCCCCCTCCCTCCCTCCCTCTCACTCCCCCGATGTCAACCCTCCCCCCTCCCTCCCTCCCTCCCCCTCCCTCCCCCTCCCTCCCCTTCCTCTCCCCACATCACTTTATTATCAATTCGTGTGTTTTATTTGTCTCTGTTGTTATATTCACTGAAAACGGGTTTAGCATGTCCGGTGAAGCAGGTTTTGAGATCATATTCCCACTTCTGTTTTTCTTCATTATTCTAATTTCTGTCTTTGTTGTTGAAAACCGGTAGATGTGCACAGGGGCTGATAAGGATTGGAATTATATGTGTGTGTATATATATATATATATATATATATATATATATATATATATATATATATATATATATATACATAGACATACACGCATATATATATATGTATATATATATATATATATATATATTATTATATATATATATATTATATATATATATATATATATATTATATATATATATACACATGTGTGTATAAATACACACACACACATATACACACACTCACACACACACACACACATATATATATGTGTGTGTGTGTGTGTGTGTGTGTGTATGTATATCTATCTATCTATCTATAAATATTGATACACATAAATACATATATATACACACACAAATATGTGTGTTTGTGTGTGTGTGCATGTCATTCATACACCATACTCCTTCTCCTTCATCTTAATATCCTCCCCCCCCCATCACCTACACCATCTACACCGCAGCCATTAGTAGCAGGACATTTCTCAAGCCTCAAGACTCCTTCGGAATTGGTGCATATCCCTGGAAACACTCGAAGGATCTTGCTCTAAGAAAGGTCGTAAGGAGACCTCACTTCCGGTCCGTCGTCTTGGGAGGTCAGGGGAGGTCTGATGTATTATCATTACTACTGTTGTCCTCATTATTATTATCATTGATTATTGTGATTATCATTTTTATTATTATTGTCATCGGCGTTATTATCATTGTTATCATTATGATTGTCATTTTTATTATCACTATTATCACCATTATTATCATTGTCATTAACATTACCTTTTGATTTTTTTTCAACGATTGTGTTCTAACTTTGTGTTCTATTTATTCAGTTGTTCATATGCATCTTTTACTTATTTTGTTCTACTTTAACTTGTGTTTTGTAATTACCATGGTCACGTGTTTCAATTGGGGGATGATTTCACTATTCCAATTGGTTGCCCTATTTTGTGCAACGATAGTGAATTGTTTTAATGTTTTTTTATTTTTTTATTTTATTTCATTTTTTTTTTATAGATGTTCTGGTTTTAGGTCTTGATATCATCTGACATATTCTACATGCTTGTACATGTTTATCTATTGTTCTCTACTTGTTTATGTTTTTATGTGGTTAATACCCTCCTTCCTTCATTATACAATAAATGTTTTATTGTCTCGTGTATTGTCATGGAGAGAAAAAGAAGAGAAGGGAAAAAAATGCTACAATTTAAATGTCTAAAGTCTTGACAGCGACAGTTCCAAGAAAGGACTTCCTATTGTCCTAAAATAGCTTCTTTAATCAGAGGCGTATTGTGCGTCTGTGACACTAAACCTCCTCAGGCAATTGACTTTTCAGAAGAGTCTCCCCTTCACTTCAACTCGAGACCATATCCGAAGCTTCAGATTCTTGAAGTTCAGTTTCGGATTCGATTTTTTTTTTTTTTTCTTTCTTTTTTTTTCTTTTTTCTTGTGTGTGTGTTTGAACGAGAATTGGCTTATTTGAGACCTCAGAGTCTAAGAAGTGTCGTTGTTTCCTTTCTTTTTTCTTTTCTTTTTGAACGAATCTTATTGTCGTTATTTTCGCCTGAAATGACTCACTAGAAGATTTTGTGTTGCTTTTTTTTTGTTTGTTTTCCTAATGCAAGTGACTCATTTGAAGCTTCAGATTTAAGGTTTCAGATACAGTGGTATTTCCCGATTCGAATGACTCATTCAAGGCTTCAGGTTCACGTCGTTACTCCATGAAGCCGACTTATTCGAAGCCTCAGATTCAGTTTCGCTTGTCCATCAAAACCGAGTGATTCAAAGCTTCAGATTCAAAGCGAAGCCTCGCGAATCACCCAGAGGTTCAGATTCAGTTTCGTTCGTCCATCAAAACCGAGTGATTCAAAGCTTCATATTCACAGCGAAGCCTCGCGAATCACCCAGAGGTTCAGATTCAGTTTCGCTCGTCCATCAAAACCGAGTGATTCAAAGCTTCATATTCAAAGCGATTTCTGAAGTCTCGCGAATCACCCAGAGGTTCAGATTCAGTTTCGCTCGTCCATCAAAACCGAGTGATTCAAAGCTTCATATTCAAAGCGAAGTCTGAAGTCTCGCGAATCACCCAGAGGTTCAGATTCAGTTTCGCTCGTCCATCAAAACCGAGTGATTCAAAGCTTCATATTCAAAGCGAAGTCTCGCGAATCACCCAGAGGTTCAGATTCAGTTTCGCTCGTCCATCAAAACCGAGTGATTCAAAGCTTCATATTCAAAGCGAAGTCTGAAGTCTCGCGAATCACCCAGAGGTTCAGATTCAGTTTCGCTCGTCCATCAAAACCGAGTGATTCAAAGCTTCATATTCAAAGCGAAGTCTCGCGAATCACCAAGAGGTTCAGATTCAGTTTCGCTCGTCCATCAAAACCGAGTGATTCAAAGCTTCATATTCACATCGAAGTCTCACGAATCACCCAGAGGTTCAGATTCGGGATCGTGTCTCCATTGAACCGCCTCGCTCGATACATCATCTCCGCTCTGAGTGGCCACCGGTCTCATTACGGTTGGAAGAAGCTGCATCAGTCATCTGAACTATCGTGCTAACCACAGCGGTACATCATCCACTACCACCCCTCTGACATCTCCTCGGGCATCACTTCCCTCATCTCCATTATCTTCTTCTCCTATCTTCTCTAGTTCGGTCATTTCCACCATTTTTTTTTTTTTTTTTTTTTTTTAACCTTCTACATCTCGGATTATTTTCCTTTGTTAACTTCATTTCTCTCATCTCTCTCGCCTTCGCCGTTT
>NW_028234427.1:36293140-36295640 GCF_977035675.1 Penaeus japonicus | reverse complement strand
CTGAATATTAAAACAAAAATCCTTTATACAAAAAAAGAGTGAGAGAGAGAGAGAGAGAGAGAGAGGAGTGAAAGCGAGTTAGGTCGACAACTCAATGTTTAAAGGCCAGAAAGTAGACCGTAGTGAATCTGTAGTTAATAAACTCCTAAGGGTTGAGTCTCTCTCTCTCTCTCTCTCTCTCTCTCTCTCTCTCTCTCTCTCTCTCTCTCTCTCTCTCTCTCTCTCTCTCTCTCTCTCTCTCTCTCTCTCTCTTGAGGTCGAGTGTGTGGTAGGGTTAATTTTCCTTAATTTTCTACTGATTTAAGGATGTAATCTTTTCCTGTGATGAGCGAAGGAAATGTTGCAACCAATGGAGTCATTCGTTCATATTGCACCAATAAAATGATAAGAATGTTTAAATTTGCAAGCAGAACTAATTCGACATAAATAGTTCGTTATTGCCTCGATAGAGATAGAAAAAAAAAAACATAGGAAAAAAATAATAACAAAAAAGATAGATTTTTTTTTTCAAATCACTATCAAAAAAACAAAAAAACAAAGAAAAAAAATGAAAGCATGCGTAAATTGCCCGGTTCATTCTGCTTGCAATAGAGAACGCAACCCCGATGCTTCATGCAAGCGCAGGAGTGAAATGTGCAATTGCAAAAAAAAAAAGTTTAATATTGACTTCTTGTGGATATCAAAACAAGTTGATCTTGTGGTTAATGGAGAGCTGGATAATTCCTGTAATTCACCACCACAAGCGAAGGAAACTCGGCTATGTTAAAGACAGGGAGGAAGGGGGAACAGGGGGAGAATTTGATAAACTGGGAGGCAAGGAAATGTGATGAATGGGGTGGAAGAGGAGTGTGGTGAATGAGGTGGAAAGGAGGGAGTGTGGTGTATGGGGAAGAGGGGGAGGGGGATGATAGGGGAGGTGGGGGAGTGTGGTGTATGGGGAGGTGGGGCAGTGTGGTGAATGGGGTGGAAAGGACGGAGTGTGGTGAAAGGGGAGGAGGGGGAGTGTGGTGAATGGGGAGGTAGGGGAGTGGGATGAATGAGGAGGTGGGGGAGTGTGGTGAATGGGGAGGTGGGGGAGTGTGGTGAATGGGGAGGCGGGGGAGTGTGGTGAATGAAGTGGAAAGGAGGGAGTGTGGTGTATGGGGAGGTGGGGGAGTGTGATGAATGGGGAGGTAGGACAGTGTGATGAATGGGGTGGAAGAGGAGTGTGGTGAATGAGGTGGAAAGGAGGGAGTGTGGTGTATGGGGAAGAGGGGGAGGGGGATGAATGGGGAGGTGGGGGAGTGTGGTGAATGGGGAGGGGGGGGAGTGTGGTGAATGGGGAGATGGGGGAGGGGGATGAATGGGGAGGTGGGGGAGGGTGGGGAATGGGGAGGTGGGGGAGTGTGATGAAGGGGAGGTGGGAGAGTGTGGTGAATGGGGAGGTGGGAGAGTGGGATGAATGGGGAGGTGGGATAGTGTGGTGAATGGGGAGGTGGGGGAGTGTGATGAATGGGGAGGTGGGGGAGTGGTGAATGGGGAGGTGGGGGAGTGGTGAATGGGGGGGGGGGGGGGTGGGATGAATGGGGGGGGGGGGGGGGGGGGTGGATGGGCAGGGGGGGGGGAGTGGTGGATGGGGAGGTGGGGGGGTGTGGTGATTGGGGAGGGGGGGGGGGGTGGGTGAAGGGGGAGGGGGGGGGAGTAATGGGGGAGGTGGAGGGGAGGGAGGGTGAATGGGAGGAGTGGGGAGTGGTGGGAATGGGGAGGTGGGGGGAGTGGTGGTGAATGGGGAGGTGGGGGAGTGGTGAATGGGGAGGTGGGAGAGTGGGATGAATGGGGAGGTGGGGGAGTGTGGTGAATGGGGAGGTGGGGGAGTGGGATGAATGGGGAGGTGGGGGAGTGTGGTGAATGGGGAGGTGGGGAGTGTGGTGAATGGGGAGGTGGGGGAGTGTGGTGAATGGGGAGGTGGGGGAGTGGGATGAATGGGGAGGTGGGGGAGTGTGGTGAATGGGGAGGTGGGGGAGTGGGATGAATGGGGAGGTGGGGGAGTGTGGTGAATGGGGAGGTGGGAGAGTGGGATGAATGGGGAGGTGGGGGAGTGTGGTGAATGGGGAGGTGGGGGAGTGTGGTGAATGGGGAGGTGGGGGAGTGTGGTGAATGGGGAGGTGGGGGAGTGTGGTGAATGGGGAGGTGGGGGAGTGTGATGAATGGGGAGGTGGGAGAGTGGGATGGATGGGGAGGTGGGGGAGTGTGGTGAATGGGGAGGTGGGGGAGTGTGGTGAATGGGGAGGTGGGGGAGTGTGATGAATGGGGAGGTGGGAGAGTGGGATGGATGGGGAGGTGGGGGAGTGAATGGGTGGGGATGTGGTGAATGGGGTGGGAGAGTGTGATGAATGGGGAGGTGGGGGAGTGTGGTGAGAGGGAGGTGGGGAGTGTGGTGAATGGGGAGTGGGAGGGGAGTGAGGTGGAATGGGGTGGGGTTTGTGGTGAATGGAGTGGGGAGTGTGGTGAATGGGGAGGA
>NW_028234427.1:36278140-36285640 GCF_977035675.1 Penaeus japonicus | reverse complement strand
AAAATCTACAGACAAGAGCACAATTGCCCAGTTTACGCCCCGGCAAATGGTCACATACCTAGTTATCCAAGTGAGCACAAACCCACACAAAACCCCATCATTTAGCTGCAATTTAGTGACATATGGTTTAGAAATACACACCTTACATACGAGCAGACGAACCGTTCGCATTTTCGAAAAAAGAGTGAGGTATTTGAACAATTTATTCGTGTCTTTGAAGGGAAAGAAACGAGGGGGGGAAAAAAGGGAGTTAGTAGAACACGGATATTATCCAAAGGTGATCACTGTATTTCTATGTAAATACTCACGATATATCAGAGGTTTGAATTTGGAAATTGCTGATTGTGCGCAAACGTATTTGGTTTTATGTTTATTTAACGATATGGGTGTAGGTTAGGATCAACATTGCGTAATATGTGTTTAGAGGTGAGTGTGTGTTTAGCCAGAGAAGGAAGTGTCTCGGTTTCAACCATGGGGACGGATCTGCTTTTCGTCGGATTGTCTTGTTTTTGTCTTGTTTTTGTGTGTGTTTATTGCATGGGTGCATCTGTGTGTGTATGTGTGTGTGTGTGTATAATAATACATACATATATATATATATATGTATATATACATATACATACATATACATACATGTATATGTATGTATATATACACATATATGTATACACATTATACACAATATATACACATACGATAATATATATTTTATATATATATATATATATAAAAATATATATATATGTAATATATATAGTATATATATATACTATATTTTATATATTTATACGTATCATATATATGGATATATATAATATATATATATATATATACTATAATTATATATATATATGTATAATGTATTATATATACATACAACAACCCACACACACACACATTACACACACACACACAGATGCACCTATTTGGCACAATTAAAAACACACACAGAAACAAGACATATCTATATATATATATATATATATTATATATATATATATATATATATTATATATATATGCGATGGAGAAGTATGGTATATATGTATATATATATATATATATATATATATATATATATATATATATATATATACATTCATATATATACATACATATATACACACACACAATGCAAACAAACAAACTGCCTGACAGCAGAGAGAGAGGGAATGAGAGGGAACGAGCGAGAGAGAAAGCTGGCAATGTTCATATCAAATATCATTATCATAATTCAGGTAAGATACTGGTCCTTTTCCTTGCACCTTTGCAACCATCATGTGAAACAAATTCTTTCATTGTCATCAATGACCGTTTAGTTCGTTTGTATGACTTTTAAAATATTTTTGCCTTCTCTCTCTCTCTTCCATTCTCTCACCCTCTCTCTCTATCTCTCTCTTTCTCTCTTCCTCTCTTCTTCACTTCCATTCACTCTCTCTCTCTCTCTCTCGTGTTCCTTCCTCTCATATCTCTCTCTCTTGTCTTTCTCTAAACCATCGGGTGGAGTGAAAAGATGCGTCAGGCCCCCACGCGTGGAGTTCTCGGTTGGTCTTCCTCGTCTGGCGTGTGGGGGTGCGCGTAGAGTGGGGGGGGAGAGGATGGGCTCGTCCCCTCTCTGCTCTCGATCTCTCTCTCTCCTCTCTCATAATTTCTGTTCTCTCTCTTTCTACTCGTCTGTCGATCCTCTCTCTCGGTCATCTTCTTCTCTCTATCCTCTCTCTCTCTCTCTCTCTCTCCGGAGTCTTCTCACTCTCTCTCTCTTCCATTCCATTCAACTCTCTCTCTCTCCCGTCTCTCTCTCGTCTCTCTCTCTCTCTCTCTCTCTCTCGTCTCTCTCCACTCCTCACTCGCTCTTCTCTCCGGTCTTCTCTCTACACGACCCCATTATCTACGCTCTCTCTCTATCCATTCTCCGTCTCTCTCTCTCTCTACTCCCCCTTCTCTCTCTCTCTCTTATCTCTCTCTCTCTCTCTCTCTCTTCCATTCCTGCTACAGAGTAGTCCTTTCTCCTCTCAGCTCTCCTCTCTCTCTCTCTTGGTCCTCCGATTCTCTCTTCTCGTCACTGCTCTCTATCTCTCTCTCTCTCTCTCTCCTCCCTTTCTCTCTCTCTTCTCGATCTCTGCTATCTCTCTCTCTCTCTCTCTCTCTCTCTCTCTCCGATCTATCTATCCTCTCTCCTCTCTCCTGGTCTCGAATCTCTCAGGGGACACGGACGTGCTCTCTCTTCTATATTAAGTAATAGTATATAATGCTTATATATATATATATATATATTATATATAATTGAGGTATATATATATATATCTTATATAAATATATTATATATACATATAGTAATATATATGCTCTATATATGATATATATATATATAGAGAGAAGAGAGAGATAGAGAGAGAGAGAGAGAGAGGGAGAAAGAGTGAAGAGAGAGGATAGATATGTATAGGGAGTGTGTATATGAATTATGTATTATAGTATATATATATTATATATTATGCTAAGGGGGCATATAAATATATAATTTATATGATAATATATTGATATAGAGAAAATCTGTGTGTGTGTGTGTTGGGTGTGTGGAGGTTATGATGCTCAAATAAAATAAATAAATATATACGTTAAGTATATATGATGATATATAGGATGCGTGAAGTCATAGTATGCGTAGTGAATACAAGAGCGGTAATATATATATATAGCGAGCTGATATATATATATATGATATACTATGTAAGAACGACTATTCACAATATAAATGGATGTACGCGACCAGTATATACACAGACTACATCAGTATATATAATATTTCATACTATATACTATATATATATACTAACATATATATATATATAGTATATACATGTAGGTATGTATGGTATGTATAATAAATGTCTTGTATGCATGTATCGATACTGATATATATTAAGAATATATCAGAATATATATACAATCCAATACTATATAGATATTCTATATATGAGAGATCCTATATTTATATAGAGCGATATGATGACTGTAATATGTTATGTATATATATATACATATTATATACATGCCCACATATACATACATACATAGCATTACACACTACACCACCTCCACACACACATATGTATATATATATATAATAATATATATATTTATAATATTATATACTATATTATATATATATTATATTATATATATATATTACTATCTGGTGTTGTGTGTGTGTGTGTGTGTGTGTGTGTATGTATGTAGATATGCTGAAGATAATAAGAATGATAACTAGAATGAGGATAATGATAATCATAAGGTTGCTAATCATAATGATAAGGAAAAAATAGTAATAATGATAATATCAGTGATAATAATGATAGTAATGTTGATAACAATAGCGATACTAATGAAGATAATTAAAATTATTCTAATGATATTGATAATGATAACAGTAATGATAATGATATTAATCATAATAGTAATAAAAATAAAATGATAACAGTTATAATTATAATAATAAATAAAATAAACGATAACAATAACGACATCAGAAGAACAATAAACATGGAAATGACCGAAACATGATTACAAAAGACCCCCCTTAAAAAAAATCCAAGCATCCCATTTTCGAAAATTCCGGAAACGCACCAAAGAGCTCGATTGCCCATATCATATCACTAATGCACACCTCTGCAACCAGGCAACCGTAAATGCAATATCATGATTATAAAGCACTGTTGCAATGGCTTCCCATAGAACATCGGAAGTCCTCATTATCGGTAAATTATTGGTAGTAATTTTGATTTTTTTTTCTTTCTTTTTTTCTTTTTTCTTTTTATCTTTACTATGGGTGTTCTCATTTTCTTTGATATTCAATTTTTGGACATTTGAGAATGTTTGGGGATTCGTTTTGTTGTTCTTTGTTGTTTTACTTCGTCTTTTATTTGTTTGTACTTTGTTCTCTTTTGTTTTTCCTTTTTTTGCGTTTGGGATCTCTCTCTCTCTCTCTTTCTCTCTCTCCCTTTTTTTCTCTCTCTCTTTCTCTCTCTATTTCTCGCTTTTCCTCTCTCTCTCTCTCTCTCTCTCATTCTCTCTCTATCTATCTATCTGTGTGTGTGTGTGTCCGTCTATCTGATAATCTCTCTATCTCTTTATCTCTCATAAGCCCAACACAAGCTACCATAAAAACAGTCAAACAGACCAACGGAGAGAGAGAAAGAACATGAGACAGAGCGAGAGAAAGAGAGAGGACGAGGAAAAGCGAGAGAAAAAGAGCACGAGGAAGAGCGAGAAAAAGAGATAGCACGAGGAAGAACGAAACAGAAACAGCACAAGACAGAGTGAGAGAAAGAGAACACGAGGCTGAGAAAGAGAGAAAGAGAGAGCACGAGGCAGAGCGAGAAAGAAAGAGAGTACGAGGCTGAGCGAGAGAGAAAAAGAGAGTATAAGGCAGAGTCAGAGAAAGAGAGAACACAAGCCAGAGCGAGAGGGAAAGAGAGAGCACGAGGCAGAGCGAGAGAGAAAGAGATCCCAAGCCAGAGCGAGAGAGAAAGAGACAACACGAGGCACAGCGAGAGAGAAAGAGAGATCCCAAGCCAGAGCGAGAGAGAAAGAGAGAGCACGAGGCAGAGCGAGAGAGAAAGAGACAACACGAGGCACAGCGAGAGAGAAAGAGAGATCCCAAGCCAGAGCGAGAGAGAAAGAGACAACACGAGGCACAGCGAGAGAGAAAGAGAGATCCCAAGCCAGAGCGAGAGAGAAAGAGAGAGCACGAGGCAGAGCGAGCGAAAGAGATCCCAAGCCAGAGCGAGAGAGAAAGAGAGAGCACGAGGCAGAGCGAGAGAGAAAGAGAGAGCACAAGCCAGAGCGAGAGAGAAAGAGAGAGCACGAGGCAGAGCGAGAGAAAGAGATCACAAGCCAGAGGGAGAGAGAAAGAGACAGCACGAGGCAGAGCGAGAGAGAAAGAGAGAGCACAAGGCAGAGCGAGCGAAAGAGATCCCAAGCCAGAGGGAGAGAGAAAGAGAGAGTACGAGGTAGAGTGAGCGAAAGAGATCCCAAGCCAGAGGGAGAGAGAAAGAGACAGCACGAGGCAGAGCGAGTGAAAGAGATCCCAAGTCAGAGGGAGAGAGAAAGAGACAACACGAGGCACAGCGAGAGAGAAAGAGAGAGCACGAGGCAGAGCGAGCGAAAGAGATCACAAGCCAGAGTGAGAGAGAAAGAGAGATCCCAAGCCAGAGGGAGAGAGAAAGAGAGAGCACGAGGCAGAGCGAGAGAAAGAGATCCCAAGCCAGAGCGAGAGAGAAAGAGAGAGCACAAGGCAGAGCGAGAGAGAAAGAGAGAGCACGAGGCAGAGCGAGAGAGAAAGAGACAGCACGAGGCAGAGCGAGCGAAAGAGATCACAAGCCAGAGCGAGAGAGAAAGAGAGATCCCAAGCCAGAGGGAGAGAGAAAGAGAGAGCACGAGGCAGAGCGAGAGAAAGAGATCCCAAGCCAGAGGGAGAGAGAAAGAGAGAGCACGAGGCAGAGCGAGAGAAAGAGATCACAAGCCAGAGTGAGAGAGAAAGAGAGATCCCAAGCCAGAGGGAGAGAGAAAGAGAGAGCACGAGGCAGAGCGAGAGAAAGAGATCCCAAGCCAGAGCGAGAGAGAAAGAGAGAGCACAAGGCAGAGCGAGAGAGAAAGAGAGAGCACGAGGCAGAGCGAGAGAAAGAGATCCCAAGCCAGAGGGAGAGAGAAAGAGACAGCACGAGGCAGAGCGAGTGAAAGAGATCCCAAGTCAGAGGGAGAGAGAAAGAGACAACACGAGGCACAGCGAGAGAGAAAGAGAGAGCACGAGGCAGAGCGAGCGAAAGAGATCACAAGCCAGAGTGAGAGAGAAAGAGAGATCCCAAGCCAGAGGGAGAGAGAAAGAGAGAGCACGAGGCAGAGCGAGAGAAAGAGATCCCAAGCCAGAGCGAGGGGGGGGGGAAAAATAGAAAAGAGAGAGACAAGCAGAGCGGCAGGAGAGAAAGAGAGAGCACGAGGCAGAGCGAGAGAGAAAGAGACAGCACGAGGCAGAGCGAGCGAAAGAGATCACAAGCCAGAGCGAGAGAGAAAGAGAGATCCCAAGCCAGAGGGAGAGAGAAAGAGAGAGCACGAGGCAGAGCGAGAGAGAAAGAGATCCCAAGCCAGAGCGAGAGAGAAAGAGAGAGCACGAGGCAGAGCGAGAGAGAAAGAGAGAGCACGAGGCAGAGGGAGAGAGAAAGAGAGAGCACAAGGCAGAGGGAGAGAGAAAGAGAGAGCACAAGGCAGAGGGAGAGAGAAAGAGAGAGCACAAGGCAGAGGGAGAGAGAAAGAGAGAGCACAAGGCAGAGCGAGAGAGAAAGAGAGAGCACAAGGCAGAGGGAGAGAGAAAGAGAGAGCACAAGGCAGAGGGAGAGAGAAAGAGAGAGCACAAGGCAGAGGGAGAGAGAAAGGATGCGTGGCACGAGGCAGACGAGAGAGAAGAGGAGAGCACCGATGGCACAGGTGAGAGAGAAAGAGAGAGCACGAGGCAGAGCGAGAGAGAAAGAGAGAGCACAAGGCAGAGCAAGAGAGAAAGAGAGAGCACGAGACAGAGGGAGAGAGAAAGAGAGATCCCAAGCTAGAGCGAGAGAGAAAGAGAGAGCACGAGGCAGAGCGAGAGAGAAAGAGAGAGCACGAGGCAGAGGGAGAGAGAAAGAGAGAGCACAAGGCAGAGGGAGAGAGAAAGAGAGAGCACAAGGCAGAGGGAGAGAGAAAGAGAGAGCACAAGGCAGAGGGAGAGAGAAAGAGAGATCCCAAGCCAGAGCGAGAGAGAAAGAGAGAGCACGAGGCAGAGGGAGAGAGAAAGAGAGAGCACAAGGCAGAGGGAGAGAGAAAGAGAGATCCCAAGCCAGAGCGAGAGAGAAAGAGAGAGCACAAGGCAGAGGGAGAGAGAAAGAGAGAGCACAAGGCAGAGGGAGAGAGAAAGAGAGAGCACGAGGCAGAGGGAGAGAGAAAGAGAGAGCACGAGGCAGAGGGAGAGAGAAAGAGAGATCACAAGCCAGAGGGAGAGAGAAGAAGGAGAGCACGAGGCAGAGGGAGCCCCCCCCCCCCCCCCCCGGAGAAAAGAGAGAGCACGAGCCAGAGGGAGAGAGAAAGAGAGAGCACGAGCCAGAGGGAGAGAGAAAGAGAGAGCACGAGGCAGAGGGAGAGAGAAAGAGAGAGCACGAGGCAGAGGGAGAGAGAAAGAGAGATCACAAGCCAGAGGGAGAGAGAAAGAGAGACCACAAGCCAGAGGGAGAGAGAAAGAGAGAGCACAAGCCAGAGCGAGAGAGAAAGAGAGAGCACGAGGCAGAGGGAGAGAGAAAGAGAGATCACAAGCCAGAGGGAGAGAGAAAGAGAGATCACAAGCCAGAGGGAGAGAGAAAGAGAGATCCCAAGCCAGAGGGAGAGAGAAAGAGAGATCACAAGGCAGAGCGAGCGAAAGAGATCCCAAGCCAAAGCGAGAGAGAAAAGAGAGCACAAGGCAGTGCGTAGCCGAAAAGAG
>NW_028234427.1:36270386-36278040 GCF_977035675.1 Penaeus japonicus | reverse complement strand
CCCTCTCCCTCTCTCCGTCTCTCCTCCTCTCTCTCTCTCTCTCTCTCTCTCTCTCTCTCTCTCTCTCTCTCTCTCTCTCTCTCTCTCTCTCTCTCTCTCTCTCTCTCTCTCTCTCTCTCTGAAACTGGCTGACACAGGCAAGTATTTGCTGCACTACTCTTTTACAGGCTGACCGGTGCGTCTTCTTGTTTTTTAAAACAAGCATTCTTCTCTCTCTCTCTCTCTCTCTCTCTCTTTCTTCTCCTCCCTCCCCCCCCCACCCTCTCTCTCCCTCCCTCCCTCCCTCGCCCCCCTCTCTCTCCCTTCCTCCACCCATCTCTCTCTCCCTCTCCCTCCCTCTCTCTCTCACCCTCTCTTCCTCCCTCGCCCCCCCTCTCTCTCTCACCCTCTCTCTCCCTCCCCCCCTCTTTCTCTCTCTCTCTCTTTAGTTCTTTCTCTCTCTCTCTCTTTATCTCTTTCTCTTTCTTTCTCTCTCCCTCCCTCCCCCACCCTCCCTCCCTCCCTCCCCCTCTCTCTCCCTCTTTCCCTCCCTCCCTCCCTCCCTCTCCCTCCCTCCCTCTCTCCCTCGCTCCTCCCTCTCTCTCTCTCCCTCCCTCCCTCCATCCCTTCACCCCTCTCTCTCTCTTCCTCTCCCTCCCCCTCCCTCACCCTCCCTCTCCACCCTCCCTCTCTCTCTCTCCCTCACTCCCTCCCCTCTCTCTCTCTCTCTCTTTAGTTCTTTCTCTCTTTCTCTCTCTCTCTCTTTATCTCTTTCTCTTTCTCTCTCTCTCCCCTCCCTCTCTCCCTCGCCCCCCCTCTCTCTCTCTCCCTCCCTCCCCCTTCCCCACCCTCCCTCTCTCCCTCTCCCTCTCTCTCTCTCTCCCTCCCCCACCCTCCCTCTCTCTCTTTACCTCCATCCCTCCCTCCCTCTCTCCCCCCTCTCCCTCTCCCTCCCACCCTCCCCCTCTCTCTCTCTCTCTCCCTCCCCCTCCCCCTCCCCCTCCCCCTCCCCCACCCTCCCTCTCTCTCTCTTCCTCCCTTCCTCTCTCACCCTCTCTAGTTCTTTCTCTCTTTATCTCTCTCCCCTCCCTCCCTCCCTCCCTCCCTCCATCCCTCTCTCTCTCCCCTCCCTCTCCCTCCATCCTCCCTCTCCCTCTCTCTCCCTCTCTCTCTCTCCCTCCCTCCCCCTCCCCCCTCCCTCCCTCCCTCCATCTCTCCACCCTCTCTCCCTCCCTCCCTCCACCCTCTCTCTCTCTCTCTCTCTCTCCCTCTCTCTGTATATACATACTGTTGATGATACCAGTCTTCAGGACGTGACTGTGAGACGACACATTCAATTTTTATCGCCTCTTTGAAAATCATCTTATCATTGCCAGAAGTGACGCGAGCAAATCGAACAAATGTGTCACCGCTCTTTGTTTTGCTTTGGTTTCACTTCAATAACCGATTCTTTTTTTTTTTTTCTTTCTTTTTTTTTCTTTCTTTTTTTCTTTTTTTTTTTTTTTTTGTTCCTCGATTTCCCGTTTTTTTTTTTGTTTTTTTTTTAGTTTTTTTTTCTTCGTATGAATGCGTTATTTCCCTTGCTTTTTTTTTTTTTTTTTTTGGGGGGGGGGGGGATTATTTTCATGTGGCGAATTTCTAAACGACGATAGATTAGTTATTTTAAAATTACCTTTGATGTATAGTTGAGGTGACGCAGAATGCACAGCTAGCCTATTTTTTTTTTTTTTTTTATGCTAGTTCATAGTACTGGGATTAGTTGTGGATTTACTAGGGTTTACTAGACGCCATGAAAAGGTTGTGAAAGCTATAAAAAGATGTCTGTCTTTTTTTATTAGTGTGATCATGATAATGATTAATTTGATTGTCAACTTCATCATTATTTTCATAATTATCATCACTATCATTATCATTTTCCTTATTTTCATAATAATGATGATGATAATGATCATATCACTATCATTATTATCATCGTTGTGTTATTATTACCATCATAATAATCATTATTATTATTGTTATTGTTCTTTTCATTAGTATTAGTAATGGTATTATAATCTCCAGTGATAATATAATTAACAATGATTTTTTAAAGATACCAGTCTTTTTTCGCAATAATGTTTTTTGGTGAAAGGATCTGAATTTCTTCACTATAACACTGACATTGTTATCAATATTATCATTATCATTATCATCATAGTCGTTTTTGTCTCATTACCATCAATATCGTCATTGTTATCATTATCATAATTATGATCGTTATCATGATCATTATTGGTATTCTATAATCACCATTATCAATTGTATTTTTGTTTTTATCATCATTATCATCATTGTTATTAAAATGCTTATCATTATTAATATCATCATTGCTATTGTAGTGGTTATCATCATTTTATTTCTTTGTTGTTACTGCTATTATTATCATTATTATCATCTTTATTGTTTTTATTATCATTTCCACTATTCTCGAAGTCCTCTTCTCCTTTTCCCAATAATTCCTCTTCCTCCTCCTCCTTTCCTCTCCTTCCTACTCCTTAACTCCTCTTTCTTCCCCTTCTCCTCTTCCTCATTCTATCCCTTCTCCTTCCCTCTTCTTCTTCTACTTCCTCCTTCCCCTCATTCACTCCCTTGTCTCCTTCCCCCTCCCCTTCCTCCCTCTTTTCTTCTTCTCCCTCTTTCTCTTCCTCCTTCCCCTATTCCTCCTCTTTCTCCTCCTCTTCTTCTTTCTCCCCTTCCCCCTCCTCCTCCTTCTCTTCTCTCCCTTCCTCCTCTTCTGCCCTTCCTCCTCCTCCCCCTCTTCCTCCTCTTTCTCCCCTTCTCCCTCCTCTTTCTCTTCCTTATTTTAATACTCCTCTTCCTCCCCCTCTTTCTCATTTTTTTCCTCCTCCTCCTCCTCTTTTTCCACCTCTTTCTCCTCCTTTTTCCTCCCTCTCCTCCTCCTCCTCTTTCTCCTCCTTTTATCCTCCCTTCCTCCTCTTCTGTCCCTTCCTCCTCCTCCTCCTCCTCCTCCTCCATCTCCTCCTTCCTCTCTTCCTCCTCTTTCTCCTCCTTTTTCCCCTTCTGCCTCCTCTTTCTCTTCCTTTTTTTAATACTCCTCTTCCTCCTCTTTCTCCCCTTCTCGTTTCTCCTCCTCTTCCTCCCTCTCCTTCTCCTCCTCCTCCTCCTCTTTCTTCCTCTCCTCCTCCTCCTCCTCTTTCTCCTCCTTTTTTTCCTCCTTCTCCTCCTCCTCTTCCTCCTCCTTCTCCTCCTCGTCCTCCTCCTCCTCCTCCTCCTCCTCTTTCTCCTCCTCCTCCTCATCTCCATCCTCCTCTTCCTCCCTCTCCTACTCTTTCTCCTTCTCCTCCTCCTTCCTCTTCCTCCTCCTTCCTCCCTCTCCTCCTCCTCCTCCTCCTCTTCCTTCCCCCAAACCAAAAGCCAAACGACACCCACCCACAAGGAGGCTTCAAACAAAAGGTCGGTACCTCAAGTCAAAAAAAAAAGAAAAAAAAAAGAAAAAAAAAGAAAAAAAAATCTTAACAATAGGTCTTCAAGAGTCAACACGGGTCGGTAAGAGGGGAGGGGGTGGGGGAAGGGGAGAGGGGGAGGGGGGTACCGTCGCATGTACTTGGGTTGAAAAGAAGCCGTAAAATTTGGGTCTTTTTGGTGGTTGGTTGGTTGAGGGGGGGAGGAAGGGGGAGGGGGGTGGGGTCAGTGGAGGAGGAGAGGGGGGAAAGGGAAGGGAGTGGCGGAGTTGGGGAAGTGGGTTGAGGTCTGGTTGGAGAGGTGGGTGAAAGATGGTTGGGGTTTCATGTGGTGGGTTGAGGGATCCCCTGCTCCCTCTCTCTCCTTCCCTCCCTCCCTCCCTCTCTCTCTCCCCCTCTCCCTCCCTCCTCCCTACCCTCTCCCTCTTCCCCCCCTCCCTCCCCCCCTCTCTCACCCTCCCTCTCTCCCTCCCCCATCCCCCCCTCTCTTACCCTCCCTCCCTCTCTCCCTCCTCCCCATCCTCTCTCCCTCCTCCCTCCCTCCCTCCCTCTTTCACCCTCCGTCTCCCTACCTCCTCCCTCTCCCTCCCTCTTCCCCATCCTCTCTCCCTCCTCCCCCCCCCCCTTCTCTCACCTTTCCACCCTCTCTCCCTCCCTCCCCCCTCTCTCACCCTCCGTTTCCCCCTCTCCCTCTCTCACCCTCCCTCTCCCTCCCTACCCTCTCTCCCCCTCCCTCCCTCCCCATCCTCTCACCCCCCTACCCCCTCTCTCTCCCCCCTCCCTCTCTCTCACACTCTCGCCAAACAGGTGACAATGAGAACCTTGTTTAAGAATCTTAAAAATGGGATTCACACTTGATTACTCGAGTGCCGGCGGTTGTTTGTGGGCGTGACATTGCCTCTACGCTCCGCTGATCATGGGCGGCTCGCGGGCGTAGGTTGAAGGAGGGGGAGGAGGAGGAGCAGGAGCAGCAGGAGGAGGAGGAGGAGGAGGAGGAGGGGGAGGAAGAGGGGGAGGAGGAGGGGGAGGGGTATGTGGATGTTTTTCGATGTATTTCGTTAGAAATGATGAAGTAAATTCAATGAAGAATATTTTTTTGCATTTAGATTGGCACATGATCTTTGTGAGGTGTATGCAATTCATAAGATATATTGCCTTCTGTTTGATAGATATGAAGAGGATGATGGTTATGATAATGCTGATAACAACAACGATAATGATTTTAGAAATAATAATGATAATATTAATAATGATAGTGATAATAATAATGATGACAGTGATAGTAGCAATAACGATGATAATTCAAATCATAATGATAACAATAAGATATTGATAAAAAAAGGAAAAAAAAAAACATACAAAAGATTCAAGAAGAAAGAAAGAAAGAAAGAAAAAAAGAAGAAAAAAAAACATACAAAAATTCCAAGAAGAAAGAAAAGAAAAGAAAAGAAAAAAAAGAAGAAAAAAAAAAATATTCCTCTTAAAATCATGCCATCGCCAACCACCCAAACACACAAACGAGACAATACACTGAATCACTGATTAGACACCGACCTAACGAGATTATTCAGAGAGAGACAGATTTTCCTAGTTCTCCCCTTCTTCTTCTCCCCCTTCCCTCTTCCCCTCTTCCCCTCTTCCCCCTTCTGTTGAGAGACACATATGCCCAGTCTGTCTCTCTCCCCTTCTCTCTTCCCCCTTCTGTTGAGAGATACATATGCTCAGTCTCTCTCTCTCTCTCTTCTCCCTTCCCCTCTTTCCCCTCCTATTAAGAGACATATATTCAGTCCTCCCCTTCCCTCTTCTCCCCTCCCCTCTTCCACCTCCTGTTGAGAGACCGATATAACCAGTCTTCCCCTCCTCTCCCCTTCCCTCCCTTCCCCTCCCTCTCCCCTTCCTTCCCTCCCCTCCCTCTCCCCTTCCTTCCCTCCCCTCCCCTTCCCTCCCCTCACCCTCTCCCCATCCCGTCCCCTCACCCTCCCTCACCCTCCCGTCCCTTCCCTCCCATCCCGTCCCCTCACCCTCCCATCCCATCCCCTCACCCTCCCTCACCTCTCCCCTTCCCATCCCGTCCCCTCACCCTCCTTCACCTCCCCTCCCTTCCCCTTCCCTCACCCTCCCACCCTCTCCCATCCCCTCCCTACCCTCTCCCCTTCCCCTCCCTCCCCTCACCCTTCCCCTCCCCTTCCCAACTCTCACCCTCCCTCCCCTCTCTTCCCATCCCTTCACCCTCTCCCCTTCCCCTACCCTCACCCTCCCTCCCCTCCCTTCCACCCTCCCCCCACCTTCCATTCCCTCCTATCCCTCCCCTTCCCGTCCCCTCCCCTCGCATTGATTCAGTATTCTGCTACGATCGCGCCGGCTTAGTGTCTTGCGTTCCCCACGTGTCTTTGTCGCTAATTCTTGCAAGATGCAAGTGGCAATTAACTCGAGGCAACGTTTGATCATTGTTCAGGAGAGAAAGAGTTAGTCTGTGGATGGTTTGGATTTTTTTATTTTGTGTGTGGAGGGGGGTGGGGGGTGGGGTGGCTATTTTGTTCGTTTTTTTTCGTTTTTTTTTTTTCTTTTTTCTTTCTCTTTCTCTGTCTATGAATATCACGTTCCATGGCTGTGCTCTCTCTCTCTCTCTCTCTCTCTCTCTCTCTCTCTCTATATATATATATATATATATATATATATATATATAGATATATATATAGGGGTATATATGTATTCATATTTTCATGCGTGTGTGTGTGTGTGTGTGTGTGTGTGTGTGTGTGTGTGTGTGTGTGTGTGTGTATGTGCGTGCGCGCATTATATATTGGGTTTGAGAGCAGAGTGTAGATAAAGAAAGTTTTCCTTGTTTTTCCCCCTCTTTTTCTTAAGAGAGAGAGACTTACCCGTAAGAGGGTAGGTTTCTCTTTGACGGAAGGTATTCACGACCAGAAGACGTGCCCATGGATAAGGTGGCCACGTCATGGAAGCGATATGAAAAAAAAAAAAAAAAAAAAAGAGAGAGAGAGAGAGAGAGAGAGAGAGAGAGAGAGAGAGAGAGAGAGAGAGAGAGAGAGAGAGAGAGAGAGGCAATATCAAAGAAAAGAAAAGGAAAAAAAAAAAGTCGATGAAAAAAATCTATTGAAAAAAAAAAACAAAAAAACATGTAATAAGTGTGATAATGATGGTGCCCTCATTCACACATGGAAGTACCCAGTTCGGCAGTTTCTTTATGATATTTTAATTTTGGCATTTTCGCCCTTTGGTTAATTGCATGCCCACTTTAACATCAATCGTAGCCTAAGCAAGGGATGCAAACACTTTTTAAGCATTTGTATATAGCCACTTTTTTTTTTACATAATACAAAGTATATCATTTACGTATCATCATGTACACGTATTTAGACGAGTCGACCAAAACACAGCTGTAATAAAGAGAGAAAAAAAAGAAAAAAAAATCACTAAGGTAAATTATAAAATGGATCATCTCTGCTAAAGAAAATTAGCAACCCAAGTCTGCAATAAAGTGGAGAATCTTAACCAAGTGAAACAGCTGACCCGATCCTGCAATAAGGTGGAGTCTGCAATATAGTGGAGAATCTTAACCAAGCGAAATAGGTAAGCCGGTTTACAAGAAAATTAAGAAACTTGTACCAAGAGAGAGAGCCAAGCCAGGTCTGAAAGGAACCCCCAATCTACAAGCAAGGAAGAAAGTAAAGAAACAGCAACTCCAGAGCGAAACAAGCCAGAAAGACCCAAGCCAGGTCTGAAAAGAGCAACTCCAGAGCGAAACAAGCCAGAGAGAGCCAAGCCAGGTCTGAAAAGAGCAACTCCAAAGCGAAACAAGACAGAAAGAGCCAAGCCAGGTCTGAAAAGAGCAACTCCAGAGCGAAACAAGCCAGAAAAAGCCAAGCCAGGTCTGAAAAGAACCCCCATTCTACAAGCAAGGAAGGAAGTAAAAAAAAAAGAGCAACGCCAGAGCGAAACAAGCCAGGTGTCTTGAGGCATTCGAAAGACCAGCACCGCGGCCGCAGTAATCGGTGAGAATTCCATTGTTTGGCCGACGACTGATACTAACATTCCTGGGTGATTTTTGGAAACCAGAGCGGGACTAATGAGGAGGTGGTGGGTTGAGGGTGGGTGAGGGGGTTGGGTGATGTGGGGTGAGGGTGGGTGAGGGGGTTGGGGGAAGGGGGTTGAGGGTGGGTGAAGATGGGTGTAGTGGGGTGAGGGTGGGT
>NW_028234427.1:36257886-36262886 GCF_977035675.1 Penaeus japonicus | reverse complement strand
GTGTGACTGTATGTAGCCAGCTTGTAGCCGTCTGAAGCCAAGAGTAACACTATAGCTAGCATGTGACTGCATACAGCCAATTTGAGGCAAATAGCCAGAGTGTGACAGTATGCAACGTGTGACTATCCGTAGCTAGCGTGTGACTGTGACTATGTATGTAGCCAGGGTGACAAAGCATAATGGATGGAGGGGGGGGGGCGAGAGCGTCTGTTAAGCATGGCTTTGCACCGGACTCAGACGAACGAGCTTACACTGAGCTTTGTGAAGGAAGCTTGGAAAGATTATTCAAGTTACAGTCATATGCTAGTCATGCCAATTCCCCCTTCCCCCCCTCCCCCTCTCCTCCCTCCTCTCTTTCCTCCCTTCCCCCCTTCCCTCTTTGCCTTCCCTTCCCCCTTCCCCCTTCCCCTCCCCTCTCTCTCTCCACCCCTTTGCCCCTCTTCGCAAGCATGACGGTGAGAGAGTTGGATGGGGTGGGTGGGTGGGGGAGAGGAGGGGGAGACAGGAGAGGGGTAGGAAGAGAGAGAGAGAAAGAGGAGGGAAGAGAAGAGAGAAGAGAGTGGTAGAAAAGGGAGGGATGGGGAGTGAAAGAGAGGTGGGGAGTGAGAAGAAAGAGGAGGGAAGAGAGAAGAGAGAGAGAGAGTGGTAGAAAAGGGAGGGAAGGGGAGTGAAAGAGAGGTGGGGAGTGAGAAGAAAGAGAGAAACAGAGAGGGAAGAGAGAAGAGAGAGAGAGAGTGGTAGAAAAGGGAGGGAAGAGGAGTGAAAGAGAGGTGGGGAGTGAGAAGAAAGAGAGAAACAGAGAGGGAAGAGAGAAGAGAGAGAGTGGTAGAAAAGAGAGGGAAGGGGAGTGAGAAGAAAGAGAGAGACAGGGAGCAGAAAGGAGAGAGGTAAAGAGAAAGAGGAGAGGGGGGATAGGGGGGAAGTAAAAGAGAGAGTAAGGGAGGAGAGAAGGAAGGTTCGGAGGTACGGAGAAGGGAGAGAGGAGGGCGAATGGGGTAAAAGGTGAGGGAAAGTGAGAGAGAAAAGGGAGACGGAGAGAGGGCAAGAGAGAAAGGAAAGGCGAGCGTGAAGGGAGACAGGAGAAGGTAAGTAGCAAGTGAAAAGGGAGAGAACGGGAATGAGAAAAGGTTAGAAGGAAGAGAGAGACAAGTAAAGGACAAGGGAAAGATGGACATAGATGATAGGGGAGGAGAAAGGAGGGGAAGAGCGAGAGAGGAAGAGAAGAAGAGAGTAGGAGAAAGAGAAGGAAGAGGGAGAGAAAGAAAGGGTAAAAAGAAAGGTATTCGAGCAAGGTAGAAGAGTGGGAAGGTAAGACTAAGCGAAAGAGACAAGAGAGAAGAGAAGGAAAAGAGTAGAGAGAGATAGATAGATAGATAGATAGATAGATAGATAGAGAGAGAGAGAGAGAGAGAGAGAGAGAGACGATAACGACACCACGATCATAAATTCTCCCTCCCTCACCCCACCACCAATCTCTCTCCTCTTCCTGCCCTCCCTCCTCCCCTCCCCCCTTCCCTTCTCCCCCCCCCCTCCCCCCTAGCCAGGACCCCATCATTTGCTCAAAGGTTGACTGGCTTCTTGGGCTTTGCGGTGAGTCTGCCAGTGATGCAAATACAGCTGCCACTTTGTCCATATATCTCTTAGGTGGAAATGTCACTTTGGGATGGGATGCGAGGGAGGGAGGGAAGGAGGAGGGACTGGGGAGGGAAGGAGGGAGGAGACTGGGGAGGAAAGGAGGATGGACTGGGGAGTGAAGGAGGGAGGGATTGTGAAGGGAAGAAGGGAGGAGGAGGAGGGACTGGGGAGGGAAAAATGAGGGCCTTGGGAAGGAAGGATGAGGGACTGGGGAGGAAAGGATGAGGGACTGGGGAGTGAAGGAGGGAGGGAGGGTGGGAGGAGGAATGAGGAAGAGGGAGAGAGGGTGGATGGGAGGAGGAATGAAGGAGAGGGAAGGAAAGAAGAAAGAGGGTCGAGAGAGTGGAGAGGGAGGGAGGGAGAAGGGGGGAAGGGGTAGGCAGATTGAAGGAGGAAGGCAAGAAGAGATGGAGAGAGGAAGAAGGGAGGGAGGTTAGGGAGAAGGAGGGTGGAAGGAAGAGAGTTCAGCTCTGCTCAGAGAGGGGTGGGGGTGGGGGGTGGTGGTGTCGGGGGTTGGAGAGAGAGGTATTGGGGGTGGGGGGGGGGAGAAGAGGAGGGGGTGTGTGGAGGGGTTGTCCCGCATCAATGGCTATGATCGGTTTACGGAAGGAAGAAGAAGAAGATGATGATAATGATGATGATGAGATGGGGAGGAGAAGGAAAAGAAGGAAGAGGAGGAGGAGGAGAGGGAAGAAGATAAGGAAAAGGAGGAGGAGGGGAGGGAGGAAGAGAAGGAAGAGAAGGAAGACGATGAAGAAGAAGGAGGATTAGGAGCACGAAAAGGAGGAGGATAATGAAAAGGAACTAGACAAAGAAGAAGGGGAGGAAGAGGATAATGAAGAAGAGGGAGAATAATGATATTGATGATAATGGTAATGATGAAAATAACAAGGATTACTTAATCCCTCTTCTTCTTCTTCTTCTTCTTCCTTTTCTTTGTCCCTCCTATACTTCTTCTTCTTCTTCATTTTCCCTCCTCTACTTCTACGTCTTCTTCTTCTTCTTCCTCTTCTCTTTCTTCTTCCTCGTTTTCTTCCTACTCTTTCTTCTTTCTCCTTCTGATTCTCTCCTTTCCTTTCTCTTCTTTCCTCTTCCTTTCCTTCCCATCTTCTTATATCGTTTTACTTCCTATTCCTCTTTCCTTTCCTCCTCGTCTTTCTTTCCATTCCCCCTTTCTTTACTCTCCTTCTCCTCCTTCTTTCTTCTCTCTTTCCCCCTCCTCCTTCTTCCTCTGTCTTTATGTTTCTCTTTTATTTCTTCTTTTTTCTTTATTGTTCCCTTTCTTCTTTTCTTCTCCACTCTTCCTTCGCCTTCCCTTTTTCCTCTTCTTTATTCTCTCCTCTCCTTTTCTTTCTTCATTTTTCTTTTCTTTTTCCCCTCTTTCTTCTCTCCTCTTCACCTTCTTCTCCTTTTCCCTCTTCTTTCATTTTCTTCTTTTTCTTCTCTTCCTCTTTCTCTTTCTTCTGCCTTTTACCCTCTTCACTCCACTGTTCTCCCCCTCTTCCCTCTTCTTTCTTCTCTTCTCCCCTTCTTTTCTTCCCTCTTCTTTCTTCTCTTGTCAGTCTTCTCCCTTTTCCTATTATCCCCTTTCTTCCTCTTTTCCTATCCTTTCTTTTTCTCCCCCCCCCCCCCGCTCCTCTTCCCTTCTTTCCTCTCACTTCCCCCGTTCTTCTTCCCTCTACTTTCCTCCCTCTTCTTTCCTCTCTTATCCCTCTTCTTCCTACTTCTCTCTCCTCTCCTCCTCTTTCCTCTCTCCTTCTCTTCGTTTTTACTTCTCCCTCGTTTTTCCTTCTCTCTCCTCCTCTCCTCTCATCTTTCTTTCCCCTTTCCCCCTTCTTCCCTCTCCTGTTCCCTCCTTCCTTTCTTTCCCCTCTCCCCCTTCTTCCTTCTCCTGTCTCCTCCTTTCTTTCTTTCCCCTCTCTCCCTTCTTCCTTCTCCTGTCCCCTCCTTCCCTCTCATCTCCCCCTCTTCTTCTACCCTCTCGTCTCCTCCCTCTTTTCCTTCCTCTCCTCTCTCCCTCTCCACTCTCCCCTCTCCTTCTTTCCTCTTCCCTTTTCTTCTCTCCTGTCCCCTTTCTCCCCTCTCCTATCGGCTGTTCTCACCTCTTCCCCCCTTTCCTCCTTCCTCTTTCCTCTCTCTGTCTTTCCTCTCCCCTCCTCCTCTTTCCTCTCCAATCTCTCCATGTGCGCTATGTGCTTGCTCGCCCCCCCCCCCCCCGTCCCCCCTCACCTCTCCCCCGTCCACATATGCAGTGTCACAGCATACGTGCATATTAAACGGTATGTGCAAAGATTATACGGTTTGAGACACGCATAATCGCTTCGCTGTGACTGCAATCGAGGGGTTTGCTTGACCCATTGCTTTGAGGCAGCAGCGGAATTTTAATGACGCTGAAATGACACTGAAATGACCCTGAAATGACCTGAAATGACCCTAAAAGACTATGATTAAAGAGTGGGTTATGACCTTCATTTGCGGAGTTTAAAGCTGTGTGTTGTTGCTTGAGTGTTGTCATGTGGCGGAGGTTGGCAATATCTAGCAAGCACTCAGACAGGTAAGCACTCAAACAGGCAAGCACTCAAACAGACAAGCACTCAAACAGGCAAGCACTCAAACAGGCAAGCACTCAAACAAGCAAACACTCAGACAGGCAAACACTCAAACAGGCAAGCACTCAAACAGACAAGCACTCAAACAGGCAAGCACTCAAACAGGCAAACAGCTCAAACAAGAAACATCAAACACGCAAGAACACAAATAAAGAGCAGTCAATCAAGTAAGAACTCAATCAAGCAAGCACTCAAACGACCCAACACTTGAATAAAGAAACATTCCAACTGGAAAGCAATTTAGCGAGAAATCACACAGGCAAGCAAACACTCAAATAAGCAAACATTCAAATACAAAAGAACTCAAACAAGCAAACAATTAAAAAAGCCAAGTTAGAACAAGCTCCCAAACAAACAAGGATCAAATAAACAATCAAAAAGCAATCAATCAGATAAAAAACAAAAACATTCAGACAAGCAAGCACTTAAACATGCAAACACTCCGTCAAACAATCAAACTGTTAAGTACACAAACGACCTAGCGTTCAAACAAGTAAGGATTCGAGCAAGCTGTCAAACAGACAAGCAAGCACTCAAACAAGCAGACAGACAAGCTAGCACTCAAGCAAGATGTCGGACAAGCAAGCACTCAAACAAGCAGTCACACAAGCAAGCACTCAAACAAGGTGTCGAACAAGCAAGCACTCAAACAAGCGGTCAGACAAACAAGCACTCAGACAAACAATCACGTAAGCAAGCACTCAAACAAGCGGTCAGACAAACAAGCACTCAAACAAACAATCACGTAAGCAAGCA
>NW_028234427.1:36242886-36245386 GCF_977035675.1 Penaeus japonicus | reverse complement strand
GTCGCTCTCTCTCTCTCTCTCTCTTTATTTTTCTTTATCATTCTCTCTGTTTGTCTCTCCGTCTCTCTCTCTCTCTCTCTCTCTCTCTCTCTCTCTCTCTCTCTCTCTCTCTCTCTCTGTTTATATTTCTTTCTGTCTGTCTCTCCGTCTCTCTCTCTCTCTCTCTCTCTCTCTCTCTCTCTCTATAAAATTTGCCTCCTTTGCCTCCCCTCCCCCCCCCCTCTCTCTCTCTCTCTCTCTCTCTCTCTCTCTCTCTCTCTCTCTCTCTCTCTCTCTCTCTCTCTCTCTCTCTCTCTCTCTCTCTCTCTCTCTCTCTCTCTCTCTCTCTCTGCGTGTATGTGTGTGGCACCTGATGATTATTTCATTGTCCGAAATTGGCAACGGCAAAGAAAAAGTAGTAAAATGCATATATTGTGCATATATGCAATATGTAATTTCGTTCAGATGTTAAACAAAACACGATTTTGAATAAGGATACCAATATATGTGTAAGATATTGCAATGTATCGTTAAGAATTATTGCATCTTTCATTTCCTGCATAGTAGTCTACCGTTGTTGTGATATGACTTCTATCTCTCTCTCTCTCTCTCTCTCTCTCTCTCTCTCTCTCTCTCTCTCTCTCTCTCTCTCTCTCTCTCTCTCTCTTTCTATCTATCTATCTATCTATCTATCTATCTCTCCCTCCCCCACCCTCTCTCTCTCTCTATCTATCTATTTATCTCTAGCTCTTTCTCTCACCATCTATCTATCTCTAATCTTCTATCTCTCTATCTGTATTTCTTCCTATCTCTCTATTCATCACTATCTATCTACTTATCTACATACCTATCTATCTACCGCGCTCGTACTTGTGTGTGCATTTCTGCATCTGTGTGTAAAACCTTGAATGAATTCACTCACACACCCATAGATAATATACCCGCATATCCGCATACGTGGGGTGGAGAGCAGCGCATATTTAGGATAATACATCCGCGCATACACACGATATACCAACGCATACCTCAACATTAGCAACACCAAACACAGGAAAGACCACGAGCCAATAATCCCAACGACAGCATATCCCTCTGGGAGTACGAAGCCATTAGATGGGGTGGGCGTGGGGGTGGGTGTGGGCGTGTGTGGGGTGGGGGTGTGTGGGGGAGGGTGTAGGGGAGGGTGTAGGGGAGGGTGTAGGGGAGGGGTGTAGGGGAGGGTGGAGTCAGAAAATGGAGGGTGGGGAGGGGGGGAGGGGGGGAAGGGGGAGGTAAAGATAGGCAAAAAGAAAAGAAAAAGAAAAAAAGTGTCACCAACGGGAGGTGAAGCAAGCGGAAGTATCTACGACCGGCTATTCACCTTTCCAGGACCAGGCATGGGGGCGAAACCATATATATATATAGATAGATTGATAGATAGATAGAGAGATAGGTAGATAGATAGATAGACAGATAGATAGATAGATAGGTAGATAGATAGATAGATAGATAGATAGATAGATAGATAGATAGATAGATAGATAGATAGATAGATAGATAGATAGATAGATAGATAGATAGATAGATAGATAGATAGATAGATAGATAGACAGATAGACAGATAGATAGATAGATACGTGGGGTGGGACAGCTATGGAGCGAAGAGAGGAATTTTGTGTTTGTTATTGTTTACGTTGATGGAAGATGGGATTAGTGTATATATGTATATATATATATATATATATATATATATATATATATATATATATATATATATATATATATGTGTGTGTGTGTGTGTGTGTGTGTATGTGTGTGTGTGTGTGTGTGTGTGTGTGTGTGTGTGTGTGTGTGTGTGTGTGTGTGTGTGTGTATGTGTATGTGTGTATTTATTTGTGTATTGGTGTGTGTGGGTATATATATATATATATATATATATATATATATATATATATATATATATATATATATATATACATATATTTATATTTTTTCTCTAACTTTACACACAGTGCATATCCCACTTCAGTATAAACAGGCAAATTACAATTTTATAGATAATCTGAAAATCGTATTGGTATAGACGAAACAAAAACACATATTTTGTCAATTCACAACATTCAAATCGACATAAAAGTGAAGATAGTATTATTGTTTATCTATTTATATGTATCAAGCGCAAATAAAATTATACAGCGGCGTGAAAGAAATATAAATAAGGGAAGGAGAGAAAAATGATAAAACACCTGAAGTTCGAAATGCGCATTTACTCGGGTATGTAGTGTAATATTTCTGTTATGATAACTGTTTTTATTATTTTTATATATCATTATGCCTTGTTTTATTTTATACTTATTTCTTCATCTATTTATCATTCAGTGATATTATCATCAGCTTTACTATTATTATTACCATCACGTATATGTATGTCTGTGGTGTGTGTGTGTGTGTGTGTGTGTGTGTGTGTGTGTGTGTGTGTGTGTGTGTGCGTGCGTGCGTGTGTGTTTATTATCCTTTTGAATATTATTCTTATTGTTGTTGT
>NW_028234427.1:36230386-36235386 GCF_977035675.1 Penaeus japonicus | reverse complement strand
CCCCCACCCCCCCTCCCCGCTATCACCTATCCCCCCTCCCATCCCCCTACCCCCTCCCCTATAACCCCCATCCCCCTCCCCCACCTCCCCCATCCCCCTTCCCCCTATAACCCCCCTCCCTCCTCCCTCCTCCCCCCTCCCCCATAACAGCCCCTCCCCCTCCACCCCCACCCCCACTATCACCATCCTCCGAGAGCAGGGCCGATTATGGTTCGCCCGATTTGGCCCCAGATTAGTCCTCTCCCAAGACCAATTATCTCCCGAGCTTCACACCTCGTCTCTCGGTAGCGGTTGTAGTGGTTGTCCTGGTTAGCATTATGGTTGATTATAAGGTCCTTGGATGAGGGGTGATTATTTGAGGGTTTTGGTGGTGAGGTCTTTTGGTGGAGTCTTTCTTTTGGTGGATGGAGCCTTTGGTGGAGTCTTTCTTTTGGTGGATGGAGTCTTTGGTGGAGTCTCTTTTGGTGGAGTCCTTCTTTTGGTGGAGTCTTTCTTTTGGTGGAGTCTTTCTTTTGGTGGAGTCTTTGTTTTTGGTGGAGTCTTTGTTTTGGTGGAGTCTTTCTTTTGGTGGAGTCTTTCTTTTGGTGGAGTCTTTCTTTTGGTGGAGTCTTTCTTTTGGTGGAGTCTTTCTTTTGGTGGAGTCTTTCTTTTGGTGGAGTCTTTCTTTTGGTGGAGTCTTTCTTTTGGTGGAGTCTTTCTTTTGGTGGAGTCTTTCTTTTGGTGGAGTCCTTCTTTTGGTGGAGTCTTTCTTTTGGTGGAGTCTTTCTTTTGGTGGAGTCTTTCTTTTGGTGGAGTTCTTCTTTTGGTGGATGGAGCCTTTGGTGGAGTCTTTCTTTTGGTGGAGTCCTTCTTTTGGTGGAGTCTTTCTTTTGGTGGAGTCTTTCTTTTGGTGGAGTCTTTCTTTTGGTGGAGTCTTTCTTTTGGTGGAGTCTTTCTTTTGGTGGAGTCTTTCTTTTGGTGGAGTCTTTCTTTTGGTGGAGTCTTTGGTGGAGTCTTTCTTTTGGTGGAGTCTTTGGTGGAGTCTTTCTTTTGGTGGAGTCTTTCTTTTGGTGGAGTCTTTGGTGGAGTCTTTCTTTTGGTGGAGTCTTTCTTTTGGTGGAGTCTTTCTTTTGGTGGAGTCCTTCTTTTGGTGGAGTCTTTCTTTTGGTGGAGTCTTTCTTTTGGTGGAGTCTTTCTTTTGGTGGAGTCTTTCTTTTGGTGGAGTCTTTCTTTTGGTGGATGGAGCCTTTGGTGGAGTCTTTCTTTGGTGGATGGAGCCTTTGTTTGGTGGAGTCTTTCTTTTGGTGGAGTCTTTCTTTTGGTGGAGTCTTTCTTTTGGTGGAGTCTTTCTTTTGGTGGAGTCTTTCTTTTGGTGGAGACTTTCTTTTGGTGGAGTCTTTCTTTTGGTGGATGGAGTCTTTCTTTTGGTGGAGTCTTTCTTTTGGTGGAGTCTTTCTTTTGGTGGAGTCTTTCTTTTGGTGGAGTCCTTCTTTTGGTGGAGTCTTTCTTTTGGTGGAGTCTTTCTTTTGGTGGAGTCTTTCTTTTGGTGGATGGAGCCTTTGGTGGAGTCTCTTTTGGTGGAGTCTTTCTTTTGGTGGAGTCCTTCTTTTGGTGGAGTCTTTCTTTTGGTGGATGGAGCCTTTGGTGGAGTCTCTTTTGGTGGAGTCTTTCTTTTGGTGGAGTCCTTCTTTTGGTGGAGTCTTTCTTTTGGTGGATGGAGCCTTTGGTGGAGTCTCTTTTGGTGGAGTCTTTCTTTTGGTGGAGTCTTTCTTTTGGTGGAGTCTTTCTTTTGGTGGAGTCCTTCTTTTGGTGGATGGAGCCTTTGGTGGAGTCTTTGGTGGAGTCCTTCTTTTGGTGGAGTCCTTCTTTTGGTGGAGTCTTTCTTTTGGTGGAGTCTTTCTTTTGGTGGATGGAGTCTTTGGTGGAGTCTTTCTTTTGGTGGAGTCTTTCTTTTGGTGGAGTCCTTCTTTTGGTGGAGTCTTTCTTTTGGTGGAGTCTTTCTTTTGGTGGAGTCTTTCTTTTGGTGGAGTCTTTCTTTTGGTGGAGTCTTTCTTTTGGTGGAGTCTTTGGTGGAGTCTTTCTTTTGGTGGAGTCTTTGGTGGAGTCTTTCTTTTGGTGGAGTCTTTCTTTTGGTGGAGTCTTTCTTTTGGTGGAGTCTTTCTTTTGGTGGAGTCTTTCTTTTGGTGGAGTCTTTCTTTTGGTGGAGTCTTTCTTTTGGTGGAGTCTTTCTTTTGGTGGAGTCTTTCTTTTGGTGGATGGAGTCTTTGGTGGAGTCTTTCTTTTGGTGGAGTCTTTCTTTTGGTGGAGTCCTTCTTTTGGTGGAGTCTTTCTTTTGGTGGAGTCTTTCTTTTGGTGGAGTCTTTCTTTTGGTGGAGTCTTTCTTTTGGTGGAGTCTTTCTTTTGGTGGAGTCTTTCTTTTGGTGGAGTCTTTCTTTTGGTGGAGTCTTTCTTTTGGTGGATGGAGTCTTTGGTGGAGTCTTTGGTGGAGTCTTTCTTTTGGTGGAGTCCTTCTTTTGGTGGAGTCTTTCTTTTGGTGGAGTCTTTCTTTTGGTGGATGGAGTCTTTGGTGGAGTCTTTGGTGGAGTCTTTCTTTTGGTGGAGTCCTTCTTTTGGTGGAGTCTTTCTTTTGGTGGAGTCTTTCTTTTGGTGGAGTCTTTCTTTTGGTGGAGTCTTTCTTTTGGTGGAGTCTTTCTTTTGGTGGAGTCTTTCTTTTGGTGGAGTCTTTCTTTTGGTGGAGTCTTTCTTTTGGTGGAGTCTTTGGTGGAGTCTTTCTTTTGGTGGAGTCTTTCTTTTGGTGGAGTCGTTCTTTTGGTGGAGTCTTTCTTTTGGTGGAGTCTTTCTTTTGGTGGAGTCCTTCTTTTGGTGGAGTCTTTCTTTTGGTGGAGTCTTTCTTTTGGTGGATGGAGTCTTTGGTGGAGTCTTTGGTGGAGTCCTTCTTTTGTGTTGAAACATTCTTTTGGTGGAGTTTTTTTTGGTGGAGATAATTTTTGGTGGATGGAAGACATTGGTGGATCTTTGGTGGAGTCTTTCTTTTGGTGAGTCTTCTTATGGATGGAAGTTTTTTTTGGTGGAGTCATATCTTTTGGTTTGGTGGGTCTTTCTTTTGAGTGGCGTCTTTTATTGGTGGGACGGTTCTTTCTTTTGGTTGGAGTCTTTTTATGGGTGGAGTCTTTCTTTTGGTGGAGTCTTTCTTTTGGTGGAGTCTTTGGTGGAGTCTTTCTTTTGGTGGAGTCTTTCTTTTGGTGGAGTCGTTCTTTTGGTGGAGTCTTTCTTTTGGTGGAGTCTTTCTTTTGGTGGAGTCCTTCTTTTGGTGGAGTCTTTCTTTTGGTGGAGTCTTTCTTTTGGTGGTGGAGTATTTGGGTGGAGTCTTTGGTGGAGTCCTTCTTTTGGTGGAGTCCTTCTTTTGGTGGAGTCTTTCTTTTGGTGGAGTCTTTCTTTTGGTGGAGTCTTTCTTTTGGTGGAGTCTTTCTTTTGGTGGATGGAGCCTTTGGTGGAGTCTTTGGTGGAGTCCTTATTTTGGTGGATGGAGCCTTTGGTGGAGCCCTTCTTTTGGTGGAGTCCTTTTGGTGGAGCCCTTCTTTTGGTGGATGGAGCCTTTAGTGGAGTCCTTCTTTTGGTGGAGTCTTTGGTGGCTTGTGTATGCAGGTTGGTAGTGATGGTTGACGGTGGATAGGAAGTGTTTTTAGTTGTGATTCTTTTGGCGGTTGTTTGTGGTTCATGTGTGGTTAATGGGAAGTTCTTACGGTTGGCACTGACTCCTTTATGGGTAGGAGTGATTGGTTGCCGGTTGGTTGCCGGTTGGTTGCCGGTTGATTGCCGGTTGACTTTCTGGGAGTGACTCCTTGACAGTGATTCCCTGGGAGCTGACAGTAACTCCTTGATGATTGACAGTGACACTTTGGTGATTGCAGTGCCTCTTTGACAGTTGACAGTGACTTATTGACCTTTTACAGTGACGCTTATATGGTTGTTTGTGTTATGGTGATGCTTGAAGGAGGGAGGGAGGGAGGGTGGGAGGAGGGAGGGAGGGAGGTAGGGAGGTAGGGAGGAGGTAGGGAGGGAGAGAGGGAGGGAGGGAGGGAGGGTGGGAGAGAGGGAGGGAGGGAGGGAGGGTGGGAGAGAGGGAGGGAGGGAGGGAGGGGGGGAGAGAGGGAGGGAGGGAGGGAGGGTGGGAGAGAGGGAGGGATAAGTTAGGGTGACCCTGTGAAATGGGGAAGGAGGGAGGGAAGGAGGGAGGGAGGGAGGGGTAAGTTAGGTTGATTCTCTGAGAATGGGGTGGGGGTGGTGGAGGGGGGGGGGTACAGGTGGAGGGCTTCATGGTGGAATGGTGGAACGGCCGTGTGGTTGGTCCACTAGTGGGGGGCTGGCCTGAGGTGGATTAGTTGTAGAACGGGCAGGTGTTACAGTGAGGACATTCTGACTGTTTTACGGTGATAGTGTCTGATTGGGTGATTGTGGGTGTTCTTGCTGTGGGATTGATTGTTTCTGTTGTGGTTGTGTGAGTGAGGGTGGGTGAATGTCTGAATGATAAACATAACTTTATATTTTATATATGGGTGTCGTGTGACGGTGTGTGTGGTGTGGTGTGTGAGTGTGGAGTGTGAGGTGAGTGTGTGTGTGTTGTCGTGCTGTGTATGTGTCAGTGTGTGACTGTGTGAGTTAGTGTGTGTTGAGTGTGATGTGTTGAGAGAGTGTGTGTGTGGTGTGTGTGGGAGAGTGTGTGTGGGTTGTGTGTGTTTTAGGTTTGTGTGTGTGTGGTTAGTGTAAGTGGTCAGTGTGTGTGTGTGTTGTGGTGTGAGATGAGATTGTGTGAGTTGATAGTGTGTGTGAGATTGTGAGTGTGAGTGTGAGTGTTGTGTGTCTGTGTGTGTGTATGACGTTTGAATGTGTGTGTAGTGTGTATTAGTGTCTTATGTGAGTGTGTGTTGTGTGTGTGCTGTGTGTGTGTGTGGAGTGTGTGTAGTGAGCTGTGTGAGTGAGTGTGTGTGTGTGTGGTGTCAGTTTGTTATAATACTGGTAAG
>NW_028234427.1:36222886-36227886 GCF_977035675.1 Penaeus japonicus | reverse complement strand
GACGAGAGGACTGGGGGTGGTCAGCAGGGGGTGGATTATTTTGAAAAAGGGGTAAAGGGGTAGAAGATAAAGGGGTAGAAGAGGAGGCTCAAAGGGAGAACACGCAAGGAAGGGAAGTGAAAGACAGGGGGGGGGGGGAGGGGGATAGTGAGTAGAGGAGAGGAGAGGGGGGGGGGAAGGGGGGAGAATTGTGACATCCATAGAGGGGGTTTTAAGAGAGAGACAAAAAAGGAGAATGGTAGGGGAGGGGGTAGGAATGACAGAATGAGGGGAGGAAGAAGGGGGAGAAAGGGGGGCGAAAGGGAGGACACAAGGGGGTGTGGGGCAGTAACCACAAGGGGCCAAGGGAAAGGGGGCGGTAGGTGGATAGGGGGGGAAGGGGGGTAGGGAGGGATGAGGGAGGGACCAAACTGGGGAAGGGCAGGGGGAGGGGAAAAAAAGGGGAACTGGGGGTAAGAAAGGGGTTAAGAGGTCAGGGTGAGAAGGGGGGGGGTTAGAGTAAGGGGCAGTAAAGAATAAAAAGACAGGGGGTAGGAGAGGAAAACGAAAGGGTAGAAAAAGAGGGGTAGGGGGTAGAAGGCGGGGAGGGAAAAAAAGATAAGAAGTAGGGGGTATGGGGGGGGGTTTAGAAGGGGGCGGATTGAGAAAAAAAGCAGAAAGGAGGGTAAGCCAGTCAGGGGGTGGATAGGGGCGTAAAGGAGCAATTACAAAGGAAGGGGGCTTAAGGAATCCACAAGCCTGCGCCAGGCGGGGTACAAAAGTCACGAGCAATAGGGGGTTAGTGCACCAGAAGGAAAAGGGGTGAGAGCGGAAAGGAGGGACGAGGGGGGAAGAAAGGGGGGTTAGCAGACAGAGGGGAGGGGGGGGAATACGACAAGGGGGTAGAGGGGGGTGGTAGGGGGTCATTGGGGGTGAGTAAGGGGAACGCAAGGGGGACCCCGAGAAAAGGGGGTAGAGAGGAGGAGAGAGGGATGAGGGATCATGAAAGGGGGTTGAAAGGGGGTTAGTGAGAAATACACAGGGGGGTAGGAGAAGGGCATAAAGGGGTGGAGAAAAGAAGGGGGAAACAAAGGGGGTTGTTGAGGGTAGCGAGGTGAGGAAAAGAAATCAAAGGGGGACGCGTAAAGGGGGGGAGAAAAAAAAAATCGGAGAAAGGGAGGGGGGGGTTGTGGGGGAGGAAGAAAAAACATGAAAAAGGGGGTAAGGTAAAGGGGCAAAGTAAGGGGGGGTAGCATAGGGGGGGGGAGGGGGTGGAGAGGGGGGCGAGCGGGGGGGTAGGAGGAGGGGGAAAAAGAAAGGGGGTTGAAACAGTGTGGGAAAAAAAGGGAAAGAAGGGGGTAGAGTAGGGGAAAAGGGGGTGGAGGGAAGAAAGGGGTGAAAGGGGTGGGTTGAGGGGGTAGTACAAGGGGGGTAAGGGAAATATGGGAGGTTTAAAGAAGAGGGGGTTAACGAGCAGAAGGGGGTATGGAGGGTGGAGAGGGGATGGTGGAGGAGGCTGGGGGAGGAGGGGTGGTAGGAAACAAAAGGGGGTTAGGGGTAAAAAGGGGGTGGTGAATAGAAAGGAACAAGGAAAAGATGCAAACCGTGGGTTTGAGGGAAAAAGGGGTCAGAAGTGGGGTAGGGGTAGGGGGGGTATAGAGAGAGCTAGAGAGGGAGGGGAGAGTGGGGGGAAGCAAAAACCGGGGCGGGGGGGGAGAGAGAAACATAAGGAGTAGAAGTGAATTAGCGACTGAGATGGTGTAAAGGGGGGTTAGGGGGGTAAGAGAAGTAGGGGATAGATGGGAAGAGAGGGTGTAGAGGAGGGAAAAATGGAAGGGGGTTAGGGGGGGGTGGGAAGAAGGGGGAGGAAAAAAGGGGGTATGGGGTTAAAAGGGGGTAGGAAAGCAAGGGGATAAAAAGGGGGTAGTATGGTAGGAAAAAAGTAATAAGGGGTATCGTAGAGCTGCTAGGGGAGTAAGAGGGGGTCGTAAAGGGCGGGGGTAAAGGGGAAGGAGCACAGCAGAGATAATGGGGTGGTGGGGTCGGAAGGGGTATTGGTTAGTGGGGTAAGGGGGTGGGGTTAGAGGAAAAACAGGGGGAAAGTGGGATGGTAGAAGAACGAAGGGGGGAAAAGGGTTTAGGTTTAAGCGTGGGGAGGGGACGGATGGGTTATATATAGCTGAGAGGAAAAGGGGAAAAAGGGGGTGGTGGAAGGGAGGGGGTCAAGCAAAGGCGGCAAGGGACAAAGGTGTGGTGGGGGTAGTGGAGTAGTGGGAGTTGTTAAGAGATATGGGGTAAGGAAAGGGAGTGGGTGTAGAGTGGAAGTGAGAGGGGGTTTTGTCACGGGGGTTAATAAAGGGGGGGGGGGGGTTACGAGAGAGCAGAAGGGGGAAGGGAGGGGTTAGTTGGGGAAAGGAAAAGGGGTAGCGAAAAAAAGGGGGCAGGGGGGGGGAGAGAGAGGGGGGGGGAGGGGGGAAGAGATCAGGAGTGAAGAGAGAGAGAGATGAGAGAGAGTGAGGAGAGTTTAGGGGAAAAAGGGGAAAGGAAAGAAAAAAGGGTGTGAGGGGGGAAGGGGGTAGACGAGGGGGGAAAGGGGGGGGGGGGGTTAGAGGGAAGGGGGGGGGGAGGGGGGCGAGAGGTTGTTTAGAGAATGGAAAAGAGAACCAAGGACGGGGGGGTAGGGTAGGGAGAAGGGGGTTAAAGAAAGGGGTGGGATAGGGGAAGGGGGTATGGTGGTGGGGGTTAGATAGGTTGAGAGACAAAAAAGGAAGAAGGAGGGGAAAGGGGGGGTAGATAGGGGGGCAAAATGCGAGATAAGAGAAGAATGGGGGAAAAGATGTAAGGGGGGGGGGTTAAGAGAAGGGGCAAGGAGGAAGGGGTCGAACAATAGACTATGCAGGAAAAAGGGGAAAGAAAATAAAGGGGAGAAAGGGGGGAAAAAGAGGGGAGCAGGGGGGAGGGGGGGAGGCAAAAGGGGGTAGAGAGATGGGGGAAGGGGGTGGAAAGGAGATTGGAATTAAGGGGCGAGGGGCATAGCGAAAAAGAAAGAGAAGGCAAGATAAAAAAGAGAGAGAGAGAGAGGAGAGCAAGAGAGAGGGGGGGGGAGGGGGGGCGTTGGGGGGAGAAGGGGGGAGAGAGAGGAGAGAAGTAGAAAGGAAAACGACGAAAAGAGAGAAAGGAAGAGAGGGGGTAATAGAGGGGGTAGGGTGGGGTAAAAAAAGAGGGGGGTGAGGGGGGTAGATTTTGGGGGGTAGAGGAGGGGGGAGTGACAGAGACAAGGAAGGATGGGGTAGATGGAAAGGATAGGGGGAGAAAAGAACGGGTGTAAGGGAAAACGGGGGTAGGGAAGAAAGGGGGTTGGTTGTTAAGATAAACGGGGGAGAGAGTAAGGGAATAAGGGGGGTAGGGGTCAAAAAGAAGAAACGAAAACAAAGAGAGGGGTAGGGAGGTAAAGGAAGCAATGAGGAGGGGGGGTTAAGAGGATTCTGGGGGAGATTTGTTAGAAAACATGTGGAATGGGTGTGAAACAAAATGGGGTGGGTAAGTGAAACGGAGTGGGAAGGGAGACAGGGAAAAGGGGAAGGCAGGACCAAACAAAGACAAGAAGACAGTAGGGGGATAAAGGGGATACAAAGTGGGAGTGGGTGGTAGAGGACACGGGGGTAGCAAAAAGGGGGTCAGGGAGTTAGAACGGGACCAAGGGGAAAAGGGAAAAAAACTAGGGGTAAAACCGAGGAGCGGGTAACAAAAACGTGTTCTGTTGGACGAAGAGTGGTGTTGGTTTAAACAAGAAAGGGGAAAATGTGAACAGCGTGTAGGTTAGGAAAGGGTGGTGTTAAAAAGGGGGGGGGGGGGGGGTGTGTATATGCGTGAGTGTGAGCTGGGAAAACAAACAGGAAAAAGGGAGAGTAAAAAAGGGGGTAGGTTAAACAAAACAGGTGGACGGATGGGTGGGGGAGGAGAGGTGGGAAAACTCATGTTTTTTGGGTTAACTTGGGAAGAAAGGAAAAGACGGTTTGGGATAAAGAGACTGTGGGAACGAAAGCAGTGGAGTGGGTGAGAAGGGGCTGAGGGATGTATAGGTCTGGGTTGTGGGTTGATTAGTAGTGAATAAATTATTGGGATCACACACAAATGAAGAGGGGGAAGAAGGGGGTGTCGGCAAAGAGGGGTGTTAGAAAGTAGGAGTGTGTTGTTGGTTTGGCGGGATCGGGGGTAAAGAAAGGAAAGGGTCGTGGGGGAGGATAAACTAGGAGACGGGGAAAAAGAAAAAAATGGGGGGGTCAAAGGAGAGAGGGGCGGGTGGTTGTAACGGGGTAAAGCAAGAAAAAAAAAAAATAGCTAAAAAACGAGAGGGGTCTAGGAAAATGGGGGGGGTTTAGCAAGGCATGGAGGGGAACAAGGGGGAGGGGGTATTATTGGTGGGAGGAAAAGGGGGGGTGCCCAGGGGGCAAAGGTGGTTGTAGTCTGGGGAAAAGAACGGGGTGTTAAGGAAAACTTGTGGGGAAGGTGCATGCGGGGGTTGGGCACACTAAAGAAGATGGGTTAAGTCGGGGGAATAACCATGGAAAGGGATTGGTACACGGGGAGCGAGTGAAGGGGGAACCCTGGTTATCGAGGAGGAAGTAGGGGGTTGCCATCCGCAAAAGGATGGGGGGGGTGGTGGGTGGTAGGGGTAGGTTAAAAAGGAGGGGGAGGGGGTAGAGAAAGGAAGGGGGTATAGAAGGGGTGTGTTAGAAAGGGGGATGGAAAAGAATGGGATAGTGGGGGTCGTGTTGGACTTTTGGTAAGATAAGTTAGAGGAACAAAAGAAGGGGGTGAAAATGTGGGGATAGGGGGTAGAAGGGGGGGGTCAAGAGGGGATGACTGGGAGGGGGTGGTAAAAGGTAAAGGGGGCAGTTGGAAGGAGGGGGTAAAGAACGGGGGTTGGGGAAAGGGGGGCGAAGAAGGGTCGGGGGGACAGACAGACCAAGAAAAGGAAGGGGGTTAGCGAAGAGCGAGAGGTGTTGGACGCGAGAGAC
>NW_028234427.1:36205386-36212886 GCF_977035675.1 Penaeus japonicus | reverse complement strand
AGTGATTCTGTTCTCACAGTTTATCCACACTTGTTATTTGAGATTTTTACCAAGGTGGAATTTGGCCTCTGATTCTATCTTTTTACCTGCTTCTGTTTCTCTCTATATATCTATCTATTTATCTAGAGACACACACACACAGAAAGAGAGAGAGAGAGAGAGAGAGAGAGAGAGAGAGAAAGAGAAACAGAGAGAGAACAAAAAAACGAAAAAAAGAAAGAGAAACAGAAATAGCAAGAGAAACAAAACGAAAAAGACATCAAATAAAAACAGAAAACGAGAAAGAAAAAAATACCGTCCAAACAGAAACAAACAGAAACAAACAGAAAGAAACGCACACCAATCTCCCAATCGCCCAACACTATTTCCAAAGACCCTCAAATGGGCGTAGTGTCTAGCATCAGCATGGGCGTGGACGCTTTGGTTGAAGGTTGACTGGGTTGAGTTTGATTAGGTCTAATAGCGAGTGAAGTAGGTAGGTAGGTAGGTAAGGCAAGGCACCATCGAAGGTAGGTCGAGAGTGAGTGATGGAGAGGAATAGGTGAACGTGTGTTTTTGATTCGTGGGATTTCAGTTCATTGATTTTCTCAAGATTTTTTCTTTCTTTCGTTTTTTTTTCTATTAGATGACACCATAAGGGATTATTAGGAATCTAGGATATGCATATGCATTCGGATAGATATATGGAGAAGGTAAGAGAGAGAGAGAGAATAAGAGCGAGAGAAAGAGAGAGAGAGAGAGAGAGACGGAGAGAGGGAGAGAGAGAGAGAGAATAAGAGAGAGAGGGATAATATGAGAAAGATAGAAAAATAGAGAGAGTAAGAGAGAGAGAGACGGAGAGAGAGAATAAGAGAGAGAGAGAGAGAGAGAATATGAGAAAGAGAATAAAAGAGAGAGAATAAGAGAGAGAAAAAAGGAGAGAATAAGAGAGAGAGAGAGAACAAGAAAAAGAGAAAAAGAGTGAAAGAGAGACAGAGAAAGAGAAAAAAGAGAGAAAGAAAGAAAGAGGTGAGGCCGTGGATCATTAACCACGGCAAGACCCAAATTCAGTGCAACCTGCAACCAACTCTAATGAGCTGCTTGGAGACAAATAAACATCTTTTATCTTTCTTAACCTTTGCGATTTTAACATATTTTGAATACATGTCTTGCGTAACTGTGTGGCTTATGGTAATTACTTTATTCCTAGTAGATACATCAAACTGATTTCAAATAATAGAGTTGGAGAGAGAAACAGAGAGAGAGAGAGAGAGAGAGAGAGAGAGAGAGAGAGAGAGAGAGAAAGAAAGAGAGAGAGAGAATGAGAGATAGGAGGGGGTAGGGACAGAACGAGAGGAGGATGGGAGGGGAAGAAAGAGAGTGATGATAGATAGAGAAAAAAAAACGAGAATAATAAAGAGAATGAATATCAGAACGAGAGACAGAAAAGAACAAACTTCACAAACATTATAAAGCATTTATCTGTATGTCAATTAACGCTCTTTTCCCTCTATATAAACTTTCAGATAAAGATATTAAAGAAATGTAATCACGCAGATATGCATACATTAGCCATGCACGATCTTGCAAGACGACCAATCAACATAAACTTGAAGTAAGACGTAAGCAATGATAATGCCTCGGCCGCTTATAGCATCATACATGATTTAATATACTATAAAAAGCAGGTTGGGCCTCTTTTATATGAGGTATATACGGTAGGTCTTGTCCTAAATGTGATATATAGATCATTAGTGGCTTAAAAGGGTCCTCCTCCACCTGTGTTTTGCTTCGCTTTGGTCTCTTCTGGCTTGGGAGGTAATGCCCTATCCCCCCCTCCCCCCCACCCCCACCTCCCTGATTCCTAACTCTCCTCCCTTCCCTACCCCCTCCTCCTCTTCTCTCTCTTTCTCTCTCTCTCTCTCTCTCACTCCTACCCCTCTTCTCCCTCTTCTACCCCCCCCCCCCTTCCCTGGCCGCAAGCTGGGATCATCGGCGAACGGGTGTTGGTGGAGGGAAGGGGAGGGGGGGCGGGGGGCAGTAATCCGCGTGAATTCGACTGTCTAAGGATTTGGAGTTATGCGAACGCCGGTTGGTTGAAGGTAAAATGGCGGGAAGGACTTTCTTGTAAGGATATCAATTCTTGGCTTTCGTTAAACCAAAACAGTGATAATGATATGATAATGATGAATCGTAAAGAGGAGCTCATTTCGCCGACCTTTTTCCACTCTGGGAGGTATTGCCGTTCCCTCCCCCTCCCCCCCCTCCTCCCTTCACTTACCCTGTGACTTGGGCGATCCGTCTCAGGATTCACACGCATTCTAAGTTACGCGAACGGCAGTTAGTTTGGCGGGTGGAATGTCGGGAATGTTTTTTATTGAAGAAAAAAAAATCTCCGCTTTCGTTAGAATGAAAACACTAATGATGAGTAAGGGAATGATAGAGAGTTGATTACACCGACCCTTTTTCACCGTGGGAGGTATCCACGCGAATCCGTACTTGAAGTTACGCGAACGGCAGCTGGAGGGAGGCAAAATTTTTCACCCTCGGCCTCATTCAAATCGAAATCGAAATAATAACAAATGTAGTGCAATAAGATGAGATGATTTTTCTCTACCTACAGTCTATACGGCTGAGTTTTAATCTAAATGTCTAAGGATTCACACTTGTTTGGAGTTATACGAACGCCAGTTAAAATTCACAAACGGTTTAATTCTTCCACGAAGGGGCAAAGGAATACAAAAATTTGAAGTTAAAATTCGTCTAATTTATGCAAGACTTATGGGACGAGTTGCGGTGCCCAATTAATGCAAAGAAATTCTGGCTTTGCTTCAGTTTTGAAATACGAGGCTAGCTACATCATGAACATCAGGTTCAAAATAATATTCAAACTGATCTAATCTCGAAAAATTTAATAAGCTGAACATGAATAAATATTCAATCGTTAAATGATCGTATTGCAGGGTAGAATACAAACCAATATCTTTTAATCTGGGAACTTTTATGGAAAAATAAATGTTTATTCGAATCAAAGGAAAATTCTTTGTAAAAATAAGTCTTTATATGATATATAGTCAGATGGTAATTCGGTGTAAATTACGACACCAAAATAACGTATTTTTGATTGAGGAAATAACGAACTTTTAATGGAGAAAATAACGTCTTTTTGATACAGAAAAGAACGAACTTTTGATAGAGAAAATAACGATCTTTTAATAGAGGAAATACCGAACTTTTAATAAAAGCAAATAACGTTTTTGTGATAGATAAAATAACGAATTTTTGATAGAGAAAATAACGAACATTTAATCAAGAAAATAATACGTTTTAATGGAGATAATAACAAAGTTTTAGTGGAGAAAATAACGCCTTTTTGAGAGAGAAAAGGACATTTTTTTTAAATGGAGAAAATAAAGAACTTTTAATAGAGACGTAACAATAAAAAAAAATATGTAAGGAAACCGTCGTTCAAACAACACAGCTACAGGTATTTTCACCGTGGGACACCCCTGGCAACACACCTGCATTGAGAAATTAGCATTGGAGATCACAGGCTGTTGAGAAAGAAGGAAGAGAAGAAGAAGTCAATAAATAAGATGATAAAATAATTGGGAAAGGAGAAACAGGAGGAGAAATTAGTAAATGAATAAAGAAATATAACTGGCAGTCCATTTTTTTCCGAAACCGCCGAGTATTTTCACCGTGGGAGTTCCAACAACACAAAAGGTAAGTAAGAGAGATAGACTTGCTTTAAGGAAGAAAAGGAAGAGGAGAGAGAAGAAATAGATAATAAAGAGACAACAGAAAACACATAATAATAATCCATTCCTTTTTTTTATCTTTATCCCCTTTTTTTAATTTCATACCGCGTAGACACACCAGCCATAGGTATTTTCTTCTTTTTTTTTTGTCATATTTGTTTATCTATGACCAGAGTTGATTATGACAAATATAGAAAAAGGTCTAAATGAGACTGGCTAATTTTCACAAACACAAGACATGTTATTGACGTGTTTCGCTTTATTACATCCTTAGAATAACATGTTATTCAGTCTCATTCATACTTTTTTTTTTTTTTTTTTTTTTTTTTTTTACATTTGTATATCCATTCATTTGTCTATTAATTAATAGAGAGAGAGGGGGAGAGAGAGACAGAGAGAGAAAGATTGAGAAAATAAGAAAGAAATAAGGAAGCAAGCGAGAGAGAGTTAGATAGATAGAGAGAGAAAAAAAAAATATGAGACAGAGAGAAAGAGTATAAGAGAGAGAGAGAGTATGAGATAGAGAGAGAAAGAGTATGAGAGAGAGAGAAAGAGTATAAGAGAGAGAGAGAGTATGAGAGAGAGAGAAAGAGTATAAGAGAGAGAGAGAATATGAGATAGAGAGAGAAAGAGTATGAGAGAGAGAGACAGAGTATGAGAGAGAGAGACAGAGTATGAGATAGAGAGAGAAAGAGTATGAGAGAGAGAGAGAAAGAGTATGAGAGAGAGAGAAAGAGTATGAGAGAGAGAGAAAGAGTATGAGAGAGAGAGTATGAGATAGAGAAAGAGTATGAGATAGAGAGAGAAAGAGTATGAGAGAGAGAGATAGAAAGAGTATGAGATAGAGAGAGAAAGAGTATGAGAGAGAGAGGGTATGAGATAGAGAGAGAAAGAGTATGAGATAGAGAGAGAAAGAGTATGAGAGAGAGAGAGAAAGAGTATGAGATAGAGAGAGAAAGAGTATGAGATAGAGAGAGAAAGAGTATGAGATAGAGAGAGAAAGAGTATGAGAGAGAGAGAGAAAGAGTATGAGATAGAGAGAGAAAGAGTATGAGATAGAGAGAGAAAGAGTATGAGATAGAGAGAGAAAGAGTATGAGAGAGAGAAAGAAAGAGAGAGATAGAGAAAAGATTATGAGAGAGAGAGAGAAAGAGTATGAGATAGAGAGAGACAGAGTATGAGAGAGAGAGAGAAAGAGTATGAGATAGAGAGAGAAAGAGTATGAGAGAGAGAGAGAAAGAGTATGAGAGAGAGAGACAGAGTATGAGAGAGAGAGACAGAGTATGAGATAGAGAGAGAAAGAGTATGAGAGAGAGAGAGAAAGAGTATGAGAGAGAGAGAAAGAGTATGAGAGAGAGAGAAAGAGTATGAGAGAGAGAGAGAGTATGAGATAGAGAGAGAAAGAGTATGAGATAGAGAGAGAAAGAGTATGAGAGAGAGAGAGAGTATGAGATAGAGAGAGAAAGAGTATGAGATAGAGAGAGAAAGAGTATGAGAGAGAGAGAGAGTATGAGATAGATAGAGAAAGAGTATGAGAGAGAGAGAAAGAGTATGAGAGAGAGAGAGAGTATGAGATAGATAGAGAAAGAGTATGAGAGAGAGAGAAAGAGTATGAGAGAGAGAGAGAGTATGAGATAGATAGAGAAAGAGTATGAGAGAGAGAGAAAGAGTATGAGAGAGAGAGAGAGTATGAGATAGATAGAGAAAGAGTATGAGAGAGAGAGAGAGTATGAGATAGAGAGAGAAAGAGTATGAGATAGAGAGAGAAAGAGTATGAGAGAGAGAGAGAGTATGAGATAGAGAGAGAAAGAGTATGAGATAGAGAGAGAAAGAGTATGAGAGAGAGAGAGAAAGAGTATGAGATAGAGAGAGAAAGAGTATGAGATAGAGAGAGAAAGAGTATGAGAGAGAGAAAGAAAGAGAGAGATAGAGAAAAGATTATGAGAGAGAGAGAGAAAGAGTATGAGATAGAGAGAGACAGAGTATGAGAGAGAGAGAGAAAGAGTATGAGATAGAGAGAGAAAGAGTATGAGAGAGAGAGAGAAAGAGTATGAGAGAGAGAGACAGAGTATGAGACAGAGAGACAGAGTATGAGATAGAGAGAGAAAGAGTATGAGAGAGAGAGAGAAAGAGTATGAGAGAGAGAGACAGAGTATGAGAGAGAGAGACAGAGTATGAGAGAGAGAGAGAAAGAGTATGAGAGAGAGAGACAGAGTATGAGAGAGAGAGACAGAGTATGAGAGAGAGAGACAGAGTATGAGAGAGAGAGACAGAGTATGAGAGAGAGAGACAGAGTATGAGAGAGAGAGACAGAGTATGAGAGAGAGAGAGAAAGAGTATGAGAGAGAGCCAACAGACAGACAGCCCATCGACAGCGCGCGGTCAACGGCTATTTCATGCCGACCGTCGAAAAGCGAAAAGCCAAAGGGAAGGCGAGAGAGCTGGGGGGAGGGAGGGGAGGGGGTAGGAGTTGAGATGAAGGGCAGGGGAGGAGGGGGAAGGGGAAGGGGAGGGGGAGGGAAGGAATAGTAGTACATATGTTAATCCGGCCATGATATGCTTTCTGCTTTATTACCTTATAAATTTCTCGGCTGACGTAGATCCTCAAGCATTACACCGCTGGACTTGAAGCCGCCGGGCGACCTAATGAGATATTACCTGCCGGTGTTGGATAATTTGTATTTCTATTTTGATGGCTAAACGGCCCGGGTTCTTGGTTCATTATCCATTCGGCATTTGGCAGAACTGGATTTCCCATTAGCTTTCGTAGGGGAGTGTGTAAAAGGGCGGAAGGAGAGGGCTTGTTGAGGCTGGCGGGGAGGGGAGGGGAGGATGGGAGAGGGGGAGGATCTGTGTTCATCTTTGTTATATGGTTATATATATCTGTTTAGCTGTCCTGTCCATTTGATTGTTGTTTTTATCTGTCTGTCAATCTTTTCGATTCTCTCTTTCTCTCTCTCTATCTCTCTCTCTCTGTATGTCTCTCTCTCTCTAGCTATCTCTCACTCTCTCTCTACCTTATTTGTCGTACATATGATTTATACAAACTCGTGAGGTCTCATGAGGAGCTAGAACCATGAGCCTTGCCTTAATATTTATCTATAGCTCAGGACTTCATCTTAAATATATAAGACCATATAAGATGCGACACTCTTTTGCTCCGTTACCCAAGATGTTGCTGTTAGGATTACCAATCCTAATTTGCCCCTTATGTATAGGTACTATAAGGCGTTTTCCATTTGGGGACAGTGTGAATTTTCAAACATATTTGTTACTGGACGATTTATTTTTTATTTTTTTAAGTAACCATTTTTTCTATATTATCATTGTTGTCATGAGTCTTCACGCATATATTCACATTTGTAATCTTCTTTAAATATCTGGTATGAAGATAGTTATTGCAATTCATCCAAAAGGGAAGATAAGAACCAAACTACCCTTTTGGTGAACTATCATTAAAACAAGGGTGAGGAGGAATGACCAGACCCGGAAAACCTCGCTATAAAAAAAAAAGAAAAAAAAAGTATTACATCAAGACCATCAATCAAAAGAATATGTACTCGCTGTCTGGCTTTATAAATTCCTAGTTCAAAACATTAACAATTTAGTTCCCACTGGTTTACATGCGATTTTTGCTTTTAAATCGCTGTGCCAATTCTGAACACGTGTTATCTCCTTGAAGGCAACTTTGTATGGTAACTTGTTGAGTTCTGCGGTTCAATGTTTGTATTTCGTCCAAATTCTACTTTTCTTATCAACT
>NW_028234427.1:36191661-36194161 GCF_977035675.1 Penaeus japonicus | reverse complement strand
CTCAAAGCAATGGGTCAAGCAAACCCCTCGATTGCAGTCACAGCGAAGCGATTATGCGTGTCTCAAACCGTATAATCTTTGCACATACCGTTTAATATGCACGTATGCTGTGACACTGCATATGTGGAAGGGGGAGAGGTGAGGGGGGAGGGGCGAGGACGGGGGGGGGGCGAGCAAGCACATAGCGCACATGGAGAGGAAAGAGGAGGAGGGGAGAGGAAAGACAGAGAGAGGAAAGAGGAGGAGGGGAGAGGAAAGACAGAGAGAGGAAAGAGGAAGGAGGAAAGAGGGAAGAGGCGAGAAGGGGCGATAGGAGAGGGGAGAAAGGGGACAGGAGAGAAGAAAAGGGAAGAGGAAAGCAGAAGGATTGGGGAGAGTGAAGAGGGAGAGAGGAGAGGAAGGAAAAGAGGGACGAGACGAGAGTGAAGAAGAAGAGGGGGAGATGAGAGGGAAGGAGGAGACAGGAGAAGGAAGAAGGGGGAGATGAGAGGGAAGGAGGGGATAGGAGAAGGAAGAAGGGGGAGAGGGGAAAGAAAGAAAGGAGGAGACAGGAGAAGGAAGAAGGGGGAGAGGGGAAAGAAAGGAAGGAGGGGACAGGAGAGGGAAGAAGGGGGAGAAGGGAAAGAAAGGAAGATGAGAGGAGAGGAGGGGAGAGAAGGAAAAAAGAGGGAGAAGTAAAAACGAAGAGAAGGAGAGAGAAAAGAGGAGGAGAGGAGAGAGAAGTAGGAAGAAGAGGGATAAGAGAGGAAAGAAGAGGGAGGAAAGTAGAGGGAAGAAGAACGGGGGAAGTGAGAGGAAAGAAGGGAAGAAGAGAGGGGGGGAGAAAAAGGATGGATAGGAAAAGAGGAAGAAATGGGATAATAGGAAAAGGGAGAAAGAAGGGTGACAAGAAAAGAAAGAAGAGGGAAGAAAAGAAGGGCAGAAGTGGGAAGAAAAGAAGGGGAGAAGAGAGGAAAGAAGAGGGAATAAGGGGATAAGAGAGGAGAGAAGAGGTTAAGAGGCAGAAAAAAGATGAAGAGGAAGAGAAGAAACAGAAGAAAATGAAAGAAGAGGAAAAAGGGGAAGAAGGTGAAGAGGAGAGAAGAAGAAAGAGGGATAAAAAAAATAAAAAAAGGAAGAAAGAAGAGGAGAGGAGATAAGAAAGAAGGAAGAAAATGAAAGAAGAGGAAAAAGGGAAGACGAAGGAAGAGTGGAGAAGAAAAGAAGAAAGGGAACGATAAAGAAAAAAAAAATAAAAGAGAAACATAAAGACAGAAGAAGATGAAGGAGGGGAAAAGGGAGAAGAAAGAAGGAGGAGAAGGAGAGTAAAGAAAAGGGGGAATGGAAAGAAAGACGAGGAGGAAAAGAAAGAGGAAGAGGAAGTAAAACGATAAAAGAAGGTGGGAAGGAAAGGAAGAGGAAAGAAGAGAAAGGAAAGGAAGAAATCAGAAGGAGAGAGAAGAAAGAGTAGGAAGAAAACGAGGAAGAAGAGAGAGAAGAGGAAGAAGAAGAAGAAGACGTAGAAGTAGAGGAGGGAAAAAGAAGAAGAAGAAGAAGTAGGGGAGGGACAAAGAAGGGGAAGAAGAAGAGGGAATAAGTAATCCTTTTTATTTTCAGTATAACCATTACCATCCTTATCATTATTCTCCCCCTTCTTCTTCTTTTTCCTCTTCCTCCCCTTCTTCTTTGTTTATTTTATTTTCATTATCCTCCTCCTTTTCGTGCTCCTAGTCCTCCTTCTTCCTCATCTTCTTCCTCCTGCTCCTTCTCTTCCTCCCTCTCCTCCTCCTCCTTTTCCTTATCTTCTTCCCTCTCCTCCTCCTCCTTTTCCTTATCTTCTTCCTTCTCCTCCTCCTCCTCTTCCTTCTTTTCCTTCTCCTCCCCCTCTCATCATCATCATTATCATCATCTTCTTCTTCCTTCCGTAAACCGATCACAGCCATTGATGCGGGACAACCCCTCCACATCACCCCTCCTCTTCTCCCCCCCCCTCACCCCCAATACCTCTCTCTCCAACCCCCGACACCACCCCCACCCCCACCCCTCTCTGAGCAGAGCTGAACTCTCTTCCCTCCTTCCTCCTTCTCCCTAACCTCCCTCCCTTCTTCTTCTTTGCCTTCCTCCTTCAATCTGCCTACCCCTCCCCCCCTTCTTCCCTCTCCCTCATTCCTCTTCCCACCCACCCTCTCTCCCTCCCTCCTTCTTTCCCTCCCTCCTTCCCTCTCCCTAACCTCCCTTCCCCCCACCCTTTCTTCCTCCCTCCATCCCTCCTTGCCTTCCTCCTTCAGTCTGCCTACCCCTTCCCTTTTTCCCTCCCTTCCTCTCCACTCTCTCGACCCTCTTTCTTTTTCCTTCCCTCTCCTTCATTCCTCCTCCCATCCACCCTCATTCCCTTCCCTCCTTCCCTCCCCAGACCTCCCTCCTTCCATCCCCCAGTCCCTCCTCCTTCCCTCCCCAGTCCCCTCCCTCCTTCCCCCCAGTCCCTCCTCCTTCCATCCCCAGTCCCTCCTTCTTCCTTCCC
>NW_028234427.1:36176661-36181661 GCF_977035675.1 Penaeus japonicus | reverse complement strand
CCATTTCATCCAACCCCATCACCCACCCTCGACCCACTTCATCCAACCTCCTCACTCACCCTCAACCCACTTCCCCCAACCCCTTCAAACCACTTCATCCAACCCCCTCACCCACCCTCAACCCACTTCACCCACCCCCCCTCACCCACCCTCAACCCACTTCACCCAACCCCCTCACTCACTCTCACCTCACTTCACCCACCCTCACCCCACTTCGCCCAACCCACTTCACCCAACCCCCTCACCCACCCTCACCCCACTTCCCCCAACCCCCTCACCCACCCTCAACCCCACATCACCCACCCTCAACCCCACTTCACCCAACTCCCTCAACCCCACTTCACCCAACCCCCTCAACCCACTTCACCCACCGTTAACCCCCTCACCCACCCTCACCCCCCTTCCCCCAACCCCCTCAATCCACTTCCCCCAACCCCCTCGACCCACTACACTCAACCCCCTCACCCACCCTCACCCCCCTTCCCCCAACCCCCTCAATCCACTTCCCCCAACCCCCTCGACCCACTACACTCAACCCCCTCACCCACCCTCAACCCACTTCACCCACCCTCAACCCCACTACAACCAACCCACTTCACCCAACCCCCTCACTCCACTACACCCAACCCCCTCAACCAAACCCCCTCACCCACCCTCACCTCCCTTCCCCCAACCCCCTCACCCACCCTCAACCCAACCCTTTCACCCACCCTCAACCCACTTCACCCACCCTCAACTCCACTACACCCAACCCCCTTCCCCCAACCCCCTCACCCACCCTCAACCCACTTCCCCCAACCCCCTCAACCCCACATCACCCAACCCCCTCACCCACCCTCAACCCCCTTCCCCCAACCCCCTCACCCACCCTCAACCCACTTCACCCACCCTCACCCCCCTTCCCCCAACCCCCTCAACCACCCTCACCCCACATCACCCAACCCCCTCACCCACCCTCACCCCACATCACCCAACCCCCTCACCCCCCCTCGACCCACCACCTCCTCATTAGTCCCGCTCTGGTTTCCAAAAATCACCCAGGAATGTTAGTATCAGTCGTCGGCCAAACAATGGAATTCTCACCGATTACTGCGGCCGCGGTGCTGGTCTTTCGAATGCCTCAAGACACCTGGCTTGTTTCGCTCTGGCGTTGCTGTTTTTTTTTTTTTTACTTCCTTCCTTGCTTGTAGATTGGGGGGTTCTTTTCAGACCTGGCTTGTTTCGCTCTGGAGTTGCTGTTTTCAGACCCGGCTTTTGGGTCTTTCTGGCTTGTTTTGCTCTGGAGTTGCTCTTTTCAGACCTGGCTTGGCTGTTTTTGGCTTGTTTCGCTCTGGAGTTGCTCTTTTCAGACCTGGCTTTTGGGTCTTTCTGGCTTGTTTCGCTCTGGAGTTGCTCTTTTCAGACCTTGCTTGTAGATTGGGGGGTTCCTTTCAGACCTGGCTTGGCTCTCTCTCTTGGTACAAGTTTCTTAATTTTATTGTAGACCGGCTTGGCTATTTCACTTGGTTAAGATTCTCCACTATATTGCAGACTCTACCTTATTGCAGGATCGGGTCAGCTGTTTCACTTGGTTAAGATTCTCCACTATATTGCAGACTCCACCTTATTGCAGGATCGGGTCAGCTGTTTCACTTGGCTAAGATTCTCCACTTTATTGCAGACTCGGGTTGCTAATTTTCTTTAGCAGAGATGCTCCATTTTATAATTTACCTTGGTGGATTTTTTTTCTCTCTTTATTACAGCTGCGTTTTGGTCGACTCGTTTAAATACGTGTACATGATAATACGTAAATTATATACTTTGTATCATATCAAAACGTAGCTATATACAAATGCTTAAAAAGTGTTCGCATACCCTGCTTGGGCTACGGTTAATGGTAAAGTGGGCATTCAATTAACCAAAGGGCGAAAATGCCAAAATCAAAATATCATAAAGAAACAGCCGAACTGGGTACTTCCATGTGTGAACGAGGGCACCATCATTATCGCACTTGTTACATGTTTTTTTTTTTTTTGTATTTTTTCAATAGATTTTTTTCATCGACTTTTTTTTTTTCCTTTTCTTTTCTTTGATATTGCCTCTCTCTCTCTCTCTCTCTCTCTCTCTCTCTCTCTCTCTCTCTCTCTCTCTCTCTCTCTCTCTCTCTCTCTCTCTCTCTCTCTCTGTGGCTCTTTTTTTTTTTTTTTTTTTTTTTTTCATGACGTGGCCACCTCATCCATGGGCACGTCTTCTGGTCGTGAATACCTTCTGTCAAAGAGAAACCTACCCTCTTACGGGTAAGTCTCTCTCTCTTAAGAAAAAAAGGGGAAAAAACAAGGAAAACTTTCTATATCTACACTCTGCTCTCAAACCCAATATATAATGCACACACACACACACACACGTATGTAAATAAGAATACATATATACCCATATATATATATATATATATATTATATATATATATATATAATACACACATGCATATATATATATAGATAGATAGATAGAGAGAGAGAGAGCACAGCCATGGAACGCGGTATTGATAGACAGAGAAAGAAAAAACGAAAAAAAAAACGAAAAAAAAAAAAAAAATAGCCACCCCACCCCCACCCCCCCTCCACACACAAAAAAAAAAAAAAAATCCAAACCATCCACAGACTAACTCTTTCTCTCCTGAACAATGATCAAACGTTGCCTCGAGTTAATTGCCACTTGCAACTTGCAAGAATTAGCGACAAAGACACGTGGGGAACGCAAGACACTAAGCCGGCGCGATCGTAGCAGAATACTGAATCAATGCAAGGGGAGGGGAGGGTATGGGAGGGAGGGTGAGGGGACGGGATGGGGAGAGGGTGAGGGTAGGGGGAAGGGAGGTGAGGGAGGGTGAGGGGACGGGAGGGGAGGTGAAGGAGGGTGAGGGAGGGGGGGAAGGGAAGGGAGGTGAGGGGAGAGGGTAGGAGGAAGGGAGGTGAAGGAGAGTGGGGGGGAGGGAGGGTGAGGGAACGGGAGGGGAGGGAAGGGGAGAGGGTGAGGGGATGGGAGGGGAGGTGAAGGAGGGTAGGGGGAAGGAAAGGGAGGGTGAGAGAAGGGGAGAGGAGGGGAGGACTGGTTATATCGGTCTCTCAACAGGAGGTGGAAGAGGGGAGGGGAGAGGAGGGAAGGGGAGGACTGAATATATGTCTCTTAATAGGAGGGGAAAGAGGGGAAGGGAGAAGAGAGAGAGAGAGATAGACTGAGCATATGTATCTCTCAACAGAAGGGGGAAGAGAGAAGGGGAGAGAGACAGACTGGGCATATGTGTCTCTCAACAGAAGGGAGAAGAGAGAAGGGGAGAGAGACAGACTGGGCATATGTGTCTCTCAACAGGAGGGGGAAGAGGGGAAGAGGGGAGGGGGAGAAGAAGAAGGGGAGAACTAGGAAAATGTGTCTCTCTCTGAATAATCTCGTTAGGTCGGTGTCTAATCAGTGATTCAGTGTATTGTCTCGTTTGTGTGTTTGGGTGGTTGGCGATGGCATGATTTTAAGAGGAATATATATATATTTTTTCTTTTTTTTTTCTTTTTTTTTTTCTTTTCTTGTCTTTCTTTCTTTCTTCTTGGATCTTTTGTATGTTTTTTTTTTCTTTTTTCATCTCTTTCTTTCTTTCTTCTTGGATCTTTTGTATGTTTTTTTTTTTCTTTTTTTTATCAATATCTTATTGTTATCATTATGATTTGAATTATCATCGTTATTGCTATTATCACTGTCATCATTACTATCATTACTATCATTATTAATATCATTATTATTTCTAAAATCATTATCGTTGTTGTTATCAGCATTATCATAACCATCATCCTCTTCATATCTATCAAACAGAAGGCAATATATCTTATGAGTTGCATACACCTCACAAAGATCATGTGCCAATCTAAATGCAAAAAAATATTCTTCATTTAATTTACTTCATCCTTTCTAACGAAATACATCGAAAAACATCCACATACCCCTCCCCCTCTCCCTCCCCCTCCTCCTCCTCCTCCTCCTCCTCCTCCTCCTTCTCCTCCTGCTCCTGCTCCTCCTCCTCCCCCTCCTTCAACCTACGCCCGCGAGCCGCCCATGATCAGCGGAGCGTAGAGGCAATGTCACGCCCACAAACAACCGCCGGCACTCGAGTAATCAAGTGTGAATCCCATTTTTAAGATTCTTAAACAAGGTTCTCATTGTCACCTGTTTGGCGAGAGTGTGAGAGAGAGGGAGGGAGGGAGGGAGAGGGAGGGTGAGGGGAGGGGGGTGAGAGGATGGGGAGGGAGGGTAGGGAGGGAGAGGGAGGGGGTGAGAGGATGGGGAGGGGGAGAGGGAGGGAGGGAAGGAGGAGGGTGAGAGAGGGAGGGGGGTGAGAGAGAGGATGGGGAAGAGTGAGAGGGAGGGAGGGAGGGAGGGAGGGTGAGAGGGTAGAAAGGTGAGAGAAGGGGGAGGGAGTAGGGAGAGAGGATGGGGAGGAGGGAGAGAGGATGGGGAAGAGGGAGGGGGTAGGGAGGAGGGAGAGAGAGGGAGGGAGAGGGTGAGAGGGAGGGAGAGGGAGGGATGGAGGAAAGGAGAGAGAGGGAGCAGGGGATCCCTCCACCATCCCCCACCTCCTTCCCCCTTCCTCAACTCCCTTCCAGCTCCCCCCTACCTAACCCCTCCTTAACAAACCCCAACTACTGACTCCTTTTACCACAACCCCCACCCACATAATACCCTGCCACTTCTTCCCACCCCTCCATTACCCCCACCACCATACCCCCTACCCACGTGCCCTCCTACCACCCCCTTGAAACAATCTCCGCCTAGAAGCCCCCCTCCCCTTGCGCAACCAGCCCCCAACCCACCATATCAAACCCCAAACCCCAACCTCACTTATCAGGACCCAACCAGACCCCACTCACCTCAATCCACCACATGAAAACCCCAACCAGACCCCAACCCCCCACATGAAACCCCAACCAGACCCCAACCCACCTCCCCAACCCACCACATGAAAACCCCAACCAGAC
>NW_028234427.1:36151661-36164161 GCF_977035675.1 Penaeus japonicus | reverse complement strand
TAATCTGACCCTTAAGCTAGTTACTCATAGGAGTGGGAATGGCTGCGGTTACGGGGTGTCGGATAGGCCTACAGCGCAGCGGCTTTGACTGGTAAGCACAGTGCGCATATCAGAGTTCAATTGTTTGTTGACCACAAAGCTCGCGCCAAGATGGCTGCCGGTAGCTTCACCTGACACGTGGGACGGACTAAAGATATATTTTTCCCTCCCGACACTATACATTTTTTTTTCTCTCTCTCTCTATTCCTGTACTCTTACGTATTCATTTTCTACTCTTTTTTTATCATCCTCCTCCTCCTCCATGTGGTTAAATAAGAATCCATATATATCTTAAAATCTCATTCCAAGAACATTCAACAGTGATGACGTGAATTTACATTGAAGCTGCCTCGTTGATGGAAGAAAAGTGCTCAGACGAGCCGAAAGAAACGAAGAGGAGACAAAGGTTTGTGTTTACAGCCGCTTCTGCTACTGGTTCGTGGAATGTCAGCTTGTCAGAAGCACCTCCGCGTTATTGTAAACTGCTGGACATTTTCTCACAGTTTACAATCTCCGTGAGCGACGTGCCAATCAATATTATTTGTTTACGCCGCAATGGAAGTCTTCCATTTTTTTTCTTTTTGTCTTTATTTTTTTGTGTGTGTTTGTGTTTTGTTTATGTTGTGGAGGGGGATTCTTTGTTTTGTTTTTGTTTTTGGTTATGGAAGTAGGGGTAAATTTTTTTTTTTTGACGTGGTAATTTTTTGTAATTCCTTTTAGATTTGTTTATATTTTTTGAGTTTGTTTTGTATATAAATTTTTTATTTTCTATTTTATTATTTTATTTATGTGGTAATATTTTTTTCTTCTATTTAGTTCATTTACGGAGCAATGGATTTTTTGTTGCTGATGTTTATCGAGTAATTCTGATTTTGTGGTGCAGTGTGGATATTGTTTATTTATTTATCAACGACACAGGAAGACATTATTCTTATATATCCTTTGCGTTTATTTCATTCAGTATATACTTCCTTTACTTCCTTAATCTCTATTGCCTTTCTTCCTTTTTTTTTTTTTTTTTTTTTTAGATTTTGCATGTTTTTTTCTTTTCTGTCTTTCGCCTTCTCTTTTTTATCAAGTAGATTTTTATGTTTTGCAATTTAATCCAAGTTTTGTTCCTTCCTAATACTTGTTTTATTATTTTTTGTATCGTTTCGGTCTTATTTATTTTGGGATTTCATTTGTTCTAAGATCAATTTTACTTCCTTCACAACCGTATAAGATTTTTTTCTCTATATTTTTATTCTATTATTAATGTTATTACCATTGATATGATTATCCTTGTTATTCTTGCTGTTGTTATCATTGTTATTGTTATCATTAGTATCATTATCATTATCATAATCATTATCACCATCATTATAATTGTTCCTGTTATTATAATTATTTTCATCTTCATTATCAAATCATAATCATCCTTATCATCATCATTATTATTATTATCATCACCATTATCATTATCATTATTATGATCATTATCACCATCACCATACCCATCATCATCATCAACACCAGAACTAGTAGTAGAAACATCAGTAACAGTAACAGTAATAGTAATAGTAGTATTAATAGTAACAGTAAAAGTAACAGTAATAGTAATAGTAGTATTAATAGTAACAGTAAAAGTAACAGTAATAGTAATAGTAGTAATAGTAACAGTAACAGTAATAGTACTAGTAGTATTAATAGTAACAGTAAAAGTAACAGTAATAGTAATAGTACTAATAGTAACAGTAATAGTAACAGTAATAGTAATAGTACTAATAGTAACAGTAAAAGTAACAGTAACAGCAATAGTAATAGTAGTATTAATAGTAACAGTAAAAGTAGTAAAAGTAACAGTAATAGTAATAGTACTAATAGTAACAGTAACAGTAATAGTAATAGCAGCAACATTAATAGTACTAATATTTCCCATAAAATCCTATTATCCAAACACAAGGTAAACACCCACACAAAATCCCACATATAAAACCACACACACACGTACATATATATATATACACACACACCTCCCTTCTTTGAAAAAAGGGGGACACTTCTTTGTACATTTGCCACTTGTTGTGTATAAAGTCTTTCAAGAAAAGAAAAAAGAAAAAAAAAAGAAAGAAAAAAATCATCGAAGTGGAACAGAAAACATTAATCTTACGCCGAGAGTAGATTTCAACCCCCCCTTCCCTCCCTCCCCCTCACCCCCACCCCTTACGCTCCCTACCCTAGCACCCCCTCCCCCTTCCTCTATTATCTCCCTCTTCCCCCCCACCCCCCCACTCCCCCAATAGCCCTCTACTCTTCCTCAACCTTTTCTTTTGATAGAAGGTTGTCTACCCACCTCCCTCCTAACCCCTAACCCCATTATATACCCCCCTTACCCCCCCGGAAACTCCCCTTAAACCCCTACACCCCCTTAAATAACCCCAACATCTCCTCCACTAACCCCCCCTCACCCCCCCCCTATCTCCTACAACCCCATATAACTCCCCCATTACAACCTCACACCTTTCCCCCCTCTCCTCCCCCTCCCCCTCACCCCCATTACAACCTCACACCTCCCCCCCCCACACACCTCCTCCCCCTCCCCCTCACGCCCCCCCCACCTCCCTCTCCCCCTCCCCTCACGCCCCCCCCCCTCACACCCACCCCCCCTCTATCCCTCTCCTCCCCCTCACCCCCCATCACAACCTCACACCTCCCCCCCCACCTCCCCCTCACCCCCCCCCCCTCTATCCCTCGAAACCCCCATCGAATCCTCCTCCTTCGTCCTCGATCCCACGCATACGAGATCCGATCCTGTTTCTGGGGGTCAAGGCGACTTTCATTTGTCACCCGAGACTCCCACACGCACGTCACCACGCCTTGCTGGGGCTTCTGTGTTATAGCATCCTCCCTCGGTTCACACACGCAAGCACACGCACGCACACGCAAGCACACGCACAATCGCACACGCACATGCACACGGACACATAAACCCTCAAACTAACAAACAAATAAACACACACACACACTCACAAACCCTAAAACAAACAAACACACACACACACAACACCCCCAACCCCCCTACACCCCCCCCCCACACACACAACTCCCCCCCCACCCCCCACCCCCAAGAAAAAAAAAAAAATACACTCGTATAAGCATAAACACAAGCATAAGCATAAAATTCCTGAATAAACGAAGAGAACCAGGCAAACGAAAACACAGTTTCGAAGGAGAACACCTAAACACACACAGGGCATATAAAACCTGTTAGTATAACCCGGTTAATCATAAAATTATTACTAGCTCTTATTTTAGCGGTGCTTGGTGTAAACAGTCATTGAGTTCATTGCTTGTAGATATATAGACAGACAGACAGAAAGACAGACAGACACGCACACACATACATATAACAAACAGACACACAAATAACAAACAGACACACAAATAACAAACAAACACATACAAATAAGAAACACACACACTAACATTAAGACAAACACACACACACATAACAAACAGACACACAAATAACAAACAAACACATACAAATAACAAACACACACACTAACATTAACACAAACACACACACACAAATAACATACAAACACACATACAAATAACAAACAAACACACACACATCTTACTTTCTATCTATATGTCTATCTCCTACCATCTACCTATCTATCAAACCAATCAATGATCTATCTACCTATTCGTATAACTAAATTCATATTCATATTCAGCATTTCCCTTCATATTTTTTCACCTTATCTTTCTCTTTCCTTTTCCTATTCCACCTCCTATTCCCATTCTTCATTCCCCTCTTCTTTTCCTATTTCCCCCCCTCTTCCCTTTTTTTTTTCATTTTTCCATTTTCTCTTCATGTTTTCCTCTCTTTCTTTTTAATATTTCCCGAGATCGCGTGCTCAAGCAATCTCCCCCCCACCCCCCTTCCTCCCCTCCCCCCTGGGCGACTCGTGCAGAAGTTGCGTCCATTACCGCAATCACACAAATGAGATAGTGTAATTTCGATATGAAGTCGATACTCGATTGCAATATTGCAAGAGAGAGAGAGAGAGAGAGAGAGAGAGAGAGAGAGAGAGAGAGAGAGAGAGACAGAGAAAGGGAGAGAGGGAGAGAGAGAGAGAGAGAGAGAGAGAGAGAGAGAGGGGGAGAGAGAGAGAGGAGAGAGTGAGAGAGAGAGAGAGGAGAGAGGGTTGGAAGAAAGGGAAGAGAAGAATGAGTTAGAGAGGGAAGAGATAAGAGAGAGAGAGAGGGAGAGAGAGAGAGAAAGAGAGAGAGAGAGTGAGTGAGAGAGAGATAGAGAGATAGAGAGAGGGAGGGAGAGAGAGGAGAAAGAATTAGATAGTGGGAGAGAGAGAGTGAGAGAGAGAGAGAGCTCAAAACGTAGCCTATTTCGCTCTCTCTTATGCTAGTTCTTATTCTATTTCTATCTTCTTTTTTTAGGTTTTTTTATGTAATTTTGATTTATTATATTGTTGTTGTTTTTCGTGTCTTATGCTCTCTTCTTTTATTGTTACTTTTTTCTTATCATTTGTCTGTCTTACTCTCTCTCTCTCTCTCTCTCTCTCTCTCTCTCTCTCTCTCCCCCTCTCTCTCTCCCTCCCTCTCTCTCTCTCTCTTTATCTCTCTCTCTCTCTCTCTCTCCCTCTCTCTCTCTCGTTCACTCCCACCAACGAACATTCTTTGACTGGCATTTCAACGTATTTTCCCCCTCCTTTTGAAAGAGAAAGAACAACACAAAACAAGGTATTCTTTGTCCTTGCTTTCGAAATAGCGAACCATCAACAGGGTGACACAATCCCATCTTTTTGTCTCGTGGAAGAGTGATTTTTTTTTTCTACTTTTTTTCTACCTTTTTTTTAACAGGTGTGGTTGGGTATGTTAGTTAAGGAGGAGAAGGGAAGGGAAGGGAAGGGAAGGACAGGGGAGGGGAAGGGATTGAGAGGGAGAGGAAAGGGGGGGAGAGAGGGGGGAGGGAAATGGAAGAGGGGGGGAGGGAAAAGAGGGAGAGGGAGAGGTAAGAGAGGGAGACGGAGAGACAGAGGGGGGGAGAGAGAGGGGGAGAGGGAGAAAGAAAAGAGAGAGAGAGAGAGAGGGGGGGGGAGATGGGAAGAGGAGGATAGGAGAAAGGTAGGGGATGGTGGGGGTGTGGATTTCGGAGGGTGTGGATTTCGAGGTGAAGGGGGGAGATCAGAGAAGAGAAAGAAGAAGAGAAGAGAAGATACAAAGGAGAGAAGAGAGGAGAAGAAAAGAGATAGATAGAGAAGCACGAGGATCTTGTCTCCCTCCCCCTCTCGATCTCGCCTCTTTATTTCTTTTTCTCAGGTCCGTTCTTCGTCACTCTCCCTTACTTGTCATTGATGTTGATATGCATACGTCTATTTGTGCTCATCGCTTTATCACTTGCTGTCTCTTCCTCGCCTCTCCTCTTCCTCTCCGCGCCTCCTCGCGTGCTCTCTCCGCCCTCGTCATCTTCCGAACTCTCTAGCACTTCTCTCTTTCCTCCCCGTCCGAGGAAGATAGGAGAGGTTAGGAGAGGGGATAGGAGAGAGGGCAGACAGGTAGGAGGAGGGGAAGGGTGTGGTGTGGGGGTGTGGGGGTGGGAGGGGGGGGAGAGTAGAGTAGCGGGCAGGAGATTACAGGCCACAGAAGTTGAAGCGTCGTCGGCCCTTCAGATAGATCGGCCTACCTGATAAGCTGTCTGTGCACCAACACTCCGCTCCGAGCCAACACACCCCAAAACCGAATCCCTTAAAAAAAAGGCCTTAGAAACAGTAAAATAAACAAATGAAACCTCCCCGCCAGCATCGATAAACAATAACCACACAGAGACAACGAAACCAGAAAGAAAGAACTTCGAGAGAGAGAGAGAGAAAGAGAAAGAAAGAGAGAGAGCGAGAGAGAGAGAAAATGACATACCAAAAACGATTGTAAACCCGCTCAATGGGATTCCAGAGGTTCGTGAAGCCACAATAGAGGATCCGAACGCCTTCACCTTCCCCGGGCGAACAAAAGAGCATCGTCAATGGCTGATGACCACTAATAGAGTCAAAATGGACGTCTTGGATAACTCTTGCTGTCAGCTCTAAACCCCACAAGGATTTGTCAGCCGAAGGAGAAGAGACAGAGGCAGATAAATAGGGGGAAGGAAGTGAAAAGGGATGATTTGATGAGTAGGAGGTAGAGGAGAGGAGGTAAAAGGGTTGAGAAGGAAGGAGATTTGTAATTGAGAAATGAGGTAATAAAGCTTGTGAGATGAGGAAATGTTTGGAATATTTGTAGAATTTTAGTGATGATGATTAAGGGGATAGAAATAGTAATTAGGGTATGAGGGTTGGTTATTCAATTTTACTGCAAAATGATTATAAGAGAAGATTATAACAAGAATTATGTTACTGTTTTCGTTACTGTTAGTGGTGCCATCATGATATAATATGTTGTCATAATAAGGATAATAATAATGACGATGATGATTAATAATACTCTTGTTCCAATTATCATTATAGCATGATAGATTATAACTCTAGTTTCTTGCTTATTATTATCATTATTATAGTTAAATCAAACCCTTATGTACGCATTACTTGATTATTAAATTTACTTTTATGAATCGTGATCTTCAAGAAAAAACGATCGAAAAAACACACACACACAAAGAACACAAAAATAATTCCTGATGAATAAAAAAAAAACGAAAAAACAAAAAAAAATACAAAAAAGAAAAGAAAAATAGACTAAAAAAATAAAAGATAAAAACCGAACGAAAATAAACAATGGAAAGGAAGGTTAGGTAAAAAAGGGGGGATAAAGCATGAGCTTAAGAAAGGTAAAGAGGAGAATGAAAGAGAGGCAAAAAAAAAAAAAAAAAAAATGTTTAGGAATTCTGGAACACTGGGATGTGACCATTGGGGGAAGGGGGAGGGGGAGGAGACAAGACAGGAAGATAAGTAGAGAGAGAGAGAGAGAGAGAGAGAGAGAGAGAGAGAGAGATGGAGAAATAGATAGATAGATAGGTAGGAAGAGAAAGAGTGGGCGAGAAAGAGAGGGTGAGAGGAATACAGAGAGAGAAAGAGCGAGGGTGAGAGAGAGAGAGAGAGAGAGAAAGAGCGAGGGTGAGAGGGAGAGGGAGAGAGAGAGAGAGAGAGAGAGAGAGAGAGAGAAGTAAAAAAATGGAGAGATAGACAGACAGAAAGAAACAGAAAGAGAGAGCGAGGGTGAGAGGGAGAGAGAAGGGGAAGTAAAGAAATAGAGAGATAGACAGACAGAGAGAGACAGAGAGGGAGAGAGAGAGAGAGAGAGAAGGAGGGGGGAGGGGGGGTGAGGGGGCAGGATGAGGGCGGGAGTCCTGTAATAGCAGGTGAAGCGCTATGTTACCTGGTATGGTCTCGAGGTTAGGAGATTTACATTCTGTTATTGGTTCCTTTGAAGGCAAATTAGGCATAAGGACGGTAAGTAATGATTACAGGCCAGCGCAGGCCTTCTGGGGGCCTTCCCACCCAACCCCCTACTCCCTCCCCTCCCCCCAACCGTCCCTCCTTCCCTCCCCCCCTCTCCCCCTACTCAGGTTCCATCGGCCCTTCCATTTTAACAATCCTAAGATATCCTTCGATTCCACTTGATATAAGCTTCTTATTCCTTAATCTCTAATTCCAAATATGATTAAAAAGAGAGAGAGAGAGAAAAAGAAAGATAAAATAAATAAGATGAAATGAGAAACAGAAGGATAAGAATAAGAAAATTCTTCTCGTTATATTCTTGTCACACTATCGAAAACAAGATTTTTTTTTTCTTTTTTTTTTTTTTCTTTTTTTTTTGACAGCTAAAATCCCTCTACTTCAGCCATCATATGTTCTTCTTATCCCTCTACAGTCTCCACTTATAGGCCTCTTCCTCCTTCAAAACGTCGGTCTGTTAATACTACGTAACTCACACTCCTCCTCAAGGGTCTCACGCTAAGGATCTCAATCCAGGGGGGGAGGGAGGGAGGGAGGGAGGGAGAGAGAGAGAGAGAGAGAGAGAGAGAGAGAGAGAGAGAGAGAGAGAGAGAGAGAGAGAGAGAGAGAGAGAATGAGAGGGAGAGGGAGAGAAAGAGAAAGAGGAAGAGACAGAGGGGAAGAGAGAGAGAGAGAGGAGAGGGAGAGGCAGAGGGAGAGAGAGAGAGAGAGAGAGTAGGGAGAGAAAGATAGATAGATAGAGAGAGAGAGAGAGAGAGAGAGAGAAAGAGAAAGAGAGAGAGAGACAGATACTTGACGTTAAAGTGGTACTCCACTTGAGTGCCTGAATGAGGTGGATGAAAGAATATTGACACCGACATCTGGGTGTTGACACGTACATTCGAAGATGGTATAGGAAGTGCTGCATGTCTTTAGCGTTGTGTTGTCAGCTTGGAGTTTTATCGGTAATGTGTTGTATTGAAGTGTTGAGGATTATAAGTCTGATGGTTATAGTGTTGATGGATTGCTCTTTTGCATATCCATTTTATCCAGAGAGAGAGAGAGAGAGAGAGAGAGAGAGAGAGAGAGAGAGAGAGAGAGAGAGAGAGAGAGAGAGAGAGAGAGAGAGAGAGGGAGAGAAAGAGAGAGAGAGAGAGAGACAGAGAGAGAGAGAGAGAAAGAAAGAAAGAGAAAGAAATAAAGAGATAGACAAAACAAATACAACAACAACAATAACACCAACAAAACACCCATCCTCAACAAAAAAAAGCAAAACAAGAACAAAACAGACTCGAGAATGACCGTTATGACAGGTGAACTTGACACACACCAGCTGACTGCGTCCCAGCTGTCTGGCGGCGGCAGGTGACACGTGCATCGTAATACACAATCACAATTAAATAGGCTTACAGCTGTTCTCGTGACCTCAGTTCACCTTTGTAACGCCAGTACCAGGATGCTATTTATAATGGCCTTTATCTGATAATGAAGCAATTAGAATCTGTTTATATAAAATGAGCCAAATAAACGAATCGATTTGTGTTGAGAAATTGATTTGTTTTGACGTGAGCCATGCACTAATTGATAATGATAGCTACAATGTGATAAAATTCACGCGGCACTAAGGCTGTCGTGTAGCTTTAGGAATGGAACAAGTGTTCCTGTCGAGACTTATGGGCAACGCGCAGGAAAATGAAATATACAATATGTGTATGTATATATATATATATATATATATATATATATATATATATATATATATATATATATATATTTATGTATATGTATTTATGTGTATGTGTGTGTGTGTGTGTGTATGTGTGTGTGTGTGTGTGTGTAGGTGGATTGGTTTACTTTATTGATCTACTGTTTGTCTGTTTGTTTGTTTGTGTGTGACTGTGTTTATTCGTGTATGTGTTTATATGTATTCGTGTGTGTATATGTGTATGTTTGTCAGTATATATTCGTCTAAATGTGCCTATATATACAATATGTCAGCCTGTGAGCATACACAAATACACAAATATAACCACACACACAACACAAACACACACACACACACACACACACAAACACAAAAACACAAACACACACACAACCTCAATCCCCCAACACACAACACACACACATACACCCCACCCCTCCCTCCTCCACTCACACTCACACACACACCTCCACGCCCACTCGCCCACATTAGCTCTCCTCGGCGCCCTCACTCGCGCCCTCGCCCCATTATGGACAGGCTTCCGAATGTGCGTCGGCTCGGCCCTTCTGAAAGACAAATTATGGCCTATTGGCTCGGGCTCTCTGGGCTACCTCGCGGCCTACAAGACTCCTAGACTCCTGCTAGACCCTGACTGCTCCCTCCCCCCACCCCACCCCTCCACACACACATACACACACATACACATACACATACACACACACACACTCACACACACACCGGGTTCTTACGCCCCTTCCCCACCTCTGTCTCTATCCCTCTCTCAAAGCTCATGTACGCCCATCTCTATCCCCCTCCCCCTTACATACACACACACATACACACACACACACACACACACACACACACACACACACACCGGGTTCTTACGCCCCTTCCCCACCTCTGTCTCTATCCTGCTCTCAAAGCTTATTTACGCCCATCTCTATCCCCCTCCCCTCTATCTATCCACGCCCGTCTCCCCTATCTATCCTAATTCTCTAATTCTCGCCCTCTTTTCTCTATCCACGCCCTCCCCTCTAAATCCTTTCTCCGCGCCCCCCACTTCCCCCATTTACATAATACGAGTACGTTAACGGAAACACGAACGGGAGCTCCGTCTCTTACCTTACCCATCTATCTCTCTTCCCTTCTCCCTCTCCCTCCCTCCAATCCCTACGCCCATTTACACCGCCCCCCCCCTCCTCCTCTCCCTTTCCCTCCCTCCCTCCCTCCAACCCCTACGCCCATTTACACCGCCCCCCTCCTCTCTCCCTTTCCCTCCCTCCCTCCAACCCCTACGCCCATTTACACCCCCCCCCCTCCTCTCCCTTTCCCTCCATCCTATCATCTCACGCCCACGACCAGACCATGATGACTCATACCGATACCGGCGCCCACGTGGTCAGGTTTGATTTGAAGTTTGGGCGTGTGTGAAGGCATGGGGAGGGGGAGTGGGGGAGGAGGGGGAGTGGGGAAGGAAGGGGAGGGAAAGTGGGGAAGGAAGGGGAGGGGGAGGGGGGAAAGATGGGAAGGAGGATCTGGGGTAAATGGGGGAAGGAAGGGAGGGGGGGGGTTATGGGGAAGAGAGGGGAGATTATGGGGAGAGGAGCGAGAGATGAGAAAGGGGTAGGAGGGGGGGGGAGGAGATGAGAAGGGGGATGAGAGGGGATTGGGGGAAAGATGGGGAGGGGAGTGGAGGAAAAAAAAGAAGAGAGGGGATTGGGAGGAAAGATGGGGAGAGGGAGTAAGGGGGACAAATGGGTGGGAGGGAGAGGAGGAAGAATAGAAAGGGAATAGGAGATGAAGGGAGTGGGAGAAGGAGAGAGAGAGGGAGAGGGAGAGGTGAGACAGGTGCAAGTAATCACATCAAATATTCGCCAGGTGGTTCTTCGCAGGTGTGCCAAAGGTGGTTGAACCAAATGGCACACCGAGGTAAGTAGACAAGGTATAGCTGCTCGCACAGGTAGTCAAATAGGGAGATCATTTGTCTTGCATATTTACAAAAGTGGTTGATATAGGTGGTATGTCTGAAAAATAAGAGCTAACATGTTTACAGCATGGATTATTAACACAATAATAGGAACCTGAAATACGTTATATGCTCGCAATAAGTAGGAATTGGCAGTATGATAGTGAAATAGGTGATGTGCCTATAATAGTCTACAGTTAGTTAGCAACACGAAAATAGGCAATATATTTGTAATTGATCAGAACTAACAGCATGGTAGTAACACAGAATATGGTCATAATAGGTGAACATTAGTACTGTGTCTGTAACGTATCTAAACAGTCGATAAACTCATAATAGGTCGTAATAGGCCGAAATAGATGTTATATGCCGAAGGAAAATTTATAACCCGGAGATAAAAATCAAGAGTTTCTACAGAAGAAAGAGTACATCATAGGGAAGCTATTATACTTCATTATACCCTCTTGGAGCACCTGTCGCAACAACATGACCCGGTCCTAGTAAGGTACTTCAGGTAAGAACAGAACAGGTAACCCCGTTTCTTAAAAAAAAAAAAAAAAAAAAAGTTTAAGAACTTAACTGTCCGTCAACATTTACATATTTTATTTTTACGTTCACACATCTGCCCACACTCGCTTCGCACATCACCTCGTCACTGGCACCTCGTTTAACCTCTGTACAGGTGAGTCAAACAGCTGTCGATGACCTCCCCCCCATCTCCCCCCCTCTACACACACCTCTCACACACCTCCCCCCCCCATCTCCCCCCCTCTACACACACCTCTCCCCCCCCCCCCACTACGCTAAATTCCTTGTCTATGACGTCATACCTGTAGCGCTGGGCCAGTGTCTCGTTATTTCGTTCGCAATATCGAAAAAATTATATAAGCGTGCAACTTTTTTTTTTTTTTTTTCGTTCGCGTGTATGGTTGTCGCTATTTTCACCTGTTTCGTGTGTGTCACTCCTTTTCAAACTATTAAAACCATGCCATCTATTTAGATGTAATCACGTATTACAATGCATTACCAGTATATTACAAGCTATTTCAATCTTTTACTAGCATTACACTATTTATTAGCAAACCGCCTATTACAACCTATTTCAAACAGTACAACACCTGTCCAAACTGCTATTAGAATGCTATCTATTTTAGTCTATCATTAGCCAACCACTGACTCCAAACTGCCACTTCTTTCAAAATACTATTTTTTTTCCCTCATCATTTACTAACTGATTCTAGTAACCACTTTCATAATACACGTAATTCAAACCTTAATATTAAAGTCCTAGCTCATGTGTGCAACCACCTCTATAAACATGTAACTCAATGTAATTATTGTTTAATGTAAT
>NW_028234427.1:36145502-36146561 GCF_977035675.1 Penaeus japonicus | reverse complement strand
ATATATATATGTATATATATATATATATATATTATATATTAACTATATTATATATATATCTATATTTAAATTATATTTTTTAATCAATATAAATGATGTCTACATACATGAAAACAGGAAAGGAAGGACAATATTACTGCTAGTCCTTTTGGAAGAAAAAAAAAAATTTAAACGGGTTTTGATATTTACCATAAGCTACATACGGACAAAAGGTTCTTCTTTGGGAAGGAGGGAGACACCTTCGTAAATGACGCTCTGGGTCCGGTTAAAAAAGGATTTTCGCAATCTCTCTATTACACACTCTATCCCTTATCTTCCAGTTCTCTCTTTCTCTCAGTTTCTCTTCTCTTATCATCTTACTCATCTCTTATCTATCCAATATCTCTCTCTTTTCTCTCTTTTCCTCTCTCTCATTTCTCTCTCTCCTCTCTCTCTCACCTCTCTCTCTCTTCTATTCTTTAACTTTCTTCTTCTCTTCTCTCTTCTCTCTCTTCTCTCCCTCTTCTCTTTCATCTATCTAAATCATCTCTCCTCTCCTCCTCTCACTTCTCTCTCTTTTGTCTCCTCATAGTCCATACATACATCATACACACACACACATTACATACATACATATATATATATAAATATATATATATTATATATATATTATAAATATCTTTATATATATAATATTGTATATAAATATATATACATACCTATATGTATATATATATATCTATATCTATCTTAAATATATATATATATCTATCATTTATGTATGTATCTATATGTATATATGGTATATATATGTGTATATATATAATGTAATATAATAAGATATATATATTTGTATGTATATGTATATATATATTATATTATATACTTTATATATATATATATATATATATATATCTTAATAATATGTGCATATATACACACACACACACACACACACACACACACACACACCTATGTGCTCATAGCAGAGCACAGATATAACCTCGGTAACCTGATTTGGGACTTGAATTTCTAATTCACTGGAAACCTCGTTATCACTGCTTGTATGAACACAATTTT
>NW_028234427.1:36078925-36085402 GCF_977035675.1 Penaeus japonicus | reverse complement strand
AGGGAGAGAGAGAGAGAGAGAGAGAGAGAGAGAGAGAGAGAGAGAGAGAGTGAGAGAAATAGACAGAGAGAGAGAGAGAGATCAGATGGCCATTTCTGACCGCTGAGATGACGAGACAGAAGGGAATTAAGAGCCATTTACACGTGAAGATCTTCTCTCTCTCGGTTCTCTCGCCTCCTCCTCCTCTTCCCCTCCTTCCCCTCCCTCCCTCCCCACGCCTCCCTGTGCCTCCTCTCCCACTCTTCTCGGACCCTGTCTTTGCCTCCTCTTTGTCTCTTCTTCTGTCTCTTCCACTTCCTTCTTCTTCTTTCTCTTCCAGCTTCTTCTTCTTCTTCCACCTACACCTCCTCCTTCTTTCTCTTCCACTTCCTTCTTCTTTCTCTTCCAGCTTCTTCTTCTTCTTCCACCTTCAACCTCCTCTTCCTCTATCTTCGTTTCTTCCTTCTTTCTCTCTCTTTCTGCTTCTCTTCCTCCTCCTTTTTCCTTTTACTTTTCCTCTTTTCTCCTCGTCCACCGTCATTTCCTCCCCCCCCCCCTTTCTCCACCTCCATTTTCTCCTATTCCTTCACATCTCCACCTCCTCCTCTCCCTTCCCTTCCTCCTCATTCTCTATCTCCTACTCCTTCAACTCCATCCCCGCCCTATTTGCCCTTCTCTCCTCCATTTAGTACTCCACCTCCTCCTCCTCCTCTTTTCTCCTCTCCTCTACCACTTCTACCTCCACCACCACCATCTCTTCCTCCTCCTCCTCCTACTCTTCTACCACCTCCACCACCTCCACCATCTCTTCTCCACTCTCCTCTACCACCTCCACCACCACCACCACTACCTCCACCACCTCCTCCTCCTCCACCACCTCCACCACCTCCTCCTCCTCTCCCCCCCTCTCCTTTACCACCTCCACCAACACCTCCACCACCACCTCCATCCCCTCCACCACCACTTCCACCACCACCTGCTCCACCTCCACCACCACCACCTCCACAAAAAAACAAACCTCCTCCACGAAAATATCCCCCCCCCCCCCACATTCCTCCACCCAGCAGCGTCACACAGAGGCGCCTGGGCTACATGTCACACCCGATGATGACAGATAGCAAGCCGGTAGTCGATAGCCGTGGGGAAGGTAGTAGATAGTCCTAGGTCGGTAGTAGCAAGGTAGTAGTCGTGGTTGATAGCCGATAGGGATTGGATGAAGAGGCGATCCCGTCGATAGTCTGGTCTCCACCCACTCCATTAACACCATTAAGCTTGTCATTAACATTAATATCTTTGACATCACTAAGTGTTGCTGAGGGGCTGGTGTAAAGGAGGGGGTGGGGGAGGGGAGGGTGGGATGGGGAGGGTGTGAGAGGGGGTGGGGAGGGTGTCAGAGGGGGTGGGGAGGGTGGGGGGGAGGGAGGGATAGGGAGGGTGTTAGAGGGGGTGGGGAGGGTGTGAAAAGGGGGTGGGGAGGGTGTTAGAGGGAGTGGGGAGGGAAGGGTGTTAGAGGGGGTGGGGAGGGGAGGGTGTTAGAGGGGGTGGGGAGGGGAGGAGGGACTGGGGAGGGTGTGAGAGGGGCTGGTGTAAAGGAGGGGGTGGAGAGGGGAGGGTGGGAAGGGGAGGAGGGTGTTAGAGGGGGTGGGGAGGGGAGTAGGGAATGGAGAGGGTGTTAGAGAGGGTGTTAGAGAGGGTGGGGAGGGTGTGAGAGGGGCTGGTGTAAAGGAGGGGGTGGAGAGGGGAGGGTGGGAAGGGGAGGAGGGTATTAGAGGGGGTGGGGAGGGGAGGAGGGAATGGAGAGGGTGTTAGAGAGGGTGTTAGAGAGGGTGGGGAGGGTGTGAGAGGGGATGGGGAGGATGTGATAGGGGGATGGGAGGTGTGAGAGGGTGTGGGGAGGGGAGGAGGGTGTGAGAGAGGGTGGGGAGGTGTGAGAGGGGGAGGGAGGTGTGAGAGGGGTAGCGAGGGTGGGTAGGGGTAAAGGAAAGGTGTGAGGGGGAGAGTGAGGATGTGAGAGGGAGAGGAGAGGATGTGAGATGGTGAGAAGAGGGTGAGGGAGGGGGAGGAGAGGGTGTAAGAAGAGAGGTGGTGAGAGGGCAAGGGAGAGAAAATAAGAGAGAGAGAAAGATGAAGAGAAAGAAAGAGCGAGAAAGATAAAGAGAAAGAGAGAGAGAGTGAGAGACAGAAAGGAAGAGCGAGAGAAAGAGAGAGAGGGAGAGAGAGAGAAAGAGAGAGAGAGAGAGAAACAGAAAGGAAGAGCGAGAGCGAGAGAGAAAGAGAGAGAGAGAGAAAGATGAAGAGAGAAAGATAAAGAGAGAGAGAGAGAAAGAAGAAGAGAAAGAAAGAGAGAGAAAGGTAAAGAGAGAGAAAGAGAGAGAGAAAGAGCAAAGCAAGAATAACGGTAAAGAGAACATCAAAGATAATGGATATTTGGTCTCTGCGTTCTGGTCGCAGAGGCTGTTCTCAAGAATGTTCTTACAAGACCCCGTTCACACAGGCCAGTGTTATGGGGTTCTGTTCTGGAGACACTTGAAAAAAAAAAAAAAAAAAAAAAAATGTTCTCACCCCGTCAGTATGAGAACAATTTCACAGTATTTTTTTTTTCTCTCTCTCTCTCTCTGATATCTTTGTATATGATATAACCATTTCATTTATTTATTTATGTTTATAGTTTCCTGAGATATATATATAGTTTATAAGCACGACTATCTTTTTATGTGAATATTAAGGTGAGAACTTGTAATCGCGTGTAATCAAATTGCCACCTTTTTTGCATTGCATATTATGAGGTTTATACCTGTGACTTCCTGCTCTTGAAAACTGCATTTATAGTTTATTGCGAAAACACCTGGTTTTTATCGAGTTTTGCTTGCGACTTGCAGCTGTTATGTTGCAAATGAAGGTGATTATTGCTTTTTTTACCTTTGAAGAAAAAAAAAAAAATAAAAAAAAAAATAAAAATAAAAAATAATATTATTATTAATTTTGATGATTGTTTTACTAACGTTACCTATATTGAATAATACTTACCTGTTTTTTAGTTTATATGTATTCATAAACGTCAATTAAAGATCCCTTGTATCGAGTGATATAAAAAAGTTTAGCTTAGCGATTCTCAAGCAAAGAGTTAATCAATTCTGATTATAACTTTATTACATAAATCATAAAGTAAGTAAGTATGCGATTGTAAACCTGGTGTCCAGTGATAAAGATTAATATCACTATTACTATTAACACCATAAGGATAATTTTCCTATACTGTTCTTATAGTGCAGTGGTATTGCTATCATATGCACAATGGTTACGATGAAGTTAATTCGTTGCAATAACTAAATGATAAATGTATTAATAATTTTGTCTTTGCATTGTCTCTATTACTGAATTTTGCAGAAAAAAAGTTAATTTTCTCATCATCTATATAAACAAACAATAATCAGAATTATAAAGAGTGTTATACATAACATTATTATGAAGAAGAGGGGGGAGAGGGTGAGGGAGAGAGAAAAGGAGAGGGAGAGGGAGAGGGAGAGAGGGGGGGAGAGGGAGAGGAAGAGGAAGAGGGAGAGGGAGAGGAAGAGTGAGAATGAAAAGGGAAGGGGGAGAGGAAGATGGTGGGGTGGAGGGAGAGGGAGAAGGAGAAGGTAAGGGAGGATAAGAGAGAGAGATAGAGAGATAGATAGAGAGATAGATAGAGAGAGTGAGAGTGAGAGTGAGAGTGAGAGTGAGAGTGAGAGTGAGAGAGAGAAAGAGAGAGAGAGAGAGAGAGAGAGATAGATAGATAGATAGAGAGAGAGAGAGAGAGAGAGAGAGAGAGCGTGAGAGGAAGAGGAAAAGGAAGTTAAATAACAACAGAGACTGTTCAATTATACCAGCATCAATAATTAGATTTAAGGATTAGGCAATTATGTATTTATTTTTGCTACCAGTGGCTAGATATGCGTGTTTGTCTGTGTGTGTATATGTATATGTGTGTATACATGTGTGTATGTGTGAGAGCGTGTGTGTATTTGTCCGGGCGTGCGTGTGCGTTTCGTATGAGTGTGCGTGTGCGTTTCGTATAAGTGTGCGTGTGTGTATGTGTGTGTATGCGTGTGCGCACGTGTGTGTGTGTGTGTATGTGCGTGTCCGTATCGTGCGACTTTGCGTGTGCGTGTGTGTGTGCGTGCGTGTGTGCGAGTGAGTTTGTTTTTGCGTCGGTTCCCCAAAAGGACTTCCGCGCCGTAGAAGAGCAATAGCCGTTGCAGAGGCGGAGGTCTTGTTGCACTGGCCGTCCGCTTTTGGTCTGTGTATGGGTGGTCACTCGCCTCTTCTGCAGGGGATTTCTGGCCCCGGTTTCATTTTCTCCCCTCCTTCCTTTTTTTCCCATTCTTCCTCTTTTCTCCTTCCCTCTCTTCCTTCTTCCTTCCTTTTCCTCCCTTCCCCTTTCTTCCCTTCCCTTCGTCCCCTCTCTTCCCCTCCCTCCCCTAACCCCTCCGCTTACTTCCCCTCCCCCCTCCCCTCCCTTCCCCTTTCTTTCCTTCCCTCCTTCCCCTCCCTCGCTTCTCCCCTCTCTTCCCCTCCCTTCCCCTCCCTCCCCTAACCCCTCCGCTTACTTCCCCTTTCCTCTCCCCTCCCCTCCCCTTGCTTCCCCTCCTCTCCCCTCTCTTCCCTCCCTCCCCTCTCTTCCCCTCCCCTCTCCCCTCGCCTCCCCTCTCTACCCTCCTCTAAGCATCCTTGTTTGATATCAAAAAGGTATCAGTCAAAGGTGCAAACCAATTTCGTACCCCCCCTTCCCCCTTCCCCCTCCCTCCCCTCCTGTTCTTGACCTACTACCCCTCCCCCCTCCCTCCCCTCCTATTCTTGACCTACTACCCCTCCCCCTCCCCCTTCCCCTCTCTCCCTCCTCATTGATCCTGAACTAGTACCCTCCCCCCCTCCCCCTCTCCTCCCTGGTCCCTGCCTCGTGCTCCCCCCCCCCACACCTTCTCTCTTCGCTACTAAATTCTTATATCACTCTGTGGTGACAAAGGGAGGGGGAGGGGGAAGGGGTAGACGGAAGGGGTATCTTGTAGAGACATCTTTTACTGCCCCCTCCCCCCCCCCCCCCCCGCGCCATCCCTCCATTCTCCCTCTCTCCTTGTACTGTCTGCTATCTCCCCCCATCCTTTCTCCCTTTCTCCCTCTCTTCATTCTCCCTCTTTTATCCCCAACTCAACTCCCTCATCTCCCTTCCTCCATTGAGTCTATCCTATCTCCCTCCCTTCTCCTTCACTGCATATCCTCTAATCATCCCTCACTAGATCTTCCTCTTATTCTCTCCCTCCATCCATTTCCCTTATTTCCTCCCTTTCTCCCTTCTCTATCCCTCCCTCCCTCCCTTCTCTCTCCGTCCCTCCCTCTATTCTCCCTCCCTTTCTTCCTTCTCTCTCCCTCCCTCTCTCCATTCTCCCTCCCTTTCTTCCTTCTCTCTCCCTCCGTCCCTCCCTTTCTTCCTTCTCTCTCCTTCCCTCCATTCTATCTCCCTTCTCTCTCCCTCCCACCATTCTCCCTCCCTCCCTCTCAAATAGTGTGATGGGGAGGAGGAGGAGAGGGGGAGACGAACAGACGGAGGCATGGAGGGAGGGGAGGGGAGGAGAAGGGGAGAACAAAAGAGGTTGGAGGAGAAGAAGGGGGGAAGAAGGGTAGAGAGGGGGGAAGGGGGAGAAGGGTGGAGAGAGGGGAGAAGGGTGGAGAAGGGAGAAGGGTAGGGAGAGAAGAGGGGGTGGAGAGGGGAGAAGGGTGGAGAGAAGAAGGGGGGGAGAGAGGAGAGGGGTGGAGAACGGTGGAGAGGGGGGGAGAAGGGTGGAGAGGGGAGGGGGAAGTGGGGAGGGGGTGACGAAGGAGGTGTCAAGAAGGAAGCGCGTCGTATCTGCTAATGAGTTTTATCGCAAAGGTGATCACAGCCGAAACGGGGACGCTAGGCTGTGGCCACGCTCGAGGGGGGAGGGGGAGGGGGGAGGAGAGGGGGGGAGAGGAGACGGAGAGGGAGAGAGTAAGGTAAGGGGAGAGGGGTGAGGGGAGGGGGTGAAGGGGGTAGAGGGGAGGGGTTGGTTGGTTGGTTGGTTGACGAAGGGGGGGTAGGGGGAGGGAGAGAGGAGAGGGAGAGAGTAAGGTAAGGGGAGAGGGGGAGAGGGATGAGGGGAAGGGGTGAAGGGGAGAGGGGAGGGGTTGGTTGGTTGGTTGAAGAAGGGAGGGGGAGGGAGAGAGGGGTGAGGAGGAGAGGGAGAGGGTAAGGGTAAGGGGAGACGGAGAGGGAGAGAGCAAGGTGAGAGGAGAGGGGAGGGGGAGAGGGGTGACGAGGGGGGAGGGAGAAGGGTGAGGGGGAGAGGGAGAGGGTAAGGCTAAAGAGGGAATATGGGGAGAAGGATAATGATAAGCTTGGTTTGCAGAGCAGATGCTTCGCCGAGCTTATTTGCAGTGACAGAGAGAGAGAGAGAGAGACAGAGAGAGAGAGACAGAGAGAGAGACAGAGAGAGAGAGAGA
>NW_028234427.1:36073925-36076425 GCF_977035675.1 Penaeus japonicus | reverse complement strand
ATTACATTCACAACCTCTTTTCTTCATGCGTTTAAATCCAGTTTATACTTAACGTCTTTTTTTCTTTTTCTTTTCTTTTTCTTTTGTCATAATTCACCCTTTACCCTTCATTATCTCGGATCTCATACTCCGTCTTGATCGAATCAGTTTTATTGACTAAACTACATAAATATCAATACATTGGCTTTATGTCCTTTTTTGACTGGTGAGAATGATTATGAATTGATAGCTTTGATTTTCCATTTTCGTTTTCTCTATTACACGTTTTCGGTTGACTGTTATAGTTGTTTGGATAATCATTACTGTGAGGATGGTCTTTGATGGGTAATTTTTGGTTTATGGTGTGGTTTAGTTGGAAAAGGTTATTTTTTGTATCTATTTTTTCTTTTTTGTGTTTTTTTTACATGATACGTATGCGCATTTGCACAACCACGGAGGGCACACATACATACACGCAAACACACAAACACATTTATATATATGTATGCACGCACACGCATGCACACACACACAAATACACACCCCACCCAACACACACATAACCTCCCCTTCCCTGTCCCCCCTACACACACACACACACAAACACACACACACACACACACACACACACACACACACACACACACACACACACACACACCCCCCACCCAACACACACACACACAAACACACACCCCACCCAACACACACAAACACACACACACACACCACAGCCCCTCCAGCAGCTACTGTGCGAGGAGGTGTCAGAGCTCCCCGTATCATATCACGCCTCACTATCCCGCGTCAGGGTTGGTGTTACACTCACACAAGTCACAACAAACCATCCATCAACAACCATTTCCCGAGATAAGCGAGCGGCGCCCCGATCGCTTTCAGGAGGAGCCGCTGCGACGCCCTCCTTCGGCGTGGCTTTGGCTCTTCCGACGGGGCTCTGTAGGGGCGGAGACGTCCTCGGGCCCTCGCCAGGGGGTTAGGCTCCGCGGGCCGTGCCTTATCGCGGTGGTAAATTAATGGTGTGGCTGTAGCGGAGAGCGGTCAGGAGCCACTCTCGCTGTACGCCAAACACAAATAATCAATTAGACGGCAGGACTCCGATAAGTTTATCGCGGTGCCTCTACCTTTTTCTATCGCGCCGATCTCCTCTCCCGCGCAACCGCTGGGGCTCAGGGGCGTCGGAAACAGCCCTTACGCCCGGCTGACGTTAGGGCGGGATTGCCTCGGCGCGGCGGCGTGCTTGCGACCTTACGGACGTTTTCAGCGAGGTTGTAATGAGTGTTAATGAGTACTAGCGGGGACCCTAACGCCTCACACTCCCCAGCGCTGCCAGGCGGGGGCGCTATCGTGCATCTATCAGGAGGAGGTGGAGGAGGAGGAGGAGGAGGAGGAGGAGGAGGAGGAGGTAGAGGAGGAGGAGGAGGAGAAGGAGGAGGAGGAGGAGGAGGTGGAGGTGGAGGAGGTAGAGGAGGTGGAGGGAGGTGGAGGAGGTAGAGGAGGAGGAGGAGGAAGAGGAGAAGGAGGAGGAGGAGGTAGAGGAGGAGGAGGAGGAGGAGAAGGAGGAGGAGGAGGAGGAGGGGGAGGAGGAGGAGAAGGAGGAGGAGGAGGAGGAGGAGGAGGTAGGGGGAGGAAGAAGACGAGATGGCACAAGGAAATGGAGGAGGGAGAGGCAAAGGTAAATATTGGAGGAGGAGGAGGAGGAGGAGGAGGAGAAGGAGGAGAAGGAGGAGGAGGAAGAGGAGGGAGGAGGAGGAGGAGGAGAAGGAGGATGAAGAGAGGTGGAGGAGGTAGAGGAGGAAGTAGGAGGAGGAAGAAGACGAGATGGCACAAGGAAATGGAGGAGGGAGAGGCAAAGGTAAATATTGGAGGAGGAGGAGGAGGAAGAGGTAGAGAGACAAAGGGAGGAGGAGATGGAAGGGAGGCAAGAGAAGGTAGAAAGAGAGAGGCAATAGGTTGGAAGAGGAGGAAAGAGTTGAAAGGGAGAAGGATGATGAGGTGGAGGGAGGAACAAAAGAAAGAGAAAGAGCAGAAAGAGGGAGTGGTAGAAGGAAGAGGATGAGGTGGAAGGAGAGAAAAAAGGGAGGAGGAAGAGGAGCTGTAGAGAGAGGTACAAGAAAGAGAAGGAAGAGGGTGAGGTGGAAGGGGAGAAAAAAGGGAGGAGGAGGAGGAGCTGTAGGGAGAGGTACAAGGAAGAGAAGGAGGGGGAGGAGAAGGAGGAGGAAGAGGAGAAGAAGGAGGAGGTGGTGGTGGTTGTGATGGTGGAGGAGGAGGGGGAAGGGAAGAAGGGGAAAGAGGAGAAGGCTTAGGAGGCGGAGGAGGTGGAGGAGAGACAAAGGGAGGAGGAGGAAAAGGTGGATGAGGGGGAAGGGCCAAAGGAGGAGGAGGAGGAGGAGGAGGGGCAGGTAGAGGAGAAGGAAGAGGTAGATGAGGAGGGAGAGCCAAAAGAGGAGGGGGAGCGAGAGAGAGGCAAATGGAGTGAGCGAAGCAGAAGGAAGTTGAGAGAAGG
>NW_028234427.1:36053925-36058925 GCF_977035675.1 Penaeus japonicus | reverse complement strand
ATTTCTCTGTTTATCTGTCCGACTCTCTCTTTCTCTCTACATCTATCTTTATCAATCTGTCTGCCCCCCCCCCCCCCCACTTCCTCTCTCTTTATCTATCTATTGTTTCTTACGCTCTCGCTTCAACGTAAATAACGACTTTTTATCCTTTTCTTGTGCGTATGTCTTACTGAATCACACTTTGTACATTAACAAATGGCACAGTGTATGTATGAGTGTGGTATTACATGTACAAGTTTTCGGGTCGATGGATATGTCTGAAGTTTTGTAAATAATGTAGTTTATCGTGTGGGCTTTCAAGTAGGGCTTATATAATTATAAGAGGATCTTAACAGCATGAGCACATGCGTATGTGTCTTATATTTTACTTACCAATGCGTAGACAGCGTGCGTGTCATCATGAATATGTTTGATATAGACTATATATAAACAAACATTTCTACGCACATACAAATATATAATGTATAAGTATGCCACATACACACACACACAAAAAAAGAAATAATATTAATAATTTCACAAACCAAAAATAAATACGAGTAGCATATGAGTGAAGAAACTGCCACTATGAGAGAGAGACAAAAAAGTCAAAAGAAAAAGAGATTCATTGACTACGTCCTTTTTTGTGGTTCATATTTGCTCGAAACATTTGTGAAGCGCTATTACGTTCTGTATACCCTTGGAGTGTGCGTAATATCTTTTGTTTTCGTTGGTATATGATTACATTTGACTTTCAAAGGTTGTTGAGAACCGAAAGGCCATTTTTTTTTACTGTATATAAAGAACAGTTTCCTTCTTCGTTACTGATTTTATTAAGGAGATATGAAAAATGTGGCTTCGATCACCTTCTGACACCGAAGATGTGTTTTCAACCTCTTCTCTTATCTAAGGAAACCTAAACAAATTACAAATCGTACTGAACGTAACGAAAACCCTTACATCTTACACAACAAACAAACTATAACATAAACAAAAGAGAGAGAGAGAAAAAAAAAACTAAATAAAAGACATAAAATCAACACCAGCGAATCCAACTCACCCGAACTGACCCACGCAATCACTATTTCCTTCAGCTGCGAGGGTAACACAGCCAGAAATCACCGACCACACTGAAGAATTAAAACCGAGACGTTGTGGGCGTTTGCATGGAAGGGAGTGAGTTATCTGCTACTAAAATTGCCATTGCACCTCCAGTCTCTCGCTTAACCTAATACTTATGGTTAAACAGGTGGGTGGAAGACGGAAGTGCTCTGGTCATTACGGACCAGAAAGATCGTGCAATAATGGTTGTCTGGTGAGGGGCGACTGTTAATGCAGTGTTGCCAGAACTAACGCCTCGTCGATCTTAAAAATTGCGATTTCTCAACGGATGGCGTATACTTGGCAATGGCCGAGGTGTTCTTTCGCTATTCTTCTATCGTAATATGATGAGGAGAAAGACCTATTGAAGCGTATTGCTCTAATATTGATTTTCTGATGATGTGATAATCTCTATCCAAAGAACTCACGTTTTGTATCCTGCGTTTAAAGTTTATTCAATTACATATTATAAAACACACGCAAGTACTTGGGGTGGTATAAGTACCTACAGTAATGTTTGATATAAGCTGTAATTTATCTGTAAAAACAAGATACAAAGAACGTTGAATTTCGTACATGACATGAGTTAACTTTACAGATCATAAAGCCACTGTTTATATTTTTTGAAGCGAATATCCCTTGTTTATAGTTTAAGATATTTCAATTCTAAATTTCAAGAGATGAAGTAGGAAATATTGATATGGTAAAATTGTGTTAGTCTTAATCCAAATTTTATCATTGCAAATGGCAAGGATAACGTTTGTCCAATCAGGAGAAGAGGTTAAGGTAAATACTGAGAGAAAAAAAAATTATAGTACGTGTAAAGTAAACGTTTATATCTCAACCAAAAGCATGAGCTATTTACAAAAATCAACAACAAACGTCTGAACAAAATCATTAGAAAATACAGTTCATAACCATCACTACTATGATATCATAGTAAATTATTAATCTTCTTTTATCTATTATATAATCAGATATTCCGGACACCTTCTCAGTAACTCTCCCTCACCCCCCACCCCCTTTACACCCAGAAAAAGAGTTATATTATTATTCTTACACAATCCTAAAGTTTGACCATTGCAATATTTCCTTAGATACTTCCCATTAACTTATCAAGAGTAAAGTTGAAATCTGTCATGAAACACATTCAAACAGACATGCACGGTCGGGACCTTTCAATCTCGCGTTTAGATTATGCAATTGGGTTTTTCCCTTAGTAATTCTCTATCTCTCTTTGGGTAAAGTTGAGTTCTTCCTTTTAGTAAATCTTTGCAGTTAAGGAGCCGAAACTGAGAAATTATTTTCCCACTGAAAACAGGATAGAATGACGAATATATATATATATATATATATATATATATATATATATATATATATATATTTGTGTGTGTGTATGTATATGCATATATATGTGTGTGTGTGCACAGCATATATATATACATATATATATATGTAAACACTCACACACACAGATATGTATATATATATTATATATATATATATATATATATATATATATATATATATATATATATATATATATATATATATGCTGTGCACACACACATGTATATACATATACATATACAAATACATATATACATACATACACATAAACACACACACACAAATGTTAATGTGTGTGTGTGTGTATGAGTCTGTGTATGTGTGTATGTGTATGTGTATGTATGTGTATGTGTGTGCCTTCAGAGTTGCTTTAATCATATATCTATTCCTCTATTGCGTCACCCCCACATCTCCGTTCCTTTCGTTTCTTCTTTATATCTATCCATTTATCTTTGCCACGATGGCTATCAGTATTCTAAAGAATTTATTCCCCTTAGCGGTCTCTAAGAATAGTCATGAAAACGAATATATGGTAAAAATGTCAGCCAATTATTTACTTGTTATTGAAAATGTGAAACGGATTCTAACAGAATGCGAAATAATAACACAAAAGAATGTTAAAATAAGATACAAAAAGTGAAGGAAAAAATGAAAGTCACTCTGACACGAGAAAGGAATCTGAGAGAGAGAGAGAGAGAGAGAGAGAGAGAGAGAGAGAGAGAGAGAGAGAGAGAGAGAGAGAGAGAGAGAGAGAGAGAGAGAGAGAGAGAGGGAGGGAAGGAGGGAGAGAGAGAGAAATCAAACAAAACAAAGCAACAGACAGATAGATAGATAGATGGAATTAGATAAAGAGAGAGAGAAAGAGAGTGAGAGAAAGAGAGCGAAAGAACGAAAATAAAAGAACCAGACACACCCACAGAACACGAGAGAGAGAGAGAGAGAGAGAGGCAGCTAAGAAAGAAAAAAAAAAAAAAAAAAAAAAAAAGAAGAAGAAAGCCTAAGGTGATATGACAGTCACCTTAGAGATTATGACAGGGTGGCTGTGTCCGATCTGAATGGGGCATCCGAAGGAGACACGACACCTGGGCCGCGCTCGAAATGTCATCTTGGAACAGGTAATTAAGCTAATGATATTTAACCCATTCACGCAGGTGAGGCGGGTTTGACAACATCTGTCTAGTTAGCAGTTAGTTTCAGGGTCGTTAGTAGCATTGTTAGAGGTCATTAGCTACCTGTCACTAATGGCCTAGTTAACTTGCCCTTCTCTCATGTGCGCCCATGTACAAACGCACATGGGTACACACACGTACACACATGCACATAGACGTATACATATCGGGTTGTTCTTGTCTCTGTTGGAGATAAAATCACAGGTACGTGGCTTATACTGAACCCTTTCACTCTGTGTTTAATTCAGCAATTAGTGTAGCTTGACTACTGATTAATTAATACTGTTCTTGAGATTTGTAAGATATTTATTTGAAAGTTTATGTAAGATTGTTCTAATTATGAGGAATAAGATTCAAGGAAAAATCATCGTAATTTTCATGTATTCGGATTAAAAGAAAGTTTATAAGAACTATTTAATTAGTTTGGTTATCATCATTATAGCAACTGACATGGTAATTACTGTAATTGCAGTTAAAGTAACTACCTCGGTTATTTTTTATCATTATGGCTAACTATTAATGCTAACAAGAATTGGGGTAGATATGGGAATAACAAAAACGGATAATGATTTTTTTTAGTTAATGAGAATTATACAATAGTAGCATAGAGTAATAATAATGATAATATTAGCAACAATAAACGAGATGAGTCACAGTATTACTAATGATAATATGGATATTGGCAATACTGCTCTGACTTTTACTACTGATATTACTCATACTACGAATGAAAGAAACAGCAACTCAAGTAATAACAATAATGACGAAAATTGAATATTATCACTGCGTATGATTACCACCAGAGGGACAATATTTGATAACATACGTAAAATATTAGCTATTAACGTCCACTTCTATCTTTATGTAAATACAGTTCAATCAAATATGATTAAAAAAAATGAATACAAATAAAGAGTGAATATTTTCACTCTTTAATTACACCGATTTCAATGTAAATATCTATTATAGGATTCCATTTTATAAGTATTTTAGTCATCCTAACCACTTCACTTCAACACTAGTAAACACAAGTAATAATCCATCTCATTATGATAAATAACTAATGTCTTTTTAATCATGTAGTCAACGTCACTGATAGACAAATATTAGTTCAAAATTTTAGAAATTAATTGAATAGGCATAAACCATCATATATCCCATATAGCGTTGCTCTGGGATCACTCTTTGAAAAGCATTAAAATCTCCTATTTTATATCTATCAACATTAAATCTATGTTTTTTTTTCTTTAACAAGACTAAAGAGCATATCGACTTGAGATCTTTTGCATGTGATTAGGAAAGATTAATGAAAATATTTTGAAAATTGGAAAACCAAAATTTTGATCGTCACCAAAATACACATAACACGAAATCTAAAAATGTGGATATTGTTCTTTCTTC
>NW_028234427.1:36041425-36046425 GCF_977035675.1 Penaeus japonicus | reverse complement strand
GTTTGCGAGGAGTGGGGAGAGGAAGAAAGGGGAACGGAGAGGAAAGGGACGGGAGGAAGAGATAGGATAGGGGAGAGGGGAAGGGGAACGGGAGTGGGAGAGGAAGGGGTGGGGTGAGGAAGGAGAGGGGAAAGTGCTTATGATTAGTAGCAAAAGGTAGAACCGAAGACGGAGGAAGAAGAGGAAGAAGAAGAAGAAGAACAGGATAAGGGTGAGTAGGAGTAGCAGTAATAGTAGTAGTAGTAGGAGAAGGAGAGGGAGGGGGAGAGAAAAGGAGAGACCGCAAGTGATGGGATAAGGAGAGGGTGTAAGAAGGCACAGAATGGTTACCCCTCAAAGAAAATGATTAGCGGAGAAAATGGGATTTTGATTGGCAGAGACCAAGGGATGATAGTGGATTGTAAAAAGACCATTGATTTGCGAGAGTCTGGACGCTGGCGGCTATCTATAGACGGGGAACGGGAGCGGCAGTTGGGACGTGCGATCATAATGATATCAATTAGCGATAACGATAACTCCAATCGTAAAGAGGGTCGGGGAGCCTGATCGAGGGACATTATTGGAGGTTAATCAAGGCGGAATCGCTGCGAGTTGATTAAGAAATCTAATTGGATGCTGATTATCAATCGTTTATTGAGCTTCTGATTCTTTGGATGATTGCGGTATACTAATCGTAACTTTTTTTTACGTGATCTGTAATAAAAATCAATACGTAATACGGTTTTTTATACGAACTAGACTTGGAATCAAACGAGAGAGAGAGAGAGAGAGAGAGAGAGAGAGAGAGAGAGAGAGAGAGAGAGAGAGAGAGAGAGAGAGAGAGAGAGAGAGAGAAAGTGAGTCAGAGAGAGAGAGAGAGAGAGAGAGAGAAAGTGAGTCAGAGAGAGAGAGAGAGAGAGAGAGAGAGAGAGAGAGAGAGAGAGAGAGAGAGAGAGAGAGAGAGAGAGAGAGAGAGAGAGAGAGAGAGAGAGAGAGAGAGAGGGGGGGGGGGGGGAGAAAGAGAAAGAGAAAGAGAGAGAGAGAGAGAGAAAGTGAGACGGACAGACAGAGAGAAAGAGAGAGATAGGTAGATAGAGAGAGAGAAAGAGATAAACGGAAGGATAATTCTGACGACGAACAGGTGAACACACCAATCATGAAATGGTTCTCTCGACAGGACCTTGTTCTAGCAAAACGAACATCCCCAGAACTCCAGTCTGATTGCAAATGCGGCAACAACAACTCCGTTCCCGATTTGGGAGTGTAACTACACAGCTCCCAAAGTAGTGTGACTAAAGAACAGATATACGGAACAGATGGAACACGAATATCATAGAACATTAACAGACATTGAGAACATAGGATCTATTAGAGATTGTTCTCTTGAACTAGGGTTGATGAAAAGGGTTGCAATTGGAGTTATAAAAGGGACGTGACCTTTTGAATGGGGAGGGTAATGGGGGAGGGGGAGGGGGGAGAGGGGAAAGAGAGGGGGAGGGAGGGGATGGGCAGGGGGGAGGGGGGGTAAGGGGAGAAGGGGAGGGGGGAGAAGGGGAGGGGGGATGGACAGGGGGATGGGTGGGGAATGGGAGAAGGGGAGGGGGAGAAAGAGGGTGGGAGGGAAGGAGGGAGGGAGGAAAGGGGGAGAAAGGAGATGAGGAGGGGGAAGGGAGAGGGAGGGGAGAGGGGAAGGGGAGAGGATAGATAGAGGGAAAGGAAAGCGTGAGAAGAGTAAAAGGAAGGTGAAGATAATGGAGGAATAAAAATAAAAAAAGAAAGAAAGAAAAGGGGGAGACAAAGGAAGAAAGAAGAGGAGGAGTAGAAAGAAAAAAGAGAAAGGAAGGAAGAAAATAAAGAAATAAAACGATAGAAAAGAGAGGATCGGAGAAAGAGGAGAAAGAGATAAGAGGAAGGAGGTGGGTAGGGGAAGGTGAGGAGAAACGGAGGGAATATGTAGGGAGAGGAAGAAGGGGAAAGGGGGATGAAGAAAAGTAAAGGATGAAAATAAAAGTAAAGAAGAAGAAGAAAGAAGAAGAGAGATGAAGAGATAGATAGATAGAGAGAGAGAGAGAGTGAGAGAGAGAGAGAGAGAGAGAAAGAGAGAAAGAGAGTGAGAGAGAGAGAGAGAGAGTGAGAGTGAGTGAGAATGAGTGAGAGTGAGTGAGAGAGAGAGAGTGAGTGAGAGAGAGAGAGAGAGAGAGAGAGAGAGAGAGAGAGAGAGAGAGAGAGAGAGAGAGAGAGAGAGAGAGGGGTAAAGAGAGATGAAAAAAAGCACTAAAGAATTAAGACAAAAATAAGAATTTAGGGAAACAAATACTAAATATAAAAACCAAAGGAAACAAAAAACAAACAAACAAAGGAAACAACACAAACGAATAAAAAGCCAAAAAAAACGAAAATAAAACAAAAGAAACAGAAGAAAAGACATAAAAGGAGGAAGGAAAAAGGAAGAGAAAGAAGAAGGGGGAAGGCTAGAAGGGGAGAGGGAGGGGAGGGGGGGGAAGAGGCAGGGGGGCGGTGCATCAGAGAACCAAAGTGGGAAAAGTAGATGGTATTTTACATGTTGGTTTAACTATTGTCTACCTGAAAGTGTGACTTGTTAATGGTCGTTTCTGGTCGTGGAGATTGATGTCAGGTCATTGGCCTTGTTTGCTTTGCCTTTGGTCCTTTGTTTACTTTGGTCTTTGATGCTTTGTTTGCGTGGAGAGACTATCGGGAAAGATCTGTTTACTTTGGGAGATTCACTTTATGTAAATAGAAAGAGAGAGAGTTTTTTTTTTTTTTTTGGGTGGGGGGGGGGAGTGGAGGTCGTTCTAGGGGGGGGAGGGGTTAGAACGGAAGTTGGGGAGAGTTTCTTTTTGTTTTGTTGATGTTGTGGAAGTAAGCGTGAATGTATTTCTAAGAACGTAAAGTGAATAGTTTTGCATTAAAGCCATTTATTAAATTAACTCTAGGGTCAGTCAGGTTAAGATGCACTAAATGTTATATTAACGCTCCCCATACAGTAGAATCTACTTAAGAAATACAATCTATGATCAGTAACGATAACCGTAGATAATGAATAAGAAAAAGATAATACCATAATAATAAAAAACAAACTTATTTCACGAACACCGGAAGCCAATATAATGTTGACACAAACCAAATTTCCTGTTGATATAACCCAGAAAAAAATAAATATAGCAATAGTCTATGTCAACATATGTTATACACATGTAAAAGGAAATGATGTTTATATTGTTGAGAGATCCTTTCCCGAAGCTCAAGATCTTAGCAAGGACTCGCCAAATTCTTTAAGTTTTATAAGAAAAAAAAATCGACATCATTACATGTCTTTGTGAGTCGGATCTGTCTCTAAAGTCACGGGTTTGAAGTCCGTAAGTCATGGTTTTAACACGACTATAACACACGCCAAGTTCAGCGGTGCTAGAAAGGGCTAACACCCAAACGCCATGACTATGTGTCAAGTTATTAACCCTTACCCTTAACCCCCCTCTTCTCCCCCTCCCCCTATCCCTCCCTCTCCCTCTCCCTCCCTCCCCCTATCCCTCCCTCCCCCTCCTCCCGTCTCCGTGTGATTATTTAAGGATTACTCAGGCTGTGTCGCTAATGTGTGTCGGCGCCCTTTACCTGGCGTGGGCGGTTTCGAGGGTCATGCCACCTGTAATCACGCCGTCTTCGTTGACCTGGACTGACCTCGTGTGAAATCGCAAGAGGTCAGGTCACGGGGACAGATCGGGTCATCAACCGGTGCACACGGACAATGACAAAACCCACAAGTAAGCATCACTGGTCGAGGTCATTCGTTGCGGGGACGAGGTCATCACGGGGTCATCATGGGTCAAAGGGTGTGCTTGTTTTGTTGTGGATTGTCTCAGGTGTGTGAGTGTTGGTATGTATGTGTGTGTAGAGAGGGGGAGGGGGGAAGGGTGAGTGTGTGTGAGTGTGTATGCGTGTATGTATGTAAATGTGTATGTGTGTATGTGAGTAAATGTGTATGTGTGTATATGTTTATGGGTGAGTGTGTTTGTGTGTATGTGTGTGTACGTGTGTGTATATATGTGTATTTGTAAAGCAATGCTAGTATAAAAAAATGTTTATAACTGCGATCTCTTTTGTATTTACATATCTGTCAATCTGATATCATTTAAAATATTACCGTCAATTTTCTTACGTAACCGATGTCTCTTTCATGTTTTCTTTTCTCTCTTGCAATCTCTATTTCCATCAGCAACTTCATTTCTTTAATCGTCTATCGAATAATCTTCCTTTTTTTATTTAAAAATCAGTCTTTCTTCTAGATCTTCCAACCATAAAACAGTCAAACAAACAAACATGCTGTATATGTTCGGCAAAAAAATAAAGACTAATATCGATTTATTTATTTCTTAATCGAAATACAACACACCGTAAATTACATAATTCAAATAATCTTAATCACTTACATGCTGATTCGATATCAAACGGATGACCTTGATTATAAAAAAGGCATATATAGATAAATAAATAGATAAATAAATAGATCTATGTGTGTTTGTATGAGTATATATGTGATTATGTGTGCATTTATCTATCTATCTAATTGTCTATCTGTCTTTATCTATATTTGTCTATCTATTTGTTTATTTATCTCTCTCTCTCTCTCTCCCTCTCTCTCTATCTACATCTATCTATCTATCTATAAATGTGTGTGTATATGTGTGAGTATATATATATATATATATATATATATATATATATATATTTATATATATATATGTAAATATATATATATAATATATATATTATATATATTATAATATATATATATATATATATATATATATATATATATATATAATATATATACATATACATATACATATATATATACATATACATATATATATAATTATATATATATATATATATATTATATATATATATATATATATATATATACATATATATACACACACACACACACATATATATATATATATATATATATATATATATATTATATATATATATATATATAT
>NW_028234427.1:36018925-36023925 GCF_977035675.1 Penaeus japonicus | reverse complement strand
CTTAGGATGGAGCCTCGAAGGTTGGAAGTGAATGGATATGAAGTGAAGTGTAACTTTCATTTTTGTTATATTTTTATTTATTTTATTTTATTTATCTATCTATTTATCGTTTTTTTTTTCTTCTTTTCGTGTGCTCATTTGTTTGTTTATATGTTTCAAGACTCCCGTCCCCCTTATCCCCTCTCCTCATCACTCTCTACACTCTCTCCTCCTCTCTCTCTCTCTTTTCCCTCTCATACAAAACTCCCCCCCTCCCTCCCTCCCCTCCCCCCTCTCTCTTCCTCTCTCCTTTGTTTTTTTCTCTCTCCCTCTTCCTTCACCTTTCCTCCTCCCATCCACCCTCTCCATCTTCGCTCACCCACAAGCAATTCCACCCAAACATCTTCCACTAGATTGACATTTTGACGTGTCCTGCATAACCAATTATCCCTAATCGAATTACACACACCTATAGCAAGTCATCACCATAGTCACCATAATCACTGTAATCATTAACGTCCGTAAGAAGTCATCACAGTCATCATGCTAAACCACCGTTAATGAGGCACTACTCGCGGCCCGCTAGCATTATCATTGAAATCAACAACAATACAATGACACTTCGTTGCAGAGAGCTACCACGCCTTATCAGCTACTGTCTGCAACACCCGCTCTTCCTTACGTAGCTTGGTCAATCACTATATACTCACTATACTTCACTATATCATTTGCAAATCACTATCATCCCTTTTGTCTTTATCATCGTCTGGATTACGTCGTCCGTGGGTTGTGATGTGGTCGGGAAGTTTTTTGTATTGAAGTTGTCTTTGTTGTGAAGTGGGATTTATCTTTTTTTATTTTTTTTTACTCTCTCTCTCATTCCCTCTCTCGCTTTCTCTCTCTTTCTGTCTGTCTCTGTCTGTCTCTGTCTGTCTCTCTCTTTTATTTTCTGTCTCTCTTTCTTTTTTTCTGTCTCTGTCTCTCTCTCTCTCTCTCTCTCTCTCTCTCTCTCTCTCTCTCTCTCTCTCCTTCATTCTTTCATCCCTCCCCCCTCTCCCCTCCCCCCCTCTCCCTCCCCCAACCCCCCCTTCCCATTAAATCAACCATACATTTTCCCCCCCTCCAATTTTTTAGCCCTCAACCTTAATCAACACCCTCCCCCTTAATCCCCCCCCCTTTTTTTTTTACCCCCCCCCCCCCTTGAAATTTAAAACCGCATGCTAAAAACAATCCCAATCCATTAAAAAATTTTTGAAAAAAGGTTTTAACCCACGGAACCCCCCCCTCCCAAAATGCCAAACATCTGCGGCCGAGTGACCACGATGCAAAAATAACACCCTTTAGCAAAGTGGAAAAGAAAAGTAGAGAGAGAGAGAGAGAGAGAGAAAAAAGGAGGGAAAAGACAAAAAAAGAAGAGAGATTGAGAGAGAAAGAGAAAAAAAAAGAAGAGAGAGAATGAAGAGAGAAAGATAGAGATAGAAGGAGAGAAAGAGAAAGAAAAAGAGAAAGAGAGAAGGGAGAAAAAAGGAAATTTCACAAATCAGCTAAAGAAAACCCCCCATAAAACACAGACATACGGACAAAAAGAAAAGGAAGAAAACAAGATTCCACCCTCCCACTTTCACGCCCCCCTCTCCCCCTTTTCCGTCCCCTCCCCCCCCCCCTCCTATCAACCGAGACACAACATAGGGCCCTTTCCCAAAAAACACGACAAAAAAAAGACCTCAGTAAATGACTTTAAAACACGACAAAAGAGAGAGAGAGAGAGAGAGGAGAAGAGAGAGAGAGAGAGAGAGAGAGAGAGAGAGAGGAGAGAGAGAAAAGGGGAAATGAGAGAGAAGAGAAGAGAGAGAGAGGGGAGAGAAAGAGAGAAGAAAGAGAAGAGAGAGAAAGAGAGAAAGAGAAAGAAGAAAGAAGAGAGAGAGAGAAAAAGACAGAGACAAGGAAGGGGGAGAGAGTCAGAGGGGAGAGAGAGAGAGAAAGAAGAGAGAGAGGGAAGAGGAGAGGAGAGAGGGGGAGAAAGGGAAGAGAGGAGAGAGAGAAAGAGAGAGGAGAGAGAGAGAGAGAGGAGGAGAGAGAGAGAGAGAGAGGAGGAGAGAAGGAGAGAGAGAGAGAGAGAAAAGAAGAGAAGAAAAGAGAAAAGAGAGAGAGAGAGAGAAAAGAGAGAAAAAGAGAGGGGGGGGGGAGGGAGAAAAAGGAAAGAGAATTGGGGGGAGAGGAGAAGAAGAAAGAGAGAGAGAGAGAGAGAGAGAGAGAGAGAGAGAGAGAGGAGAAGAGAGAGAGAGAGGGGAGAAGGGAAAAGAGAGAAGAGGGGGGGGGGGAGGGAAAGAGAAGAAGAAAAGAGGGAAGAGAAGAAGAAAAGAGAGAGAGAAGAGAGAAGCGAAGGAGAGAGAGGAGAGGGTGAGGGGGGCGGTGGGAGGAGAGAAGAAAATCCCTTTGTAGGGGGATAGCGATATCCTTCGGGGGAATAAAGAACTATTTGTTAGTTGTATAAACAAAGGTCATTTAGCTTATTTTTGTTGTTGTTGTCATTGCCGTAGTACTTGTAATTGCTGTCATTGTTGTTGTTGTAGCAATAACAGCAGATATTTTCAGATTTGCATATTTTTTTTCTCTTTTACATCTTGGAGTTCTAAAGCATCCTTCTCCTTTTTCTTCGTCTTCTTCTTCTTTTCCCTCTTCATTTACTCCTTCTTCTTCTTCTTCTTCTTCTTCTTTTCCGTCTTCATCTACTCCTTCTTCTCCCCCCTCTTTTTTTTCTTTTCTTCTCTTTTTATTCTTCTTCTTCTTATCTTTCTTCGCTTTCTATTTCCCTTCTTCATCTTCTTTGTGTCCTTCTTCGTCTCCTACTTTTCGTCCTCCTCCTCTAGATTTTGTCATCCTCCTCCTCTTCCTTTTCTTGTCTTCTTTCTCTTCTTTGTCTCCTATTTTTAGTCCTCATCCTCCTCTTTCTTCTTCTCCCTCTTCTTCGTCTCTTACTTCTCATTGTCGTCTTCCTCCTCCTCCTTCTCTTCCTCTCTCCCTCCTCTCTCCCTCTCCCTCCCCTCCTCTCTCCCCCCTCTCTCTCTTTCTCCCCTCTCTCTCCCTCTCTCCTTCTCTCCCTCCTCTCTCCCTCTCCCTCCCCTCCCTCTCTCTCTCTCTCCCTCCTCCCTCTTTCTTCCTCTCTCTCCCCCTCTCCTTCTCTCCTCTCTCTCTCTCTCTCTCTCCCTCTCTCCTTCTCTTCTCTTTCCTCTCTCTCCTTCTCCCTCTCTCTCCCTCCTCCCTCTCTCTCCCTCTCCCTCCCCTTCTCTCCCTCCCTCTCTCCCTCTCTCTCTCTCTCCCTCCTCCCTCTTCTCTTTCCTCTCCCTCTTCTCTTTCCTCTCTCTCTTTCTCTCCCTCTCTCCTCTCCCTCTCTCTCCCCATGTCTTCCCCAGCGAGCCTCAAGGGCCGACGCGGCAGTAGCTACCGTGAGACATTTTAATACACCATAAGCAGGAGTTTATTGTTCATTAAGATCCCCGACCAGACTGTTATTAGTGTTTGGTTATTTATCTAAATGACGCGAGGTAATTAACATTCCAAGTGGTGGGAGGGGAGGGGAGGGGTGGGAAAGGGAGTGGGATGGGGGTGAGGGGTGAGGGGTGGGTTGGTGGAAAATGGGGGGTGGGGAGCGGATGGATGGGATGGGGATGGGGGGAGGGGTGGGGGGTGTTAAGGAGGGGATGGGATGTGGGTGGGAGGGGGGAGGGGGGTGATGGAAGAAATGAATCCAGCTCTTTTGAAACAATAGTTTAACTCTATGTATTTATATTTGTCTTTCTCACATCTCTCTCTTTTTTTCTTCTTTTTTTTAGCTCTCCTTCTCTTCCTCTCTTTTTGTCTGTCTGTCTATCTGTTCGTCTGTCTGTCTCAGTTTTTGTCGCTCTCTCTGTGGCTCTTTCTTTCTCTTCCCCTCTCTCTGGCACTCTCTCTCTCTTCTTCACTCTCTCCTTCTCTTCCCCTCTCTCTAGCCCTCTCTCTTTCTCTCTCTCTCTCTCTGACGCTCTCTCTCTCTCTTTCCTTCTCTCTCCCTCTCTCTGGCTTTCTTTCTCTCCCCTTCTCTCTCTCTCTCTCCTTCTCTCTCTTTCTCTCTGTCTCTCTGTCACTCTGTCTGTCTGTCTCTCTCGCTCTCTCTCCCTCTCTCCTCTCTTCCTCTCTCTGGCTCTCTCATCTCTCCCTCTCTCTGGCTCTCTCTTTCTCTCTCTCTCTCTCTCTCTCTCTCTCTCTCTCTCTCCTTCTCTCTCCCTTTCTCTGCCTCTCTCTCCTTCTCTCTCTCCTTCTCTCTCCCTCTCTCTCCCTCTCTCTCTCTCTCTCTCTCTCGCCTTCACTCTCTCCTTCACTTTCTCCTTCTCTCTCCCTCTCTCTTTCTCTCTCTCTCTCTCTCTCTCTCTCTCCTTCTCTCTCCTTCTCTCTGGCTCTCTCTTTCTCTCCCGCCCCGTGCTTGCTCCGAGATTAATACGAATTCATATGTTTCGCTGAAGGTTAGAATATTAGCATCTAATAATAAGGATTAACAGTGCATCATTATCAATTAGAGCCATTTTTCACGCGGGCGGTGCGTCGGCCTCGATGATTACTTATATTGATAACCTGCAATTATTGGCTTATTTATTATGTCTAAGACCGTGGCTGTGTTTAAGCGGGTTGGCGCCGGACTCTCTCTGCCTGCCTGCCTGCTTGCCTGCCTTCGCGCGGGACGGAGGGGCGCGCGCGTGTGGGTGTGGGTGGGTGTGGGGGGGGATGGGTTGAAGGAAGGTTAGGGAGAAGGGTTGAGGGTTGGGTGTATAGGGTAGTGGTTTTTTGTGGGAATGGGTGATGGATGAAGGTGAGAGGTAGAGGGGGTTGGAGTGATAGAGATGGTGGAGGGAAGAGGGAAAGGGAATGGGATGTAGTGTTTGGGAGGTATTTAGAATAAAGAGGAGGGAAAAGAGGGACAGGAAACTGATGGATGGAAAGGAAAGAGGAATGTTAGAGAGGTGGGATGGGAGAAGGTAAGGTAAGAG
>NW_028234427.1:35978925-35983925 GCF_977035675.1 Penaeus japonicus | reverse complement strand
CCTCCACCCCGTACACACAATTCCGGAGCCGATTAAAACAAAAGCTGTCTCTCTCTCTCTCTCCCTCTCTCTCCGGCTCCTTATCCTTAAACGCCCCTCTCCGCCCCCCCCCCCGGCCGCCCTCGCTCCCGTGGCTACGATCGGCTCATTACATCCTCCTCCGGTCACATCCCCCCTCCCCTCCCCCCCTCACAGGAGCTCTTAGGAATCTGGAAGGACTCCGAGATGGTGATGGATAAGGAAGGACTCCCGTGCGTGCGTGTGTGTGAACGAGAAATGACTGGGTGGGGATGTGGGGTGGGGGATGGGGGGATGGGTGGGGGGTAAGGGGAGTGGAGGCTTTGAGGGCTCTTGAGGAGTTTCTTTGGTTGTTTGTTTATTTTTTGGTTTTATTTTGTTGTTACTCGTTTCTCTCTTTCTTCATGTGTATGCGCTGTTATGGTATGAAAAAAAAATCAAATTAATCTCTCTCTTTCTCTTTCTTTCTCTTTCTCTCTCTTTCTCTCCTTTTCTTATTCTCTCTCTCTCTCTCTCTCCATCCTCGCGCCATCTCTCACCTTCTCTCCGCTCTCATCTCCTCCCTGCTCTCTCTCGTCTCTCTCTCCTCTTGCCATCTCCTCTCTCTCTTTTCTCTCATCATCTCTCCCTCCCTCTCTCCCCCCTCTCTCTCTTACTCCCTTTCTCTCTCTCTTCCTCCCTTTCTCTCATTACATCCGTCTAACACTCCATCTATCTATCCACTTCTTTAAGAACCCGCAATCCACACCCTCATTTGTCTCAAAAGCAATCATCACTCTTAATAATTAATTAATCTTAATAATAATCTTAATTAATAATTAATAATTAATAATAATCTTAATTAATAATTAATAATAATCTTAATTAATAATTAATTAATAATCTTAATTAATAATAATCTTAATTAATAATCTTAATTAATACTTGTCATTACATATATATCATTTTCTTCCTTTCTTCTTCTCTCTTTCTTTCCCTCATTTGTTCTCCCCTTTTTTTTATTTTTTTTTATTTTTTTATTTTTTTTTCTCTCGGCTCCTCCCTTAAGCATCGTCATCCTCGAGTCTTCAATCATTTAAATTATTTCATCATCTGGTAATCTCAACCACAGCAACTTTGATGTTGTTGATCACCATTGCCTTTTAGAGTCTTGTTGAGGTGAGATGGAAGAGGGGGGGAGGGAGGAGAGAGGGAGAGGGAAGGGGGAAAGAGGAAGGAGGAGGAGATGAGGGGGGGAGGGAGAGAGAGGAAGGAGGGGGAGGAAGGGAGTGAAAGGAAGGAGGGAGGGAGGGAGGGAAGGAGGAGTAAAGAGGGAAGGATAAAAAGAAGGAGGGAAGGGAAACTGGTAGGAAGGAAAGGGAGAGTAGGAGAGAAGAGAAAGAGGAGTGGGGGAAGGGAGGGAAGGAGGGAGGTAAGGAAGGAGGGAGGGAGGGAAGGGAAAGGGAGAGAAAGAGGGAGGGAAGGAGGGAGGGAAGAATGAGAGGGAAGGGAAAAGGGAAGGAGGGAAGTAGGGAGGAATGGCAAGGAAGGAAGGAATAGAAAGCGAGAGAAAGAAAAAAAAAGAAATAGATAGAGAGAGAAAGAAAGAAAGAAAGAAAGAAAGAAAGAAAGAAAGAAAGAAAGAAAGAAAAAATAGAGAGAGAGAGACCGAGAGCGAGAGAGAGAGAGAGAGAGACCGAGAGTGAGAGAGAAGGGAGAGGAGAAGGAAGAGGAGAGGAGGAGAGAACCAGGGTGCTCTCCGTCCCGCCTCCGCCCTCAGACGCAACGAAAGAGGGAAACGGCGCAGCGGGGTGAAAGTGGGAGCAATAAAGAGGGATATTTACCCTACATTGTGAGGCTGTGTTGATGGCAGTTCTCACGGTGAGCTTCCCTTTAGACAAGACAGGAGATTATGAGGTGCAATTTTCGTCTCTCTCTCTCGTATTATCTCTCTCTCTCTCTCTCTCTCGCTCTCTCTCTCTCTCTCTCTCTCTCTCTCTCTCTCTCTCTCTCTCTCTCTCGCTCGCTCTTTCTCTCTTTCTCTCGCTCTCTCCACCCCCCCTCTGGTTAGCCTCCACCCCCCTCCTCCTTACCCTCCAACCCCCCTCCTTTCCCTCCAACCCCCCCCCCCTCTGTTTACCCTCCATCACCCCCTCCTCCTTGCCCTCCATCCCCCTCCTCCTTACTCTCCACCCCCCTCCCCAACTCCCCCTACTTACCTTCCTCCCCCTCTTTACCCTCCACCCCCCCTCCTCCTTACCCTCCACCCCCACTCCTCCTTACCCTCCACCCCCTCCTCTTTACCCTCCATCCCCCTCCTCCATCCCTCCATCCCCCTCCCTCCTTACCCTCCATCCCCCTCCTCCTTACCCTCCACCCCCCCTCCTCCTTACCCTCCACCCCCCCTTCTCCTTCTCCACCCCCCCTCTGTTTACCCTCCACCCCCCCTCCTCCTTACCCTCCACCCCCCTCCTCCTTACCCTCCACCCCCTCCTCCTTACCCTCCACCCCCCAACCCCCCCTCCTTACCCTCCACCCCCCCAACCCCCCTCCTCCTTACCCCCAACCCCCCCTCCTCCTTACCCTCCACCCCCCAACCCCCCTCCTCCAACCCAACCCCCCTCCCCCCTACCTCCACTTCCCTGCGGGGCGTTAACCACAACCATTTTCACTCATGTCACACAGTTAATGACTTTGTTTTCACACTATCTCTAACCTGCCACTGAAGAACAATGAGATGGGGAGAAGAGGGGCGCTGAGGGTGGGGGGGATGGGGAGAAGAGGGGCGCTGAGGGTGGGGGGGGATGGGGGTGGGGGTGCAGGTGAGGGTGGGGTGAGGGTGGGGATGGGGATGGGGGTGGGGGATGGGGGTAGGGGTGAGGGTGAGGGTGGGGTAGGGGGATGGGGGTGCAGGTGAGGGTGAGGGTGGGGTGGGGGTGCAGGTGAGGGTGAGGGTGGGGTGGAGCGAGAGAGAGGGAGAGGGAGAGGGAGAGAAGGGTAGATGGAAGGAGGGGATGAGAGTGAGAGAAAGAGGAGGGGGAATGAGGGGGATAGACAGACAGATAGATAGATAGATAGACAGACATACTTACAGACAGGCATACGTACGGATGCACAGACATATACATAGATAGATAGATAGACAGATAGATAGATAGATTGAGTGAGTGATTGATCGGCAAGACGGTAAAAAGTTACATAGATAGATAGAAAAGTAGATAGGTAGAGAGATAGATAGATAGAAACTGGTAGATAAATAGATAAATGAGAAAGAAAGAGAAAGAGAAAGAGAAAGAAAAAGAAAAAAAAAGAAAAAGAAAAAGAGAAAGAAGGAGAAAGAGAAAGAGAGAGAGAGCCAGTTAGCAAGAGAAAGAGAGCGAGAGAGCGAGAGAGCGAGAAAGAGAGCGAGAGAGAGCGAGAATACACGCGCGCGCAAGAGAGAGAGAGAGAGAGAGAGAGAGAGAGAGAGAGAGACAGAGACAGAGACAGAGACAGAGACAGAGACAGAGACAGAGACAGAGACAGAGACAGAGAGAGAGAGAGAGAGAGAGAGAGAGCGATACTAATACAAGGCATCATGACACACTTGGACAAACAACACGGCAATGAGTGACAAGCGCGGAAGGTGAAACTCGTGTTGTCATTTTCTGAACTCGAGTCCCACTGCGCTACGAGAACAATCTCCAAACAGACTGGTAATTAGAATAACACAGGGCATAACAAACATGGCAGTGTAGCGCTCGATAAGAGTACAGCTACCTATGATAACATACACGAAGGTTTGACGTGTGATATAGACTGTAATTATAAAGCTCGGTTGGATGTGTTCGAGGTTTTCCTGTATCGAAGTCCCTGTGTTGGATTGTAAGAACTTCGAGGTTATGAACAGGTTGGATGTACTTACTGCCTAGTGATTGCGCGTGATTGCATGATATCGTAAGTGATTGCAAGAGACAGCTTATGATTTGGCGGATCATCGCGGGCTGTCTTACAAGTGCATGTGTCTTTCGATAAGAGTGCTTGGCAGAGACTCGGCTCGGCATTCCAGAGACGAGACGCGAGAAGGTCAGACGTCAGCATCTCTCAAATCAAGTTAGGAAGCTTAACGACTCTGTTTCCACATTAGTTCTCGCCTTCCCTGTAGGTCCTCGAGGGGGAGCTGGAGATGGGCGAAAGATAGTTTGGTAGAGGAGGAAAGATAAAGGCAGATGGAGGCCGATAGCAGGCCATTACTGACGTCTTCGGCTGGTGGACGATATGTTACGGTCACCGGTGAGGGGGTCTACCTTCTCCTACCCCCTCCTCCCCTTTCTCTCCTCTTCTCCCTTCTTCTACTCTCCTACTTCCTCTTCATTGCCCACCTCTCCTCTCTTCTTCATTTCCCTCTTCTCTCCTTCTCTTCATTCCCATTTTCTCCTCTCCTCTTCATTCCACTCCCCTCCTCTCCTCTTCATTCCCCTCTCCTCCTGCTTCCTCCCTCCTTTCCTCCTCATAATCTCCCTTATCTGTTGACATTCTTCTAACTTTCTTCCCTTCTCCGCCCTCCTCTCTCCCCTTTTCAACCTCTTAACTATTTTCTAACACCCCTACCCCTCTCTTGATCCTTACCCCCTCCTTTTTTCCCCTCCTCTCAATCTTTATCTTTTAACATTCTCTCCATTCACCCCCTTTCTTATCTAATAACACTCTCCCCTCCTCCTCTCACCCTCCCCCACCCCTCTCCCTTACTTCGCCCCCCTCTCTTCCCAACCTACCTCTCCATCCTCCACCCTGTCTACTCCCCTCTCTCCCCACCCTCCCTCCGTCTCCATCCTTCCTTTTTCCCCTTCTCCCCCATCATCTCCGACCTCTCTCGTTACCATCTGGTCTCGCCCTTCGAACCACCTGGGAGGATTTTCTCTCGCTGTGTCTGTCACCATCTGGATTCTTGTCTCCTTCTCGAGTTGCTGTTGTCATTGTTGTTGTTTTTAATCAATTAATTTATTTATTTATTTTGAGGGGGG
>NW_028234427.1:35958925-35971425 GCF_977035675.1 Penaeus japonicus | reverse complement strand
AAATGATAACAATAACATGAACAGTTATGATGATAGTGTTAATGATGATAAGAATAATGATAACAATATTAATGATGATGATGGTGATGATAAGATCAATGATAAAGACATTGCTAACACTAACGTTAATGATAACAGTCATGAAAGCAATGGCGATAAGATAATGATATACGGATTATGATAGATATTTATTGTAATGATAATTTCGAAGATTGTGATATTGATGATAATGGCAATCATAATCATGGTGATGATAGTGATGGTTAAGATAGTGATAGTGATAATGATTATGATAATATTAAAAATGGTAATGATTCATTATCATAAAGACGAAGCGATTATTGAAAATGATAGTTTTGTTGATAATAACAATAAAGACAATGACAATAGTAACAATAATAGTGGAAATTATTATGGATATGGCGATAGAAACACCAATAATAACAGGATGACAATGATAACAATTGTAATGATAATGATGGTAATGAAAACACTAAAAGCAACCACAACAGCAACAGTAATATTATTAGTATTGATATTGTTATTAAAAACTATGATTTTAATTATGATGATAATGATAATGATACATGATAATCATGCCAATGATAATAATGATGATAATCATAATAGTAATAATGATAAAGTTAATGAAGATAATAATCATAATAGTAATAATGATATAGGTAATGAAGATGATAATGATAATAATTACCATCACTATTATCATTACCCTCACTATCATCATTATAATCACCATCACTATCATCATCACTACCATAATAAAACCCCACCGTGACCCACCATCTGCCAACCTCCGAGCAAGACACAACAACCTCCAACGATCTCCAACACACACACACACACGAACACGAACCCACTGCCAAACCCCCATCTCGACGCTCGCCTCGCCAGCCGTGGTACCACCTCTCGCCTCGCCAAGCTCCCTCGAGAAATAACTCCACCGACACAAACGGTCCACTGTCACTGGCAACCTAACACCGGCAGTGCAACTGATACGTTATCGTCCCTGCAGCCGTAAGCATCCCCCCATCTCTCGTGCAACGCGGCGGCAAGGGAGATAAAGAGACACCGAGGCCATAAATCGCACCGCGTTCGAAAAATTCCCCCATTGCGCTGACGGCCTTCTCGATGCTGAGGTTTATCAGTGGCAGTCTATCGCTGGGCGCTTTGGTACACACACACACACACAGATGCAGACATACACACACTCACACTTACACACACTTACACTTACACACAGATGCAGACATACACACACACACTTACACGCAGATGCACACACACACTCACACTTGCACACACGCACACTTACAGATGCAGACATACACACACACACTTACACGCACACTTACACGCAGATGCACACACACACGTACACACTCTTTCACACACACTCTTTCTCATACACACACACAACTCTCTCTCATACACTCTTTCTCTCTCACACACACTCTTTCTCTCTCTATCTCTCTCCCACACACACACAACTCTCTCTCTCTCATACACACTCTCTCTCTCTCACACACACACATACGAGCGCTCGGCTGGATGTTGGAAGGGGACGGGGTGTGAGTGTTGGGGTCGGGTGAGGTTACGTGGTTGGGGGGGGGGGTAGGGGTGAGGAGTGGGAGGGGCAGAGGGGTCGTGTGGAGGGGGTGGGGAGGGGTAGGAGGGTAGGTGGAGAGAGCAAGAGAAGGAGAATGAGGGGGCAGAGAGAGAGAGAGAGGAAAGAAGGACGACGACGAAGAAGAGTGAAAGAAGGAGGAAGAATAGAAGAATATTAGTAATGTGTGAAAGAAGAAAAAAAAAACGAAAAAAGAGAGAAAAAAAAAGAATAACAATAAGAAAACGAACCAGAAACAAAAGAAAACAAAACAAAAGAAAAAAAAAACGTCGAAGAAGAAAAAAAAGAAGAAAAAAAGAGGAGGAGGAAGAAGCTAAGTCCCCAAGGAAATAAGTCAGCCCAGCTTGTCCGCGTTCCATCGTACAGAAGCCGAAGCGAGAGTTAATGAGTATAAAAACTCCTGGCACGTTGCGCTTCTTGATGTTCACTCGTTGCCGCGGCGGTCCTGGTGGTGTCGAGGCGCAACGGCGCTGACGGGCCTTTGGCGTGGGTCTTGGCTCCTTTTTTTTCTCTCTCGCTCTCGCTGTTTCTCTCTCTCGTTGTCTCTCTCTCTTTCGTTCTCTCTCTCTCTGTCTCTGTTTCTTTCTTTCTGTTTCTCTCTGTTTCGTTCTGTCTCTCTCTCTGTCTGATTCTTTCTTTCTTTCTTTCTGTCTCTCTATGTCTCTTTCTCTTTCTCTCTCGCCTCCCTCCCCCTTCTCTCTATTCCCCTACATTCACCCCTCCCACCCCTTCTCCACCTCACCCTCCCTCCTTCCCCCTCCCTCCCTCCCCATTCTCCCCTCCCTTCCTCCCCCTCCCCCCTCCCTCCCTCCCCCTTCCCCCCTCCCTCTGGAGCGGCTTTGTCCATGCTTGTTATGGTTCTCACTCGTCCTGATTGCCAAGCTTGGGTGTTTATCATATGGTGGCGGCGAGAAGGGGGCGGTGGGGGGGGGGATAGGGTGGGGGGAGACGGGGGAAAGGGGGGGATAGGGGGGATAGGGGGGGAGATGGTCTAGAGGGGATAGAGGGTGTGTGAGGGGGTGAGAAAGGGAAGGGGGGAGGCGGGGGAGAGGGGGAAAGGGGAGGGGGGGAGATTGGCTAGAGGGGGTTAGAGGGGATAGAGGGTGTGTGAGGGGGTGAGAGGGGGAAGTGGGGTGAGAGGGGTAGAGGGGAGGTGGCGCTAGAGGGGTAGAGGGGGAGAGGAGGAAGGGCAAGAGGATTGAGAGGGACGAGAGAGGGAGAGGGAAGAGAGGAACAAGAGGAGGGAGGGGGGGCTAGGGAGTCGAGAGGAGGGCGTGCGCGCGTACGGGCAGCGAAGGGGGGAGGGGGGGGGCTGAAATGGACCGGTAATTTACCCAGTAACTGGCTAAGATAAAGATCCGCGGGAGCTTTAATTAACTGTGAGATAATCACAATGTTTCACTCAGGCTGAACGATGGCGGCTGATGAGGGAGACACACATACAGACACACAAACACTCCCGCGCGCGAGCTCACACGCCCTCCCTCCCTCCCTCCCCATACACCCTTTTCCCTCCCTTGCCCCGTCTTTTCTTCCTTCCTTCCCTCCCTCCACTTTTACACTTTTTTCCCTCCCTTACTCCCTCCCCTCTCTTCCTTATTATATTTACTTATTCCCTCCCTTCCTTCCTCCCTCCCTCCCTCTTCCTATATCCTTCCCCCCCCCTCCCTCCGTTCCTTCCTCTCTTCTTCCCTCCCATCCCATAAACCCTTTCTCCCTCCTTCCTTCCCAGCTTCCCTCTCCATATACCCTTTCCTACATCCCTCCTTCCCTCCTTTCTTCCCAGCCTCCCTCCCTCCATCCCTCCTTTCTTCCCAGCCTCCCTCCCTCCTTCCCTCCTTTCTTCCCACCCTCCCTCCCTCCTTCCCTCCCTCCCTCCTTTCTTCCCATCCTCCCTCCCTCCTTCCCTCCCTCCTTCCCTCTCTCCCGCTGCACCTTTTCCGCTTACTTACCACCTTCTCCTTCTCCTTCTCCTTCTCCCCTTTTCCCACAATCCGCGCGTTCCTGTGGCGGAGGCTGCGGACAGTGGAGAGCGGCCGCCGTCAGCTCACTCGATTTAAAGCTCCACGAAGCTTCCCGGAGGCCTTGCGTCACAACGTCCAAATTAGGCGAAGGAGGGAGGGAGAGAGGGCTGAGAGGGAGGAGAGGGAGAAGGAGAGAGGGATGGAAGGGAGGAGCACAAAGGAGGAGAGGAAAGAGAGAGAGGAGGGAAAGAGAGGACCAGACGAAGAGTTAGATAAATAGAGGGAGAGAGAGAAAGAGAGAGAGGAAGAGAGAGAGTGAGAGAGTAAGAGAGGAAAGAGAGAACCAGAGGAAGAGATAGATAGATAGAGGGAGAGAGAGAGAAAGAGAAAGAGAGGAAGAGAGAGTGAGAGAGAAAGAGAGAGAAAGAGAAAGAGAGAAAGAGAAAGAGAGTGAGAAAGAGAAAGAGAAAGAGAGAGAGAGAAAATCCCTGTCAAGCCCTTAGCCATAGCGCGTCTTCCCGTGTCCATCTTGGGGCTTGCAGTAGCAGCTCCAGCGACTCCTTTGTGTTTGCCGTTTACTGTTGGCAACTTCTTCCTCCCTCCTACTCCCCCCCACCCCCCTCAGTCCCTCCTATTCTCCCCCTACCTCCTACTCTCCCCCCCCCTTCGGTTCCTCCTCCTCCTCCCCTCCCTCCCTCCTTTTCTCACCCTACCTCCTACTCTCCCCACCCTCCTCGGTCCCTCCTCCTCCTCCCCTCCCTCCCTCCTTTTCTCCCCCCCCTCCTTCGGTTCCTCCTCCTCCCCTCCCTCCTTTTCTCCCCCTACCCCTCTCTCCCCTCCCCCTGTTTCTCCCCCTACCTCTCTCTCCCCTCCCTCCCTCCTTCTCTTCCCCCTCCTCTTTTCTTCCTCTTCCGCTCCTCACTTCTCTCTGCCCCTCCCTTTCTTCCCCCTTCTTTATCCTTCTCTTCCTCGTTCTCTCTCCTTACCTCCCTTCTTCTCTATCCCTCTCTTCCTCGTTCTCTCTCTATCCTTCTCTCTTCCTCCCTCCCTCGTTCTCTCTCCCTTCCTCCCTCCCTCCTTTCTCCCTCTTTCCTTCTCCCTCTCTGTTTCTCTGCCCCTTCTCTCTTCTCTCTTTCTCCCTCCCTCGTTCTCCTTGCCTCCCTTCTTCTATCTACCTCTCTCCCTCTTTCTCTCTCCCTCTCTCTTTCTCCCCTCTAGCCCCTCTTAAAGAGAAAGAAAATAATGAAAATAAAGGAAATAAGATAAAGAAAAAAGGAAAGGAAGAAAAAGTGAAAAAAAGAAGAAAAGAGAAAGAAAACGAAAGAAGGAAGTGAAAGAAAAAACAAAAACATAGACGAAGAAAGAAAAAAAAAAAGAAAGAGAGAAAGAGACTAAAAGAAAGGAAGCCAAAGAAGAACAACACCAAAACGAAAGAAGATGAATAAGAGAAAAGAGAGAGAAAAAAAAGGAAAAAGAAACAGAAAAGAAAGAAGGGGAAAGAAAGGGCGAGACAAGAAGAACAAAGCGGCGCCGCTGCTTCGCCACCACCCACCCTGCCAGCCCGACCTTACATTAACTCACTCATTTTACAATTATGCAAAGATCCTCCTCAATCCTTTAGCTTCAAAGCCCCGCCAAAAGGCCCTGCCAGCGCGCTACACGGACGCTAACAACGACCTCCGCGTGCCCCTGCCAACCCCCTGCCAACTCCCTGCTAACCCTTGTTCTTCTAGCATTGCTTCCCTGTTCCCTGTTCTTTTTTTGGTTCTTCTCTTGGTCTCTGTTCCCTGTTCCCTGTTCCGACTTGTCTTTTTTGGTTCTTCTCTTGGTTTCTGGTCTTCTGGTTTGGCAGGGTTGAGGTCCCTGTCATCGTCCCTGCTACTTCCCCTTCTTCCCTTTCTCCTATTCCTTTCTGCTATCCCTTACTGCTTTTCCTTCCCCTACTATTTTCCTGCCCCTCACCCTTCTCCCTCTCCCCAACCACCTACTTCCTCTTCTCTCCTATCTTCTTCCTTCACCCCTACTTCTCCTTCCCCTATCCCCTTCCTCCACCCCTCTCCTATCACCCAATACCCCCTTTCCCTCTCCCCTTCCCCATCCCCCCACCTGCCTCCCTCCCTTTACCACCACCACTTCCCCCCCCCCCCCTCTCCCACCCTCCTCGTCTCCAGCACTTAAGATCGTTATTGTTATTTGATTTAGTCTTAATTGCAGGCATATGTTTTCAATAACTCGTCGGGAGAATTTGCAATACAGCACGACTCTTACTCACCCCCCCCCTCCTTTTATTTGGGGGGGGGGGGGCGGGAGTCTGTTTTCATTACGTGTGTGATTTGTTTGTTCATTTGCTCACTCCCTTGGATCCAATTAATATAAATCGTAATTAATGTCGCGGCTTAGTGGCGATGGCGCTCGTTTCTGGCTGCAATTGTGTTGAGGAAAAATGAACCAAAAAATATATATATATAAGAAAAAAAAGGAAAAAAAAAACTAGAAATGATAATGATGATGATAATTGGCTCATTAAATCATCCGTTTTTCTCCGCCGGAGCGATGCGAAGCGACCAACGGGATGTGAATGAATTATCCGTCGATATCAAAACCGACAATTTCCTCCGCCTTTTAATATAAAATACAAACCTACGAGTGATAAAATTCGAAGGCAACATAGTGAAGACGTAGGAGTCTACAACACGCTCCTTGACAAAACCGTAAACCAAGAATATGCTTTTATGTCCGAACATGAATTATGAACACAATAAACACCTCAGCCAGACCTCCTTTTTACAACCCCCCCAAAACCTCGCACTCGGCGTCTGGAATCAACAGCTGATCGGGTGCTGTGATGCAGACTCCCAGCTGATCTGGAGGCGCGATTACCTCCTCGGAATCCATCCTTCGAGGTTCCTAGCAGGAGCAGGAGTAGAGTGCGGGGGTCCCTTAAGCGGGGTTCCGTGGCAGCCCCATTAAGCAGGGTTGAGCCAATATTCACTAACATGTTCTTTCACATGCAAAGAGAAAATGGAAATCAACGCGAGTAGCTTGTGAATCATAGGTTTTATCTGGCAAGGGAGGGTGGTGGTGGGGGGAGGGGGGGACAGGGGGTGGAGAGGGGAGGGTGATAGGGGGGAGGGGGAGAGGGGAGAAGGGGAGGGTGATAGGGTGGAGGGGGAGAGGGGAGAGGGGAGAAGGGGAGGGTGATAGAGTGGAGGGGGAGAGGGGGGTAGGTAAAGGGGAAGGGGTGGCGGGGATGCAGGGTGTTAACTGGGTTATTTAATCTCTCTGTCTCTCTTTCCTTCTCTATTTTATCTCTTCATTTTTTGTCTCTCTCTTTTCTCTCTTTCTCCGTCTCATTTTGTTTTGCTTGTTCGTCTCTGTTTGTTTTTTTCATTTTTTCTCTTTTTTACTCTCTTTCTCCTATTCTTTACTTCTTCTCACATCCCTATCTTTCATACTTCCTGCAGTTCAGCATAGCATTTTGAATCCCCCCTCTCTCTATCTATCTATTTATCTCTCTCTCTATTTCTCTCTCTATCTATCTATTTCTCTCTCTATCTCTCTATCTATCTATTTCTCTCTCTATCTATCTATCTATTTCTTTCTCTCTCTATCTATCTATTTCTCTCTCTATCTATCTATCCATCAATTTTTCTCTCTCTCTATCTATCTATTTCTATCTCTATCTATCTATCTATTTCTTTCTTTCTCTCTCTATCTATCTATCTATTTCTCTCTATCTATCTATCTATCAATTTTTCTCTCTCTATCTCTTTCTCTCTCTATTTTTTTCTCTCTATCTATCTATTTCTCTCTCTCTCTCTCTCTATCTCCCTCTCCCACACACACACACCCTCTCCCACTCTCCCCCCACCCCTCTCTATCTCCCACCCCACCCCCACTCCCACAAATACAAATACTACCAAATATCTCACATGATCTGCAATTCATTCACAAGGAAATGAGTTATGCAGATAAGAAAACAAGAATGGAACAGCAATTAGCAACAACACTGAACTTTTAGATAACGAAAGAGAGAGAGAGAGAGAAAGAGAGAGAGAGAGGGAGAGAGAGAGAGAGAGAGAGAGAGAGAGAGAGAGAGAGAGAGAGAGAGAGAGAGAGAGAGAGTGGGAGAGAGAGAGAGAGAGAGAGGGGAGAGAGATAGAGAGGAGAGAAAGAGAGAGAGAGAGAGAGAGAGAGAGAAGCAGAAACATAGAGAGAGAAATAGAGAGAGAGAGAGAAATAGAGAGAGAGAGAGAGAGAGATAGATAGAGAGAAAGAGAGAGAAGGAGGGTAGGGGGGGAGGGTAGGGGTACACACAACAGTTATACAACAATTAGACAAGAACTATTCGTCTGTGAAAGGACTTTTTCTGACATTGTTTACCATAAAGGAAGGATGTTTGAGAATTGGCATCATTAGTGCTAGCATGAATATATTACCATTATTATTGTCGTTGTTCTGATCATTATGCTTTGTCGTTATCATTATCATTATTGATGTTGTTGTTGTTATTACTATTGTTGTTTTATTATCATTATCATTTTTATTACTATCATTATTATCATTATTAGCATTATTATTATTCATATTATTATCATCATTATCATTATCATCATTACTTTTATCATTGTTATTATCATCTTCATTACCATCATCGTCATCATCAATCTTATCCTACTTAGTTTCAGTATTGTTATCATTAACATTATCATTGCCATTAGCATCATATTGTTATCATTATCATCCATATCATAATTACTATCATCATTATCATTATGGTCATTATCATAATCATTACTATCATTGTTGTCGTCATTATTATCATTATCATGATCATCACTGTTACTGCAACGGTGTTAGAAGTAATATTGTCATTAATGCAATGATGATGATGATAATAATGATAATGAAAATGATGATACCAATAACAAAAGAAAAATAATAAGCGTTATATTGATAATGATGACAATAATGATTGATAATAATGTTAATATTATTACTACAAATCTTCATAATGATAATGATAATGATGATACGGGCAACAATGATAATGATGATGATTGTAATAATGATGATAATATAATTGTAATGATAATCATATTGATGATAAGGATAATGCTAACGACTATAATGATAAAATGAAAGCAATAGTGATATTGATTAGGATAATCATAATCATATTGATAATAGCAAGAATAATGATGATGATAATGATAATAATAACAATGATGGTAATAATAATTTTATCACTATCATTATGGCGATAATAATAGTAATATCAATACCGTTAACAATAATAAATATAAAATTAATAACAATGGTGGTAATAATGATAATAAAGATGATAATAATTATAATAAGGATGATAATGATAATGATGATAAACAAAATAACTAAGATATTATCATAACGATAATGATGATGATAACAATAACAGTAATATAAAAACAATATCAATAATGATAACATTGATAAAGACACAAACGATAATGATAAAAGATGATACTGATAATAACATAGTAACGATAGTAATGATAATGATAATTATAGTAATGACGACAATGATAATGATAGTAGTAATGATGGTAATAGTAATAATGATGATATAGATAATTACAATAGTATTACCCCTACCTCCTCTCCCCCCTCTCCCTTCTCCCCTCTCTTTCCATCCCTTTCTCTCCCTTCCCCCTCCCCTCCAACCCCCCTTCTCCCTTCCCTATGCTACCCTCTCCCTCCACCCGCTTACTCACCCTCTCCTTCCACCCACCTATCCTCTCCCTGCATCCCCCTCCTCTTCCTCCCATTGCTCCTCCTTCCCCCTCTTCCTCCTCCTCCTCCCCCCCTCCTTCCCTCCTTTCCTATCCTCTTCCTTCCTCCCCTTCTTCCTCCTCCTTCTCCTCCCCCTCCACCTTCCCCTACTCCTCCTCCTATCCCTTCCTCCCTCCTTCCCCCTCCTCTCCCTCTCTCCCTCCTCCTTTCCCCTACTCCTCTACCTTCCCCCTCCTCTCCCCTCCCCCCTTTCAAAAGACCACCACTTACACCACCCTTAAAGAAAAATCGAAACTCCAGCAGGTCGCTTGTTATAATATCGAAATCCTCATCATCTTCATCTTAGATCTGAAGGCTTTGGTCTTTGGTCTTGATGGCCTGCGGTGGACTCAATTGAACGCTATACTCTGATGTGCATGTCATTGATGGGGAAGGGGTGGGAGGGGAGGGGACAGGGGAGGAGGGGGGGAGAGAGGGGGGAGAGGAGAGGAAGAGTAACAGGGAGGGGAGGGGAGAGGGGAGGAAGAGTATTAGGGAGAGGAGGGGGAGAAGGGGTAGGAGGAGGGAAGAGGGGAGGAGGAGTAACAGGGAGAGGAGGGGGGGAAGGGGTAGGAGGAGGGAAGAGGGGAGGAAGAGTAACAGGGAGAGGAGGGGGAGAAGGGGTAGGAGGAGGGAAGAGGGGAGGAGGAGTAACAGGGAGAGGAGGGGAAGAGGGAGGGAGAAGAGGAGGGGAAGAGGGAGAGAAGGAGGAGGGGAAGAGGGAGAGGAGGAGGGAAGGAGGGAAAGGGGTAGAGGAGGGGGAAGGAGGGAAAGGGATAGAGGAGGGAGGGAGAGGTGGTGAAGAAGGGTTGTACGAGCGTGGTGATATAACAAAGGCACAAAATTATATGATCGCCATTTGTATAAGTATACGTATATATATATACATATAAGTACTCTTAAAATCCTAAAGGAGTGAAGATTTTTTTTCTTTTGGAGAGGGGAGGGGGGAGGGGGGGGAGGTGACGAAGGAGAGCGTTGTTCAAGGTCCCTTTTTTTTTTTTTTTTTTTTTTTTTTTTTTAATGCCGTGTTACTCCCATCCTTCGTAGTGTTAACGGATGCCATGGTAGAGCGTACTATTGTCATGATTATCTTCAGGACACTGTTGATTATCACACAACATTTTATTCGAAAGCATTACAGGTTGTCACTTACCCGTCTCTGTACACTTGGGGTCGAGTTGGTAATTTGGAGGGCTGTATTCCCATGATTAAGTGTTAGTTGTCTTTTGATGTGTATTATCTTTGATATCTCTTACGTGGTATATATAGTTTTATTTATTTTTTCTTTCTCTCTCTCTCTTTTTTTTTTTTTTTTTCTTTAGGACAGGAAGTTTCGTTTTTTTTTCTTTCTTTTTTTTTCTTCTCTTTTATTCCCCCCCTTCTGCTTTTGTTTCGTGATCTCTTTCTCTTTAGTTTATTCTTCTCCTTTCTTTTGTTTATCTATTTTTTCTGATTGACTTCATTTATATCCTTGCATGACTTCTTGTGACTTTATTTAATAATCACTTGTTCTTGATTTCTATAATGCGAAGATAATACCAACAAAACATTTACACAGATGATCCCTTACTCGCCACTCCTCGCCGCACTGAGGTCTCTGTTTTTTTTCTAATGTATATACCTTATCTGATATAACTTACCTTATCTAATAATCAGTCATAATAAAATAATGATCAAATACCAAAGACGAAAGAGAAGAAGAAGAAAAAGAAGAAAAAAAAAGAAGAAATCATTACACAAATGATCCCTATAAAAGGCCCAAGGCTCCGACGCCATGTTGCTTCGAAGCATCACTGTCCTTATTTAGACAAAATCTCCATCTGTGTCTTCGTTTTCGTCACCGCCATCTTGATACTTTCATGTTGACAGGTTTGCCTCTTTTTTGTCCCCGATAATCGCATGGTCTTGATATTTTTTTCTGATTTTAGGAGAGGAGAGAAAGAGGGAGAAGGTGAGGGAGGGGGAAAGGAGGAGGGACAAACGGAGATTTTGATGATGGGAAGAAGAGGGCGAAGGGAGAGGGGAGAAGATGGATGAGATAGATAGGTAAAGATAGACAGATAGATAAATACATAGATGGAGATAGATAGAAATGTTTAGAGATAAGTATAGATAGATAAAGAAAGAAAGAGAGAGAGAGAGAGAGAGAAAGAAAGAAAGAGAGAGAGAGAGGGAGAGATAGAGAGAGAAGAAGAAGTACTTAAAGATTTAATACTGACGGAACTTCAAGCCCGTGTGATGTGATAGACTCCTTAACGAGAGAGAGAAAAAAAATGTCCTGTCTAATTAGCTGACGACTCCATACTCCTCCCCCTCCTCGTCTTCTTCTTCTTCTCCTTCTCTTTCTCCTCACAACCCCCCCCCCCCCCGCCCCCCTAGCTGTCTCGTCGACGTAGACATGAAGATCACCTCAAAGTAGACATTCATTGAGAGCTTTGGGTGTTGAGACTGACCAAGAGGAAAAGCCTGATGGATAATTTAGGGCGAAGGGTCTGAGATCCACGATTTACTCTTCCCTTTTGAGGGATATCAACAATAGATATATGGTAGAGCGACTTGACGGGGTTAATCTGTGCATCAGAGAGTTGATGGTAAAGTTATTTAGCAAGTATGTGTATTTCCTATTACACGACACTAATAATTTGGAAACAGATGATTAGTATTGTTAATTATGTCCTTGTTATGTGTTATTCATTAGTCTAAACTTGTTTCATAAAACTGTACTTTTCGTGAATTTGTCTAACACATGGTAAAATGGTGCATACTCTCTGTAGTCGTATACTCTCATATTAATCTCATTATTACGAAACTACTCGACACTACGATAAAAATGAAAGCAATGAATTTTTTTTTATCTCTGAGACTTACTGTTCCAGCTGTGAATTACTACTGTGGATAGGTTATCTCTCCTATCTGTGCACAGTGTGTCTGTTTTCAAACCATCATACACCCGTGCTTTTCGTACGCGTTCGTGTGTCATATATACACAAACGCACACGAATATAGATACGTATCCACACACCCCAGACACTCACCCTTCCCCCCCAAAAAAAAAAGAAAAAGAAAAAAAATTACTC
>NW_028234427.1:35936425-35948925 GCF_977035675.1 Penaeus japonicus | reverse complement strand
GGTGTGATTCATGGTCATGTGAACCTCTAAGTATTATGTTCATGAGGCTTCGAATGTAATTTTCTCGACCTGATCTGTACTTATGCCTTGATTTCATTTGCATATTTTGCCCACACTTGTATATTGCTATATCTTACTGCATCCTTTTTTTATTATTATTATTATTGTACGGTGTATACGTACCTCTTCTCCTTGCTCTCTTTCTCTCTCTCTCTCTCTCTCCATCTATCTATTTATCCATCCTCCCCCCCCCCTCCTCCCACCTCATACACACACATAAACTCCCACTCTCTCCATCTCTATCTCTCTCATACCCTCTTTCTTTCGCCCTAAAAAAAAAAAAAACATTCAGGTATTTTCCTTGCCCTTGCAAATTGCACAGAGGTACCAGATGCTTTGTGGCTCTGCCGTGAGAACTCACCCGTGCAATGCATGGGTCCTCGGAAGCTTGCTGAAATTGCAGACGTGATTCCGCCCCGTATATTTCCCCCCCCCCCCCCCCCCCCCCTTTGCTCTTGTGTAGAATCATTGCATGCTTTTTTTTATCATCATTCTATGCATCATGATAATGCGTCGTAGATGATTTCCTGTATGTGTCATTCTGTGCTATTGTCATGTCTTCCGTTGATATTGCTCTCTCTCTCTCTCTCTCTCTCTCTCTCTCTCTCTCTCTCTCTCTCTCTCTCTCTCTTTCTCTCTCTCTATGTCTCTCTCTCTCTCTCTTCTTTCTTTCTTTATCTCTTTTTTCTCATCAACACTCTCCCCTCCCATCCCCTTCCCTCTCTCTCCTAATCTATCTCTCTCTCTTTATATATGCATCTCTTTCTTCTTCTTTTTTCCTCTCCTAATTATCTCTCTTTCTCTTTCTCTTTCTAGAAGTCTCTCCTCTCTCTTTCTCTTTCTCTCTTTCTAGAGCTCTCTCTCTCTCTCTCTCTTTCTAGAGCTCTCTCTCTCTCTCTTTCTCTCTTTCTAGATCTCTCTCTCTCTCTCTCTCGCTCTTTCTGTCTTTCTAGAGCTCTCTCTCTCTCTCTTTCTAGAGCTCTCTCTCTCTCTCTCTCTCTCTCTTTCTAGAGCTCTCTCTCTCTCTCTCTCTCTCTCTTTCTAGAGCTCTCTCTCTCTCTCTCTCTCTCGCTCTTTCTCTCTTTCTAGAGCTCTCTCTCTCTCTCTCTCTCTCTCGCTCTCTCTCTCTTTCTAGAGCTCTCTCTCTCTCTCTCTCTCTCCCTCCCTCTCTCTCTCTCTCTTCTTTATTATACACCTTCACCGTGTATGATTTCATGACCGTTCCGTGCGCGTGAAATATATATGCGTGTGTGCCCGACCGTCATGAAATATCTCTTGATTACACATGCTTGGTTTATATCGCCGTAAGCACAAAGGGATAACATTACATATCACTTCCCTGTAGAATCACAACGAGCTTGTTTTTTTTTTTTTTTTTTTTTTTTTTTTTTTTTTTTTTTTTTATACAAAATATAAGGGATAATGCTGATTTTTTTTTCTGTATGGAGAATAAGGTGAGACAATAAGAACATTTTATTTTAGCAAGGATGAGAGAAAAAAAAAGAGAGAGAGAGAGACAGAGACAGAGAGACAGAGAGACATAGAGACAGAGAGACGAGGAAGAAAAAGAGAACAACAAAAACAATAACAACAACAAAAATCCATGAAGCCAACCAACGCTACACGAGCGAGACAAACGATACGGATGCGTTTGGGTTGGGTGGGCGGATGGGTTGAGTGGGCGGGTGGGCGGTCTGATGAAGGTATGCCAATACAATAAATTACAACAACACGCCATTAAAACGCCCGTAAACAAAGACATCCCTGTAGGCTCGCGTCAGCCGAGCGTACTCTAACCCCGTCGCTGCCCGAACTACGCTAACTACACTAACTAACTAAACTAACTAACTACGCTAACTAAATACACTAACTAGACTAACTACACTAACTACGCTAACTAAATACACTAACTAGACTAACTACACTAACTAGACTAACTAACTATGCTAACTACAGTAACTAACTAAACTAACTAACTACGCTAACTAACTACACCAACTAGACTAAACAACTAGACTAACTAACTAGACTAACTAACTACACTAACTAACACTAACTACGCTAACTAGACTAACTAACTACACATACTAGACTAACTAACTACACATACTACACTAACTAACTACACATACTACACTAACTAGACTAACTACGCTGACTAACTACACTAATTAACTACTCTAAATAACTACACTAACTAACTACTATAACTAACTACACTAACTAGACCAACTAACTACACTAACTATACTAACTAACTACATTAACTAACTACACTAACTACACTAACTACCTCATCCATCGAAGCCACGTTCCGAACCGCTCGTCCTCGTCGGGTTTAATGGGCCTTGGCAGCGACATCCAGAGCGAGCGAGAGATGGAGTGTGAGCTGGGCCTCGAACACGCCTCAAGCACTCACTCGCTGGAGAGCCGTTATCCGCGGTCGAGGAAATAGGAGCGTATGGGAAGTATGGAGAGGTAGGGATAGGGAGACGAAAAGGGAGGTAGACAGAGAGATAGGGATAGGGATTCAGAAAGGCAGACAGAGGGATAGGAATAGGGAGACAGAGAGATAGGAATAGGGAGACAGAGATAGGAATAGGGAGACAGAGATAGGAGTAGGTAGACAGAGAGATAGGAGTAGGGAGACAGAGAGATAGGAATAGGGAGACAGAGATAGGAACAGGGAGACAGACATATGAATAGGGAGACAGAGATAGGAATAGGGAGACAGAGATAGGAATAGGGAGACAGAGAGATAGGAATAGGGAGACAGAAAGGCAGTGAGAGAGATATAAATAGAGAGGCAGAAAGGCAGACATACAGCTAAGAATAGGGAGACAGAAAGGCAGATAGACAGACAAATAGGAATAGGGAGACAGGAAGACAGACAGGGAGATAGGAATAGGCAGAAAGGGAGATATGAATAGGAAGACAGACAGACAGACAGGCAAGCAGGCAGGTAGTCAGTCGGTGGAAGACAGAAACGGATAGACAGGTAAGCAGACACACTTAGACACCTGTGAAAAAGTAAACAGACAAATTGACAGATAGAAAGGCAGGAAGAAAATCCTTACGACTCTCTCTCATGTACATATATATGTATATATATATATATATATATATATATATATATATATATATATATATATATGTGTGTTGTGTGTGTGTTATTATATATATATATATATATATATATAATGTTGTGTGTATATATATATATATCTATATTATATATATATTGTTATATATATATATATATATATATATATATATATATATATATATATATATATATATGTATGTATATTTACACACACACACACACACATTTATATACAAGTATGTATATATTCAAATACGTGCATAAAAAAATCATTTTTTTTTCTTCTTATACGAATACTGCGTCATTACATTCCAGTGAACCACCTGTGCTTACCATGTGTTTGAGCGAAATGATTAGGTGTATACATATCATGTTACTCTAGTGTTATTTATATATAGATAGAGGTAGCTAGACACAGGCAGTAATAATGATAATGATAATATTGAATAGACTGATAAAGATGGAGACAATCAAAACAGGGATGATAGACAGACACTTGTACATCAAAGCATTATCAGAGACACAAAAATAAATATATAAACATAGAGATATAATTATGTATATGTAACTTAGTTCCTTAGTTCTTAATTATATAAACACACGTACGTTTCACAAACCTATAGCAATGCACACACCTACACCTTCATGAACCAAACTCGAGGGTAATAACGAGCAGATAACTGTGCACAGACACATGTAAACAGCTGCAGCTAACCGACGACACACACAGCTGCTTTCATACATGAACAGATGCACCGGCTCACCGTGTCCCACCAGGTGCACTTTCATTTTTTTTATTCTGCTTTTTTTTTTTTTTTTTTTTTTTTTACAGAGCTCATTCATTAAAAAAAACAAAAAAACTGTGGAACTGTTTGATCTTTCCCGTAGAGTCTTTGTTGATTTCTTTCTTGGATTTGTTGAAGGTTCTTGTCTTGTTAATCGACATGGGGTCTATTTCAGTCTTGTCTGTTTGTTTGTTTTGTGCTTTTTTTTTTCTTTTATTTGTCAACTTTTCTTCTTCGTTCCTTTTCTCCGTATTTCAAGGTTTGTTTTCTTCTTTTTCTTCTTCTTTTCTTTCGCCTTTATTTGTTTCTTTTCTTCGGTGTTTCTTCAGCGTGAGTGGTACGGTGTCTTGAGAAAATAAACTTTCTCACTGTATTGTATGTAGCTTGGTGGTCTTACGCGTTTTTTTTTGTGTTTCTTTTCTTCTTGTTCTATTTATTCATTTTTTATTATTTCCGGAGATCATTCTCTCTTTGTGTCTTTCTTTCTCTCTTTCTATCTCTCTCTTTCTGTATCTTTCTTTCTTTCTCTCTCTCTCTCTCTCTATCTGTCTCTCTCTTTCTCTCTCTCTCTCTCTTTCTCCCGCTCATTCATTCACTCTCTCCTTTACATCCTTCATTCTTTCATTCTCCTCTCCTATCCTTTTCCACCTTCCTCCTTCGCCTCCATCCTTTACTCTAACTTCCTCCGTCTCCACTATCTTCCTTCCCCTTATCCTCCATCTCCTTCTGTCCCTCCTCTTTCTTCCTCTTAACCATTCTCTCTCCTATCTTGTCTTCCACTTAGTTCCTTAGTTCTTCCCTCTTCCATTCCCTTCCATCTCCATCCTCTTTCCTCTTTGTTGCTACCTTGTATTTGCCCCCCCCCCCACCCCTTTTTACCTCCCCCCTACCCTTCATTTTTCTTCCATCTTTATTCTTCCCCCTTCCCTACCTCTTCTCTCCTTTATCTCCCTTCCTCTTTCTCCCTCTTTGTCGCCATTTCCAATCTTGTCTCCCTCTTCACACTCTCGCCGCCCCCCCCTCCCCCCTTCCCTCTTCCCTCTTTACTCCTCCTTCGCTTACCAACACCTCCTCATCTACCGTCTTTCTGCCTTCTACCTTTCCCCTAAAAAGATGACGGCCCGAGATAAGACTTTATTTAACGGAACAAAGTGCTCTAAAGTGTCACTTAAGTGGTGGTTTCCCTGACCAAAGCAGGAGTGTTGGGGAGGGTCTTCTCACCCCCCTCACCCCTCATCCCCTCACCCCACCCCACCCCATATCCCTCGCCCCCTCCCCCCTCTCTCTCTCACCCTCCTCCTGATAGAAGGTTTCTCGCCATCTTGTGGGTTCCTTAAGATAACATTAATGACTCGAAGCTTCACAAACCCAACTTTACTCGCTACTGATTGGGTCTTTGGCCTTTGGGCTTTTTTCCTTTCGCTGGCCTTTTCTCTCTCTCTCTCTCTCTCTCTCTCTCTGTCTGTCTGTCTGTCTCAGTCTCTCTCTTTCTCTCTCTTTCTTTCTCTCTCTCTCTCTCTTTCTCCCCCTCTCCATCACTACCGCCCCCCTCTCCCTCTCTCTCTCTCTCTCCCCATCACCCCTCTCTCTCTTTCTCCCCCTCTCCATCACTACCGCCCCCCCCCCTCTCTCTCTCTCTTTCGCTTTTTCCATCTCCATCACCATCCCTCCCCCCTCTCTCTCTCTCTCTTTCTCCATCTCCGTCACCACCCCTCCCCTCTCTCTCTCTTTCTCCTCCTCTCCTTCCCTACCCCCTCCCCTCTCTTTCCTCCTATTTCTATCATTTTCTTTCCTCTTATCCATTCTCTTCGTCACTAATATAACGATAATTATTACTCCGAAAAGCCTAATCAATATCATAATTATCAAAAATATCCTAAATAACTATGAATGCTATTATTAATCATTATTACCAATACCATTATTACATCATTATCATTAGCCTTAGCAATAAAGATATAAGTATCATTGCAATGGTATACATACTGTATATTCATGTGTCCTGTTTGCAATAAATTCTTCTCATTAAAAACTTTCCCTGACTTAAATCTCTCTCTTATTATATCAATCTCTCTCTCACTCTTTCATTCCATTTCCGTCTCTCTATTTTCTTTCTTTTTCATGTAATTTTAGTTTTTTTGGTACTTTATTTGTGAAGATGTTTGATTTTTAAAATTTTCTTTCTTGTAGATTTTTTAAAAGATGAAAGACGTTTTCTTACTTGTTATGGTATTGTTATTATCTATGTTATTTTCAGAGGGTGTATTGTCTTATTTTCTAGTTATTATTAGTATTATCATTTATTTATCATTATTATTTTATTTATTTATTTTTATTTATTCTTTATTTATTTATTTTTATTTTTTTTTTTTTTTTTTTTTGGGGGGGGGGGGATACAGATAGTTTATCCATTTTTATCATAAATTTTCAACATTTCAAAACTAAATTTCAAGATAGACCACACCCAGCCCATTGAAAATTCTCTCCACCTGTCTGCCGTTCCTATTACATTCCCTTTTCGGTCGAGTGGGAAAGGAAATGCCAATCGACAGCTAACGTTCGTTCTCCTTCTCACTCTTTTAACACTTCGAGAGTTACTCAACACCGTTTCCTGAACAAAGGTCTTGCGCACGCCGAGTTTCATGTGTTTGCGTGCGCGTGAGGTCTTGCTTGCTTTGTTGTGACCTTCTTTGTGCTTGCGGAGAAGTGTGCTTTCTGGGTCTGCTGGTGTTTGTTTTATGTGTGTATGTGCGTGTTTGTTGTTATTTATTTGTTGCTAGGTTGGTGTTTTTCCGTCTGTGGAATTGTAGTTGTTTTGGTGTTGATTGCGTGTGTTTATTTATATGTTTGTTTATTAATATCTGCGTATATCAGTTTAGTGATATATAATAAAACGCCACTATGGGCTGTTCGACGTCCTGAAACTCCAGTTCTTGAAGTAACAAAATAATAACAATGATGATAATGATAAATCCACTGGACCCTACAGTTACCAATATGTACTTCGACATTACCATAAGTAAGTACCGCTTTACGTTAACCCTCACAAGAGCAGGTCTGTATTCTCCTCACCGACGTCGAGCTGGGCTAAGGTGCACAGCTCACTAGGCCGGGCTTAGGCTGGGTTGCGGCGCTCTCCCTCTTATCTCAGCAGCCACAGAGCGAGACTTCAAAGGGAAAGAAATATTTCGAAGGGGCCATGCGGTCGGAAAATGCTCCCCCGTCTCTTGCATTAAGAGCGAGATTCATTCGTCTTTGTTGGCGAAGAACGGTCTTGGGTGCTCGAGCTTCTTGGCACCGTCTTGGAGGGGAGTGTTCGTGGGTTTAGAGAGATTGGGGTAGGGGGGGTGGGGGTAGGGGGGGTGGAAGGTGAAGGTGATAACAGGCGACCGACACTCAGCCAAACTAAACTGTCTTTCTTGTTATCACTGTGACGTATTTCCTTCCCTTGGTCGACCGCATCTCTCGATTCACTCGTTGGCAGTCGAGCTAGGTGGTCTTCGACTACAAAGAGAAGAATAAAAAAAAGAAGAAAAAAGAAAAGAAAAGAAAAAAAAAGAGTTACCGAGTGTTTGCGAGAGATCACAAGCAAAGACATGCAAGTCCTCGACAAGTGAAGTCAGTCACGCCTCCATCACCCCCCTGGCACCGATACACCAATAAACCACCCGCTGGACGCAGGTGGGACACACTCAGAAGAGACGCCCTTGTAGATACTACAGAAGACACTCAGGTAGACACTATCAGCAGACCATTACTCCTGTGGTCTCGGTCAGGGCGCCTGGCATACTGATGAGAAGACAATCTTGTGTTTAGCCCAGGTCACTACCGACGCTACCTGACCCTCCGCTGCGGTGAAGGAGGAGGGTCTGCGGGAGGAGGGTCGACGGAAGGAGGGTCTGTGGGAGGAGGGTCTGCGGGAGGAGGGTCGACGGAAGGAGGGTCGACGGAAGGAGGGTCTGCGGAAGGAGGGTCTGCGGGAGGAGGGTCGACGGAAGGAGGGTCTGCGGAAGGAGGGTCGACGGAAGGAGGGTCTGCGGTGAAGGAGGGTCTGCGGGAGGAGGGTCGACGGAAGGAGGGTCTGCGGGAGGAGGGTCTGCGGAAGGAGGGTCTGCGGGAGGAGGGTCGACGGAAGGAGGGAGACGTCTGAAGGAATTTCGAGAAGAGAAAAGATTTTGGGATTGTGGGAGAGAAAGGTATGGAGGAAGAGGGAGAAAGAAGGATGCGATAAGAATGGTGGATGGAGGAGATTGGATAGGTAGATGGTCTGATTGTGGTGATGTGGTGATGAGGTGGTGGAGATGTGGTGATACGGCTGGAGAGAAACCGTTTGGATATTGAGGGGGACGTAATTATCGTTTTGGCTTTGATGGTGTTACGCTTTCTGCCCAAGATTCTTTCAGCTTCACCCGGCGAAAACCTTGAACGAATGCTTCTCTTTATTTCCTCTCTGTTCATTCATTTATTCCTAGACCTCCTTCACGTTTTTCTTTTTATTGGGGGAGTGAGTGAAGGAGAGAAGAGAGAGAGAGAGAAAGAGAGAGAGAGAGAGAGAGAGAGAGAGAGAGAGAGAGAGAGAGAGAGAGAGAGAGAGAGAGAATGGGGTGGGAGAGGGAGTGGGAGTGGGAGTGTGTGAGTGTGGGTGTATGTGAGTGTGTGAATGAGTGTGTGTGAGAGAGAGAAAGAGAGAGAGAGAGAGAAAGTAGGAGTGGAAGTGGGAGTGAGTGTGGGTGAGAGAGAGAGAGAGAGAGAGAAAGAGAGAGAAAGAGAGAGAGAGAGAGAGAGAGAAGAGAGAGAGAGAGAGAGAGTGGGAGTGTGTGTGTGAGTGAGTGTGGGTGAGAAAGAGAGAAAAAAGAGAGAGAAATAGCTAGAAAGAAAAAGAGGAAGCATAGCAAACCACGGTAAGCACTACCACCACTAACACATTTCTCAAAAAAAAGAGAGAGAAAAAAAAATCTATCACAAACACAAACACAACAGAAAAGAAATACAAACAAAAAACCCTCTAACTCAGCATCCAATAGAACAACCAGCCAGCATAAACCTATAAATAAAGAGGTTATGCATGAACAGAATACTATTAGCCTGAGGAAAGTACGGTATACATAACTACCCCCATGGGATTTGCTCGTGCTAATAGCAGTGGCCACAAACACGCTATAGTGAGTCCCAGCGAGGACTAATAGCAATAGCAGAGATGAGACTGATAATAGGAAATATCTTTATGTTTGAGTTCCTATTATGACGGTATCAATCACTATGCTAATGAGGATGGTTATGATTGTTATGGTTATGGTGATGATGATAACGAAAGTGATTATGATAACGAGGATAAATGATAAGAGTGACATAAGTGTGTTAAGTGATAGAGGTATAAGTAATGATGATTAATAGAATATATTTGATGATATTTAGAAAAAAAAATACATTCATAGGAGTATTTAGAAATCAGTTATCAAATTATCAAGACCCCCGTGAATAAAGATAACTTAATTCATCAAATAGAATATGAATCAATAACTTCTGATGAAAGAAAAACAAAAAAGAAAAAAAAATCAATCCATCTACCTGTCCATTTATTCATCTATCTGTCCGTTTATCCATTTATGTATCTATTTATCAATCAATCCATTTCTCCATGTATCTATCCATTTATCCATCTATATATCCACTTATCAATCTATCTACACACTTACCCATCTATCTATCAATTTATCCATCCGTCTATCTATATATAAACATATATCCATCTATTTATCTATCCATTTATCCATCTATCTATCCACTTATCCCTCAATCTATCCACTTATCCATCCATCAATCCATTCAACCATCTACCGAGCCACATGCTTATCTATCTATATCTATTTACTTATATCATCTTGACACACCATGAGGATGATAAAAAAAAAAACTTTCCATGTAGCTATGTGGGTCAAAGATCTTCAAGTGACATCTTCAGTGAAGTGTTTATTGCAGGGATTTCTTAAGAGGTTCAGTTGACGAGGCGATTTATCAACGCCGTGAAGGGAGGGAGACTGAGAGAGGCGGAGGGAGGGGGAGGGGGAGGGGGAGGGAGAAGGAGGGAGGGGGAGGAAGGAAGGAGGAAGGAGGAAGGTGGGAGGAAGGAGGGAGGGAGGGGGGAGGGGGAAGAGGGAGGAGGAAGGGAGGAGGGATAGGAGGGAGGGAGGGAGGAAGGGGAGGGATGAGGAGGAGGGATAGGAGGGAGGGAGGAGATGGGGGGAAGGAGGAGGAAGGGAGGAGAGGGGAAGGGGGAGGGGAAAGAGGAGGAGATGGGAGGGAGGGAAAGAGAGGGAGGAGGAGGGGGAGGGGGGAAGGGAGGGAGGGAGGAGGGGGAAGAGGAGGGAGGATAGGAGGGAGAGGAGAGGAGAGGGAGGGGAGGGGGAGAGAGGAGGGGGAGGGAGAGGGAGGGAAGGAGAGGGAGGGGGGAGAGGAGGGAGAGAGGTAGGGAGGGAGAGGGAGATGATGAAGGAGAGGGGGGGACGGAAGGAGAGAGAATATAGGGTTGAGAGAGAGAGAGAAAGAGAGAGAAGAGAGTGAGTGAGAGTGAATAAGAGAAAGATTAAAAAAAAAAACATAACGAATAAGATTTAAAAACCACAACAAACAAACAAACGAAACAAAAAACAACACGAATAAGAGAACAAAACCACAACAAAACAAAAAGAACCGGAGTCGAGACCTCGAGAACACCACGTGGGGGGGGGGGGAGAGAGAGAGAGAGAGAGAGATAAGAGACACGAAGGAGCGAGAAGAGAGAGAGAGAAAGGGATAGATAGATACAAAGCGACCGGGGGCCTAAGCAGCGTGACTGAGCTCTACAAAATGGCCGCATCGCCTTTGTCAGAGCGACCACGGGTGACTCCAGGGGGGGAGGGGACGGGAGGGGGTAACTGGGGCGTGGGCGGTGGGATTCGAGAGCTCCTTATTTCGTCTCTGAGGGCGGCTTATCGTGGGCGTTCTCGTATGTGGGTTGTATGTGATCTATGTGGTTATGTAGGGGTTGGTGAAAGACCGTGTGAGTTTTGTTTGAGATAGGAATATATATATATATATATATATATATATATATATATATATATATATATATATATATATATATATATCGAAGAGTTTCAAATTGAGAGTAATAACTGGGAATCTAGATTTTAGATTGTATAGGGAGGGCATAAGTATTACTTAGATCTGTTGTTAATCCATAGACTCAAAAAGGATTTATAATATGCGTAATTTCGCCTTTACGTGTATCATGAGACGAAGTGTGTAGCACACTCTTGACTAGTTCAGTGAGATACCTTGACAACATAGCTGTACGCAGGCTTTAGTAACGAGCCAACATATCATCGCTTTCTACATAACCAGTTCTGACAGCAACAATGTTCTATAACTGATTTAGTGGTGAGTTCACCCAGTTTTGTACACTTGGGATAATAACACCCCTTAATAAAACTTATGGTTTATGTTTTCGTTTGGTCAAAGACCCGTAAATTTCCCCCCAAAAAAACATTAATGTGGATAATGATTCAAACACACACACACACACACACACACACACACACACACACACACACACACACACACACACACACACACACACACACACACACACACACACACACACACACACACACACACACACACACACACACACACACACACACACACAAGCAGAAGTACAGTAGAGTAGAGTGTTGAAGTTTTTAAAAAATCTACCAAACTACTTTACATTCAGCGAGCTGCTCCCGAGAGGTAATAACACACCAATTATGGCACTAACTGATTTTTAACGACCAATTAACAAGAAAAGGTCAATTAGTGCATCAACTATCGCATAAGTGGTTCAAATTGATGAAAACCCTGCACCATCTATTCGGAGGTAGGGTGTCCATCATCACCTGTCAAGGTAAAGAACATGTCTGACTTCTCACCGTGCCAAAAGGTGGTCGTAAGTCGTCCTGAGATCGGGTTCCTCAAGCCTAAGAGAGAGTTATGCCGACTGTTTGTTTTAACACGGCTGGTTGGCGGGGCATGCTGGACGGTAGTTGAAGCTCTGGGATATATGGGGTGGGGGAGAGTTCTTGTTCTCTGTCTGTCTGTCTTTGTCTTTGTCTGTCTCTGTTTTCTGCCTCTGTCTCTGTCTCTCTCTTTCTGTCTCTCTGTCTGTCTGTCTGTCTTTGTCTGTCTCTGTCTCTGTCTCTGTCTCTGTTTTCTGCCTCTGTCTGTCTCTGTCTGTCTCTCTCTCTCTCTCTCTCTCTCTCTCTCTCTCTCTCTCTCTCTCTCTCTCTCTCTCTCTCTCTCTCTCTCTCTCTCTCTCTCTCTCTCTATTTTATGTTACTTTTCAATGACTATTTTGCACATCCCAACCTACTTGTAATAATTCCCATAGCTCGGCCATCACTTCATATTCAGTTATTATTAACCATAAGAAAAGAACACTAGAAGAACAGATTTCAGTTTATTGATATTAGGAATTATCATATAGAGGTACATTATAGATCCATCACATATCAAAATCCAAATTCTCCCCC
>NW_028234427.1:35918925-35926425 GCF_977035675.1 Penaeus japonicus | reverse complement strand
TTATATTATCTTCTTTATTTATTATTTCTTTTTTATTATCATTTTATCATTATTTTTCCTTTTTTAACAACTCCTCATTTCTTTTTTAAAACATTATCCCTCCTTATTTCATTATTTTCCCCTTTTTAAATTATATTATTTTTAATCATTATTATCATTATTTTTCATTATCATTTTTACATTATCTCCCCCTTTTTTATTATATTATCTTTAAATTATTATCAATTTTATTATTTTTATCATTATCCCCATTTCTTATTTCATTATTCTTTTAAATTATTTATTTTTTTAAACTTTTATATTATTTTCCCCTTTTTAAATTTTTATAAATTTTTTTATCATTATTTCCCTTCTTATATTAAATTTTTCATTTCTTCTCAAAAATTATCAAACCCCTTTTCTTAATTTCATTATTTTCCCCTTTTTAAATTTTATTTTTTCCCAAACTTATTTTCATTATCCCTTCTTATCTTTTTAATCTTTAAATTATTATCATTTTTTCATTATCTTAAATTTTTTATTTTCTTTTTAAAACATTATTCCCCTTTCTTATTTCATTAAACTCTTTATTTTCATTAATCCCTTTTCTTTCTCATTTTTATTTTAAATTTTATTAAACATTTTTATTATCCCCTTTTTATCTTAAATTTTAATCCTTTTTTATCCCTTTTTCCTTTTCTTTCATTATCTTTTAAATTTTATTTTCAAATTTTATATTATCCCTTCTTTTTATTAATTTTTTTCCCCTTTTCTTATTATTTATCCCCTTTTTTTCCTTTTTTCATTATCTTTTAAATTTTATTTTCATTTTTTATCATTATCCCTCTTTCTTATTAATTAATTAAAATTATTTATTATCCCCTTTCCCCCTTTTCATTATTTTCCCCTTTTTAAATTTTTATTTTTTATCTTTTATCATTTTCCCTCTTATCTTTTTAAATTTTTCCTTTAATTTTATCCTCTCTTTATCTTATTTTCCCCCATTTCTCATTATCTTTTAAAATTTTATTATATTTTATCATTTCCTTCAAATTATTATCATTTTTTTTATCAAATTTTCTTTCTTCTCATTATATTTTATAAATTTTCCCTCCTTAAACTTATTATCTTTTTTTTATTATCATTTTTTATCATTATTCCCTCATTATCTTATTAACTTTCGAAAGAAGTAACTGATTTAAAAACGAATAAAAAAAAGGGATAGCAACAATTATAAAAGAGAAAAGATACAAATGTCTAAAAAAAAAAAAAAAAAAAAAATGTATCTTTTTTCTCACCTAGACGAAACATCGGTAAGTGTTGGATAGTCCATTCAAAAGTTTATCTATTCCATAATTAATTGTGACTTTGGAAATATGCAGTTTGAAAACTCTATATTGAGGGTGAGTGTCCGTAGTATAATTAGATTTGACTAGTTTCCATTTAGTATTTGGGTGCGTAGATAACCACTTGTGAAATATACAAATGAGTGTTATTATGGTAATTACATAATTGGGGCAGTTTGAAATTGTAGACGTGGGTAAAAATGGCACCTCTTTCTTTCTCTCTCTCTCTCTCTCTCTCTCTCTCTCTCTCTCTCTCTTTCTATATATATATATATATATATATATATATATATATATATATATATATATATATATACATACATATACTGTATGTACATACATATATACATACATATATAAACATATATATATATATATATATATATATATATATATATATATATATATATATACTGTATATGTTATACCTATGTATATATATATATATATATATATATATATATATATATATATATATATATATATGTGTGTGTGTGTGTGTGTGTGTGTGTGTGTGTGTGTGTGTGTGTGTGTGTGTGTGTGTGTGTGTGTATGTATATAAATATATATATACAATATATATATATATATATATATATATATATTTACTTACATAACTGTAAATGTGTGTCCGAGTGTGTGATGTGTGATATACAGCTCCTCAAAAATTATTTACATTTTTTAGATAGTAAAACAAACATGGATTTATTTTTCTCAGTGTATTTAAATAATAGACGTGAACAATAGGACTAAAACTTGGCACGCAAATTATGTACAGAATTCTTACATCATACAACTAACTCCATTTCTTTACACAAAAAAAAAGAAAAAAAAAAGAAAAAAAAAACTTATACGATACACCTTATTTACACTGCTTACATCCTATCTAACAAAGTTCATTTTGTGGTAAAAGTAAAATGATTAATAAAGATAATGATAAGAAATTCTTCCTTGTTCCGCTTACAGACTAGTGACTGGAGAACACGCGTATAAAACGTGTAATCTCGTTAAGTGTAAGGGCTCAAGACAGGGACTGATTTATCTCATTTTATATGTATATCTAACAATATATTTATATAAAAAAAACATATAGTAATAACTTCAATAACACTGGAATAGAACGATAGATACCGATTGGTCATGTGGTCCAAGAATATTATAAAATTATCATTTCGGCGTACACTCGTCAGATACATACGTCACTTTGTACGGTCTATATATATATATATATATTTTTTATTATCCTTGTCTGCATTAAAAGTAAAAACTTCACTTTTATATCACGCATATATCGTTCTTTATATCATCGTGTTAATTCTTTTGTTTTTTTTCTCTCTCTCCGTCTTCGCTCTGCTTCCCGCGTCCTTCTTTTGTTTTTCTCGCTGTTCAGCCAATCAGGAGGAACGTACAATTGGCACCGCCCACTCCATTATGTTGTCCAATCAGGAACAAGATCATTACCACCACAAATCCTTCTATGTAACATGAATGCAAATTATTAGCTTCATTATTATTTTCTTAGCGTTCCCTTCGCAGTTACAGATGTTAAGGGAAATTCATGGGTGTGTTAGAAGTTATTTAATAAACTGACCTTTTTTGTTTTTTTTTGTTTTGCTTTGTTTACTTTAAACGAGCTACCGAACTTATGTTTGTTGGTCTCCGTTTTCTATGCTTTCGTTTAACGTCTCTTTATGCTTGTTCATTGTGTCTTGTTCTTTTCGTTGACGTGATCTTTGTTCGCGAGCGTTCTTCACTGTGAACGGACGGTTGCTCTTCTTTCTTCTGTTCTTCTGTTCTTCTGTTCTGGTGCTGAACACGTGGATTTTCCTATAGTTTGTGTTCTTAAATCATTCTATAAGTTGATGTTTTTTTGTTTTTTTTTTCACGACAAGGATAACTTTACTAAGAACGTTATTTTGATTATTACAGACCGAGGCTTCTTCATCTTTCTTGTATGTTAACAAACAAAAACAAAAACAAAAAAAAATCAATATTTATTTTTTGGGTTATGAGTTATTATTTTTTGTAAATTTTTTGTTATTAGAATATGAGAGGTTTACATGATTTTAGTTTCGAGTAATGAGGTTTGTAGTTATGAGGTTTAGCGTTCTGTGTGTAGAAGCACGACGCCCTCAGCCGCTGTGGGCGTGGGCGCGGGCGTGGGCGCGATCGCCCCACGGCTCTACCGGGTGAGGTTGTGGAGCCAAGGGTGGTACCGGGGATAGCGCCAGCCCGGTACCGCCCGCGCGACCAAGGGACCGACCTCGGGCGTGGGTTGTGTGGGCTGACCGGGGTTGGTGGGCGTCGGGTGCGCTGGGCTGGCGGGCGCGGGGCCCTGGTGGGTGGAGGTGGGCGGCGGGGAGGCCAGGAGCCGCGATTCGACGCTGAAGCTGATCTTGCTCTTGCTGGTGGGCGCGGGCGTGGAGGAAGAGGTGGGCGAGGCGGGCGTTGGGGGGGCGGAGGAGGCGGTGGGCGGCCGGTCGTCGCCGCAGTCGCTGCTGGAACCCTCGCCTCGGGATTCGCCGCACTCGACGTCATCTGCGGGAGGAAGGACAGCGCCGTCAGCAAGGGAGTGTCGGGAAAGCGGCGTCAGGAGGGAAGAAGGATGTCAGGACGAGGAGACGTCAGAAGAAGAGAGAGAGAGAGAGAGAGACGTCAGAGGGCAACGTCGGGAGAGGGCCGCCAGAAACGCGACGTCAGAAGAGGAGAAAGAGACGTAAAAAGGGATCAGAAAAGTAAAGAAAGAAAGAAAGAAACGTAAAAAGGGATCAGAAAAGTAAAGAAAGAAAGAAAAAAAGTAAAGAAAGAAAGAAAGAAAGAAAAAACGTTAAGAAAAGGAAAGGAATAGACGCCGGGTAGTGGGCGTTAGAAGAGACGTCAGGAAACGCGAGACGCCGGAAGGGACACACACACACAGGGATCATTCCATTTGCAATATTAACATCAACATTCATTCCGCATGCAATAAAGAAATATATTCAATAGAAGAGAATGAAAAAAAAACGGAAATAAACAAACACCTCCGCTGAACTTGCATGCCACATCGGCAGACAATGCAGCCGTCGTTTCAAAATGCAAACAACACCGGCGCACGAGGCAATTACCGCAACATAAAGCACCGTCGCGGCCCCGACAGCGCGCCGGAGGAAATGACATGACGGATGGGCTTCCCGGGGACGTACCTGGTCTGTGGTCGAGGTGGGGTTGCACGGAGGGCGGGAGGTTGAGCTTGTCGGCGTGGGCGGGGTGGAGGCCGAGGGCGGCTTGGGCGGCGGCGGCGGAGGGCGAGTACGCGGCCGACGGGATGCCCGGGTGTGGCACCCCGGCGGCGCTCCAGATGGGCGACGAGGCGGCGGCGGCGGCTGCGGCTGCGGCGGGGTTGGCCCACGGCATGGAGGCGGCCGCGGCGTACGGGTTGTACAGGCCATAACCCGCGGCGCGCGCGAAGTCCGCTGCGGCGCGTTCTGCGGCGCGGTTTCTGTGGGGAGGGAAAGGGTGGCGTCAGTCTCATGAGGACAGGTCAGGGGGGAGCGGGAGACAGAGCTCTATCGCATCATCAACACTTAATTCCTTCGACCTTATTTACTCTGAGTACCATAATCTATTGAACATACATACATACATATATGCGTGTGTGTACGTGTGTATATATATATGTGTGTGTGTGTGTGTGTGTGTGTGTGTGTGTGTGTGTGTGTGTGTGTGTGTGTGTGTGTGTGTGTGTGTGTGTGTGTGTGAAGGCGTAACCACAGGAGACGCGCGTTGGTAACACAGCTGTTCATCCAGTTCAGAGATATCCATTACTACAATTGATCCCAATGGCAAGTAATCTCCCCGCCGATCTCGGGGCCGCAGCCTTCACACACGAGCACACGCAAGGGGCGCGAGGGACTCCGCCCTTACCTGAGGATTCTGTTGATGGAGGAGACGGAGGGCGCCGTGGAGTTGGTGCAGACGCTCTCCGAGATGAGCTTCTCGCGGATCTCCCACGCGAAGATGGTCGGGTTCTCGCGCTTGTACTGCTCGATCTTGTTGACCACCTGCGGCGTCGCCACCTTGGGCTTGGAGCCGCCGATCATGCCGGGGGGGCGGATGGTGCCTGAGAGGAAGGACGGGAAGGAAAGGTTATTGATTGCCGCTGAACTCTTCATACGTCGTTCTTCTCAAGGAGATTATACTCAGTCACGCCATCATCAAGGGCAAAGTCGCATCAATTTTAACAAAAATTCTCTCAAGAAACTCATGAATAATAGACATTTAAAAACATCAACTTTGCAAAAAATATCTCAAGAATCGAATGAATAAAAGACATTTAAGAAGAACATCAACTTTGCAAAAATGTTCTCAAGAATCGAATGAATAAAAGACATTTAACAAGAAGGAATCCGTGCTTACCTAGGAGCTTGGCCATGGCGGCTGTGTGCTGTGAGAGAACGTGCTGTGCCAGGTCGTAGTGACGCGCGGCTGCGGCTGCGGCGGCGGCGGTGGGAGGAGGGTACCGTATGCCTTCCATGGGCGCGACGCCGCCTCCGGGAGACGATACGACGGCAGTCTGTGGCGGTAGGACCAAAGGGCGCGCCGGGCTGTACATCTCCCGACTACCTGTGAAGGAAGAAAGCGACTCCATTGAATACCTCGCGCCGCTAACGCCCTCCGTGTCTAGCCGAAGGAAGAGCGAAAACAACACGCCTTTTGCGGGGCCGAAGAGACGAGCAGTAGCGTCGTCCTTCTTCTCTCAGACGCAGCAACACCTGTTCCGCGATTACACCTGACCCGCCCAATGCCCTCTGACGTCTCGATAAATCAAGAAAGCATTACTCTCACAGGATACGCTTAATCTTCGGAGAGTGTAAGAACTAATTTCAATCGCCGCTGAGAAACAGAGAGATAAGATGATCTACTCGACAGCTTATTTATCGTAATCATAACACCAAGAGTAGTATGATCACTCAACCTTTACGCTAATAAGCACGTTGAGCACCTGCACGTGTTTAATTGATGTGAACATGTGTGCTCATATGTGTGCCTGTACGTGCGCGTTTCTGTATACACGGTAATGTGAGTGTGTGTCTCTGCGTAGTAATTGCGACATTATTAATGTAAATCCAAGGGATGGAAATAAACATCACCCTTTATCATTTTTAAAATCTTTTTAATATCATGCCCAGATAACCTCCGCTCTTCTAAAAATAAAGGAGTTACTAGCAATTTCAACAACAACAACAAAAGCCCCAAAGACTAAATGTCCCGAAAACGGACAAATCATAAATGATGATGATGATGATAGTAGTAATGATAATAATGTTGATAATAATGATAATGATGATAATGATAATAACAAAACAGGCTGACATCGTCACTTAAGGTGTGTTACAGAATTAAATTACAAATTACAAAAAACATCGAAACAGACCAGAAAGATATCTTTTTCCTTTCTTATTTTCTTAATTTTCGGTCTGTCTCTCCGTTTTGTTTTTTTGTATGTTTGTTTTTGTTTTTTTATATTGATTAGTCGTTTTTTTGGTCTTTGTCTTAATATTCGTCTCTTCTTTCCTTCATATAGTTTTCCTTTTTTTTCCTTTTTTTTCTTTACTGTTCTTTCGTTTTTTTCTATTCCTTTCATTTCCTCCTTTGTTTTTCTTTTCATTCGCATTTTTCTCCCTTTTTACTCTTTGATTCGTATTTTGATCTCTGTTTTATTTCTTTTTTCTTTCTTTCTTCTTCCTTTTGTATCAAATTTCCCTTCTCTTTTTTCTCATTTCATCTCGTTTCCCATACTCTTTTAACTTCTTTTTCTCTTTTCTTCTCATTTCTTTTTGTTTCGCTTCTTCTTTTTCATTCTCTTTCGTTTTTTCTTCCCTAACCGTCCCTCTCGCAACCGGAAAGCCCTCTATTTTGAATGCAAACTGACTGCAAGCAATTCTGAACCTTATGGATCCCTTGATTAGCCACACTTCCCGACCTGACCCCCTCCCCCCTCCCCCCTCCCCCTTTCAACATTTCAACCGTGCAATGTACGATTAACAAGCTCATTGCACAGTAGGATAACGAGGTAAAATAATAACCCGGATTGAATGATCAATTATGCAATATTTGTAATATTCGTTATGATCTGTTTGTTGCACATTACGCGCTAATCTTTTCCGGAAATATCATTAGTAGAATATATATATAT
>NW_028234427.1:35883925-35886425 GCF_977035675.1 Penaeus japonicus | reverse complement strand
GAGCGGGGCAAGAGAGACGCAAGCCCGCGGGCCCGTCCGCGGTTGGCTTTAGCCCTTACAGCCCCCGGGCGTAAGACTCGTATTGGCGTGGCCTGACGGTGCGGTCGAGGGCCCGGCTAGAGGGTAAATAATACACGGTGGTGATGTATTGAAGTGCCTGAAGATGGTATCGGCTGTACTTAGAGCAGCGCAGTGCACGGGCGGAAGGTCTCTGCCATGCCTTTTAAGGCTTCACTTACGTGCGAAAGGAGCGGGCCTCGCCTGTCTACCCACTTAACCCTGGCCACCTATACACACTCAATGCCACCTTAATGCCCACCTCTCCCAAGGACGAAAATCCCGTAAAGGACAAAACGGAGGGAGGGAGGGGGGAGGGTTGGAGGGCGGAGGGCGGAGGGCGGAGGGCGGGGGGCGGAGGGCGGAGGGCGGGGGGCGGAGGGCGGAGGGCGGAGGGCGGGGGGCGGAGGGCTGAGGGGGTGGGGTGGGGGGGGCGAGTCGCGTTTCTTTGGCGGGGAGGCGTGAGGTGGCAAGGGAGGAGGGGCGGGGGGAGGGGGAGGGAGAGGGAGGGAGGGAGGGGGGGTGGAGTGATGGGATGGGGTGCCAGATCGAGGGATGAGGGGAAGGGGGAGATATAAGGAAGGGAAGAGAAGAGAGAAGAAGGGGGGCGGGGCGGGGCGAAGACGAGGGGGTGCTGGAATGCCATGAGCTCATGACAGGAGACAAGGATGCTGGAAGAGGGTCATTAAGCGCATGACACGAAACATGGAGCTTATGAGAAGAGACATACGCTCATGCAAAGAGACTGGACGAAGGGTCATGAGAAGCGCGGCGACGTTTTGTCATGAGCTCATGATGAGGGAAAAGAAAGAATACCAAAAGCGAGCAGGAACAAAGAAATAAATTCTAAGGTAAGGAAAACAACAATAGAAGGAGAAGAAGAAAGAAAGTGCGCATAGTATATGTAGCAAAGGACAGTCGAAGAAATAATCTAATAAATAATGGGAGAAAAAAAACACGAAAGAATAAAGGCAGAAATAGAATAAAAGAAGCAGTTTACTCGGAACGTCACAGTTAATAGTTTCTTCCCTATTTTAGATAAATAGATAGATAGATAAAGAAAGAGAGAGAAGAGAGAGAGAGAGAGAGAGAGAGAGAGAGAGAGAGAGAGAGAGAGAGAGAGAGAGAGAGAGAGGAAGTAGATGTGAGATAGATATATAGCAGCGGAACGAGTATAGAGAGGATACGAGGAGGCAGAAGAATGTTTTAGATTGGTAGTAGAATTGGTGTGGAAGTGAGAGTATCTAGAGCAAGAGAGAGACTATACAGACATACATAATTATGAATATATATCCATACTTACCAGAAAGAGAGGTGATTACAAGAGAGAGGTGAAGAGAGGAATTGCGGAGAGAGAGGATGAGAGAGAGACGATGAGAAGGGGAGGAAAGGTGTGGGGCGAGAGAGAGGCGAGACAGACAGACCGAGAGAGAGAGAGTAGAGACAGACGGAAGCGGAGAAAGAGAGAGGAAAGAGAGAGAGAGAAAAGAAAGAAGAGGAGAAAGAGAAAGCGAGAGAGAGAGAACCGAAAGTGGATGTAGGAGAGAGAGAGAGCAGAGAGACAGAGAGGAGAGAGAGAGAAGAGCGGGAGAGAGAGAGAGAGACAGAGAGAAGAGAGAGAGAGAGAAGAGAGCGAGAGCCAGAATGGAGAGGAAATGAAACCAAGAGATGAATTGAGAGAGTCAGATGAGATGAGAGGATGAAGAGACAGAGAGAGAGTCGAGAGAGGAAGCGAGAGAGAGAGCGAAGCCGAGAGAGCAGAGAGGCAAGAGGTGGAGAGAGAGACGAAAGTGAGAGAGAGAGAGAGAGAGAGAAAGAGAGGAAGAGAGACGATGAGAGAGAGAGATGATTGAGAGAGAGAGAGAAGGAGAGAGAGAGCGACAGCGACTGAGAGAGAGAGAGAGGAGAGAGAGAGGAAAGAGGAGAGAGAGAGAGAGCAGAGAGGAGAGAGAGAGATGAGAGAGAGAAGAAGAGGGAGGAAAGAGAGGAGATGAGAAAGAGAAAAAGAGGAAGAGAGAGAGAGAAGAAGAGAGAGAGAGAGAGGAAAGATAAGAGAGAGAAGAGAGAATTGAGAGAAGGAAAGAGAAGAGAGTGAAAGAAAGAAAGAAAGAGAGAAAGAGGGAGAGAAGAGAAGAACGAGAGAGGGAGAGACCCAGACCGGACAGAAAAGAGAGGAGAGAAAGAGAGAGATGAGAGAGAGAGAGACGGGGATCCAGATGGCGAGTTGGGGGAAGAGAGAAGAGAGAAAGAGAGAGAGAGAGTGGAGAGAGAGAAGCGAAATGATTTCCCTGAAGGCCTCAAACAAAATCTTGTGATCGACAGCACCAACGCAAAAGCTTTCCTGAGAGTAAACACAAGACGCTGTGTGTTGGTCTTTAATGTTTATTAAGAAAAGTGTATGATTGATGATTTATGTTCTTGACATGTTCTTGGTTGATGGCAT
>NW_028234427.1:35856425-35863925 GCF_977035675.1 Penaeus japonicus | reverse complement strand
GAATACCCACAAACCCCAAGAATGCCTTCAGCCTTTAGGAATACCCACAAACCCCAAGAATGCCTTCAGCCTTTAGGAATACCCACAAACCCCAAGAATGCCTTCAGCCTTTAGGAATACCCACAAACCCCAAGAATGCCTTCAGCCTTTAGGAATACCCACAAACCCCAAGAATGCCTTCAGCCTTTAGGAATACATACAAACCACTCCTACGAAACCCCCATCAACCCCATGCCGTCACTCCTTACAGACGAGGATTTCGCACCTCTCCGGAGAGCTCGCCGTTGTAAACCCTCTCTCAACCCCATCATTACCTCACCCACGACCCACATCAAAACCTGACCACCGTGGCCATAGCAGGCGACACACACGCACACACACATACACACACACACACGTACACACACACACGCACACAAACAAGTACACACACACAAACACACGCCCCTATTGATGTGTCCCGCTAGGAGGTTGGGGTGGGGGGGTGGGGAGTGGTGGGGAGGATGTCTCTTGGGGAAGCGGGTAAGTGGGGGAAGGGGAAGGGGCAGGGGCAAGGGGAGGGGCAAGGGGAGGGGGAGGAGGAGGAGAAGGGGTGTTACATGGTATGGTGAGTAGTCATGAATAAAACAGCGGCAGTCACAGTCTTCGCATCCGTTTTTTAACACTTAAACCCGCTGTCCGATTAAATGCCTCTCTCTGCCACCCGATTTCAACCCCGAAATCCTTCATCCTACTTGAACAAAACCATTACCCGATTTTAATATATACACGCACGATTTCATTCGATGCATTCATCCGAGCACTCGGTATTGCCGCATACCCCTCAGATAAATCCTTAATACAATTTTAATTCATAAAGTAATCCTCCGATTAAAAACACACAAATCCACCGCCCGGAATTTGTAGCGTAAATAAAAAAAGTCTCTTCTCTCTTATATCCTATTAAAAAGACCGGGAGACGAGGGAGCTTTGACGCCGTGAGAGAGCAGGGATGAGACGAGGCACGGAGAGAAGAGAGAGATTTGGAGGAGTGAGACGAGTGTGACGGTTGAGGCGGAGAGATGGAGAGAGGCGACCGAGCGGAAGAGGAGAGAAAGGGGGATAAGGTGGCTGAGTAAGCAGAGAGGAGAATGGAGAGAGAAGAGAGTAGAGGAGGAAAGAGGTCGAAGAAAGAGCGGTAGAGCGTCTGTAGACAGAGACACCGAGAAGACAGAGAGCGTAGATGACGATTGGGAGAAGGAAATACCGAGAAGAATGAGGAGACCGTGAGGAGACCCCGGATGAGAGCACCCTAGACCGAAGTTGAGAGCATGAGTTAGTGTGACGAGCGGAGAGGAGTGGAGGAGGAGTGAGGAGAGACGAATAGGGACTACCGAGTAGAGATGAAGAGGAATGTGGGGACGAGACGCTTGAGGAGCGGCGGGGTGAAGAAGAGAAGAGAGAGAGGATCCATTGCAGAGCCCAGAGAGAAGCACGAGAGAGAGAGAGAGAGAAGCCACTGGGAAGGAGGAGAGAGGAGGTTGTACACGAGATCCGACGGGGAGGGCGAAGAGGAGAGCTGCGAAACATGTAGCACTGGATGTAGGAGACGCGAGCCGAAGAGGAGGAGAGAGAGAGAGACGAGAGGGCTGGACGGCGAAGGGAGAGAGTGAGAGAGAGGGGATGGAGGAGATTAGCTCGGGAAAGATTGGGTTTAGAGTGAGAGAGAGCGAGTGCGAGAGAAACAGCCGTGAAGAGCGAGAGAAGCACACGAAGACAGAGACGAGCGTAAGAGGACCATGGAAAACTGAGAGGAGGAGCAGTAGCATCGCACGGAGAGAGAGGTGAGCAGGAGAGTGATGAAGCTGTGAGAGAGAGAGAGAGATGAAGGAGACTCAGAATGCCCAGACGGCACCCGGTTGTGTGAGCAGGAGAACGGAGAGGGAGGAACGAGGGAGGGGGAGAGATCCGAGAGATCATCTACATCGTGACCGAGGGAGAGAGGGGGGGAGGAGGGAGGGAGAGAGAGGAGAGAGACGAGAGAGAGAGAGAGAAGAGAGAGACCCCCCCCCCCCCCCCGAGATGACGAGAGAGAGAGAGAGAGAGAGAGAGAGAGAGAGACGAGAAAGAGAGAGAGACACGGAAAGAGAGACGAGAAGAAGAGAAAGAGAGAGAGACAAGAAGGAGAGAGAGAAGAGAGAGAGAGAGAGAGTCGAGAAAGAGAGAGAGAGAGAGACAGAGACGAGAAAGATAGAGAGACGAGAAAGATAGAGAGAGAGACGAGAAAGAGAGAGAAATCAAAATAAAAGACTTTAAGAAAAAAACAAAAAACAAAAAAACATGCACATATTTAATGAGATGGATAATAATAATAAAAAAATGCAGATATATAAAATCCAAGGTGATGTTGATGCTTCTGCTATTATGTGGGCATGAGTGACCTACCCAGTGCCTCAAGGGACAGTGATGAGGAAAGGGGCACTGGCCACATGCTCAGTGTGCCAAGGGGATCGAAGGGCAGCGTGTTTGTGTGTGTGTGTGTTTGTGTGTGTGTGTGTGTGTGTGTGTGTGTGTGTGTGTGTGTGTGTGTGTGTGTGTGTGTGTGTGTGTGTGTATGCGTGCGTGCGTGTGTGTATGTGTTTAAGGATACACACACACACACACACACACACACACACATATATATATATATATATATATATATATATATATATATATAGAGAGAGAGAGAGAGAGAGAGAGAGAGAGAGAGAGAGAGAGAGAGAGAGAGAGAGAGAGAGAGAGAGAGAGAGAGAGAGAGCTTCTGTGTGTATGTATATTAAGCGTGAGAGCGAAAGAGAGAGAGAGAGAGAGAGAGCTTGTGTGTGTTTAAGCGTGACCGTAAGAGAGAGAGAGAGAGAGAGAGAGAGAGAGAGAGAGAGAGAGAGAGAGAGAGAGAGAGAGAGAGAGAGAGAGAGAGAGAGAGAGAGAGTTAGATAGAGATAAATAGAGAGGGAGATAGAGACAGATAGATAAATAGATAGATAGGTAGAGAGAAAGAGAGAGAGACCTTCAGTGTGTATGTATATTAAGCGTGAGAGCGAAAGAGAGACAGAGAGAGAAAGAGAGAGCTTGTGTGTTTCAGCGTGACCGTAAGAGAGAGAGAGAGAGAGAGAGAGAGAGAGAGAGAGAGAGAGAGAGAGAGAGAGAGAGAGAGAGAGAGAGAGAGAGAGAGAGAGAGAGAGAGAGAGAGAGAGAGAGAGAGAGAGAGAGAGCAAATGCATACCCCATTCAGGTCACGTCCGCAAACTAATAATCAACATTGCACTAACTGCAACACCGCAAGAATTCAAGAGGGCGAACACATTTGACTTATGATGATCAAAACTGACATTGCAGCGGATTGAAGACAGCAACATGGCCTCTCGGCTCGACAACTAAAGACAGTAACACACAAACAGGTTATCACAAATGACAATGCCGAAGTATATTTGTAATATCAACATCGTTCGCAATTGCTAGCAACTATCGTTCCTGGGTCATCTGAATGACACCAATTACGATATCATCAGAGATAATGGGCGCGGCAGAGTTACAATCAGAATGACCCTCTTAATACTCTTGTGATCATACGAATACATACACCTTCAGCTTCCATGTTGTGACGACTCAGGGCGACCAACCCAAACCCCTTGGAATCAGCGGCTACCATGGACCGACTTACTGACAAACCACCAGCTGGCTTATAATCATTACCTGACCGGACTTATCAACGAAGTTCCAGCAGCATCATTAACGAATCTCCGCCGCGCAAAACCACCAATCACAGACCAGCGCAAGGAGCGAGATAAGTATACGGTTGGCAGCCCTGCTCACGCGTGGCGGCTCAAGAGATGACTATCTGTTCAGTCTTTACCAGCGGGGTTCAAGTGCTCTTTCTTTCTTTATTCTTTTTTGTTTTCTTATTTTTTGCTTCATAACAGACGATTATTAAGAGGTAGCACGCCATCTGACAGGTATAATCCAGGTACGATCAACGAGAATTTATTTAATCGTACTTGATTTTAATCGTAGCCTGATGGTGCCGCCCCACACTCGCGAAGACTGGCTTTGGTTGTTTTATTTATGAAGGTCTGTCTGTCATGCCTATGCTAATATGATCATACCTGACGCACTCTCACTCTTAGAACAAGTGTATCACTGAAGATGATAATTGCCTTCGCGCCAAAAAAGTAGCCGGCAGGATATGTGTTATATTAAGGGGTTAACACGCTCAACCCAACAACCCTTGTTCTGTGCTTAAACTAGGGCACTCGCCATGAAATATGACTTGTTGTGATATGATTCAGATTCTGGTATGCTGTCGTTGGGTGACTTAATTCCTTGCACTGAGATGGTTAAAGAGTATATTAAAATGCTACTTTACACGATGGAAAATAATATCCCAACAGCTTGCATTCGAACGCATGGTATTAAACACACAATCAAAGCTCCCTGCGTGTATTTTACATAGATAATATATATTCTCATCTCCATGGAAACAACATTGATATACCTCAATTTACTTCAACTGACAATAGTGAAAAATCTTCCGAAGCAACATGCAGAGCAACAATATTCACATGAGACAAACAAAAGTAAGAAAGAGAGAGAGAGAGAGAGAGAGGAGAGAGAGAGAGAGAGGGAGAGGGAAAGAGAGAGAACGAGAGAGAAAGAGCGAGAGTGAAATCAAGAGAAAGGGAGAAAGAGAGAGAGAGAGAGAACGAGAGAGAAAGAGCGAGAGTGAAATCAAGAGAAAGGGAGGGAGAGAGAGAGAGAGAGAGAGAGAGAGAGAGAGAGAGAGAGAGAGAGAGAGAGAGAGAGAGAGAGAGAGAGAGAGAGAGAGAGAGAGAGAGAGAGAGAGAGAGAGAGAGAGAGAGAGAGAGAGAGAGAGAGAGAGAGAGAGAGAGAGAGAGAGAGAGAGAGAGAGAGAGAGAGAGAGAGAGAGAGAGAGAGAGAGAGAGAGAGAGAAAGAAAGAAAGAAAGCGAGCAGGAGAGACAGACAGAACGAAAGAGGGAAGAAGAGAAATCAAGAGGAGAGAGAAACAGAAAGAGTAACTCGGTAACTGAAGCCAAAAGAAGGTAGTTAATCACACTTTAAAACGAGCGGGTCAGTATGATGTGAGGAAGAGGTGGGTGGGTGGGATGGGTAGATAGAAGGTGGGGGAGGGGGGGTAAGACTACTTGTTTCGGGCTGTGTGATCACGGCATTCGCTTAATGATCCTTGACGAGTAGCCCCAGTGTGAGCTAAGTACATGTGCTACGTTCTTTCATCTCCTCTCCCTTCCCTCCCCCTCCCCCTCCCCCCTCCTTCCCTCATATCACCCACCCTCTCCTCTCTACCCATTCCCTCTCCCTCTCTCCCTCTCCCTCCACCACCTCCTCTATATCTCTTCTGCTCCCTCCTCCCCCGTATCACCACCTCCTCTCTACCCCCCTTCATCCCCCCCTCCCCTCTTCCCCCTTCCCCCCCCTCCTGCCCAGACACCCTCGCCTTGGGACAACAAAAGTATATAATTCCTTCTTTAATTAAACTGTCGTCTTGCGCCCTCGCTCGTCGATTTTTCATCATGTTTTGGCGGTTGGTGGGGGGGGAGGGGGTAGATAGGGGGAGATGAGGGTGTGTAGATAGGGGGAGATGGGGGGGTGTAGATGGGGGGAGATGGGGGGGAGAGGGGAGGTGGAGGGGAGATGGAGGGGTGGGAGGGGGGAAAGGGGTGGGGAGGGGAAAGATGGAGGGGAGGGGTGGGGAGGGGGGAGGGGGGGAGGGGAGGGAAAGGGGTGGGGAGGGGGAAAGGGGTGGGGAGGGGGAAAGGGGAGGGGGGAGGAAAGGGGTGGGGAGGGGGAGGGGGGAAGGGGGAGGGGAGAGAGGAGGAGAGGAGATGGGAGGAGAGGAGGGGGAGGATGGGGATGGGGAGAGAGAGAGGAGGATGGGGAAGGGAGAGAGAGAGGAGAAGGGGAAGGGAGAGAGAGAGAGAGAGGAGGATGGGGAAGGGAGAGAGAGAGAGGAGGATGGGGAAGGGAGAGAGAGAAGGGGAAGGGAGAGAGAGAGGATAGGGAAGGGAGAGAGAGAAGGAGGATGGGGAAGGGAGAGAGAGAAGGAGAAGGGGAAGGGAGAGAGAGAGGAGGATGGGGAAGGAGAGAAAGGAGAAGGTAGAGAGGAGGATGGGGAAGGAGAGAAAGGAGAAGGTAGAGAGGAGGATGGGGAAGGAGAGAGAGAGGAGGATGGGGAAGGGAGAGAGAGAGGAGGATGGCGAAGCGAGAGAAAGAGGAGGATGGGGAAGGGAGAGAGAGAGAGGAGGATGGGGAAGGGAGAGAGAGAGAGGAGGATGGGGAAGGGAGAGAGAGAGAGGAGGATGGGGAAGGGAGAGAGAGAGGAGAAGGGGAAGGGAGAGAGAGAGGAGAGGGAAGGGAGAGAGAGAGAGGATGGGGAAGGGAGAGAGAGAGGAGGATGGGGAAGGGAGAGAGAGAGAGAGGAGGATGGGGAAGGGAGAGAGAGAGGAGGATGGGGAAGGGAGAGAGAGGAGGATGGGGAAGGGAGAGAGAGAGGAGGATGGGGAAGGGAGAGAGAGAGGAGGATGGGGAAGGGAGAGAGAGAAGGAGAAGGGGAAGGGAGAGAGAGAGGAGGATGGGGAAGGGAGAGAGAGAGGAGGATGGGGAAGGGAGAGAGAGAAGAGTATAGGGAAGGGAGAGAGAGAGAAGGAGAAGGGAGAGAGAGAGAGAGGAGGATGGGGAAGGGAGAGAGAGAGGAGGATGGGGAAGGGAGAGAGAGAGAGGAGGATGGGGAAGGGAGAGAGAGAGGAGGATGGGGAAGGGAGAGAGAGAGAGGATGGGGAAGAGAGAGAGAGAGAGAGAGGAGGATGGGGAAGGGAGAGAGAGAGGAGGATGGGGAAGGGGAAGGGAGAGAGAGAAGTAGGATGGGGAAGGGAGAGAGAGAAGAGGATAGGGAAGGGAGAGAAGTAGGATGGGGAAGTGAGAGAGAGAGGATGGGGAAGGGAGAGAGAGAGAGGAGGATGGGGAAGGGGGAGAGAGAGGAGGATGGCGAAGCGAGAGAAAGAGGAGGATGGGGAAGGGAGAGAGAGAGGAGGATGGGGAAGGGAGAGAGAGAGAGAGAAAGAGAAGGGGAAGGGAGAGAGAGAGAAGGAGAAGGGGAAGGAAGAGAGACAGAGGAGGATGGGGAAGGGAGAGAGAGAAGGAGAAGGGGAAGGGAGAGAGAGAGAGGAGGATGGGAAAGAGAGGGAGAAAGTGGGGAGGGGAAAAGGGAGAAACAATAAATCATCAGGAAAGAGAGAGGGTGTAGGGTAAAGAAGGGAGAGAAAGGAAAGAGGATGGGAGGACAAGAGAGGGAAGAAGAAGAAGATGGAAGAAGGGAGAGAAGGGTAGAGGGGAAAAGAGGGAAAGACGAGAAGGGGAAGGAAGGGAAAGAGAGAGGGGAAAGGAGAAGGAGGAAGGCAGAGGAGAGGAGAGAAGAGCGTTTTATCAACCTGTAATTAAGATAGATT
>NW_028234427.1:35843925-35851425 GCF_977035675.1 Penaeus japonicus | reverse complement strand
GCAACATTCTCTTTTAGAATCAGTTTTATAATACAACAATGAAAGGAAAGGTTTTTAACATCGACATGTTCCCACAAACTTAGACGAATAACTGTACCAATTTTTTTGAGTGTCAACGTACGGCAAAAAAGAGACATGTAAAACAAAAAAAGGTATGAATTTGAATCTTAATTCTACAACAAAAGATATGCAATTGGTATTCTGATATTGATTCTGAAGATGTAATTAGAGTCAATTAGATACCTTGAACTGTGTGATTAGTCATTCTTATTTATATACCTTTATCCAAAAGGTAAAAAATACAAAAAATAGGACTTAAGGATACACATCATAACACATACTGAACACATGTAAAACTTTTTGTCCCTAAATCTAATTTTGTTCCTATATCTCTGTCTTGGATTAATCTCTTATATGGGAAATTTTCATAGTTCATTTTGAAAATAGGTTATTTCATCTTGGCAGTGTTAGTCTTAACTTATTTTTTTGTTTATACCTATTGAACAGGCCTACTAAATACATGAACATATTTTCAGCTGTGAAATATGTTTTTCTAAGGCCCTTTGTTCTTTCTTAATATTCTTATCAACACGAATAATAATAAGAACAAATAACAGACTTATAGAATTGACAACTATCGTATTCCCAGAAGTCATGTTTATTTCCTTATATGTTGGCAGCAAAAATAGTTATATTTCACGTTCTTTTGGGAAGGGAAAATGTTCTTCCCGGTATTACACCCTGAAAACTAGATACAATATCAGGCTGTATTTCAATTCACGAGACCTCTAGACTTTATTAACAATTATGAAATGCTTTCTGCATAAACATCCTCCAGGGTACCTAATAAGGTTATTTATTCGTTAATAACCTAAGTAATTCATGGACAAATGGATGGACTATTTTCCTTTCTTTATTCCTCCCCCCCTGAGAATTAAATGACCAAAAAAAAAAAAAAAAAGAGTTCAGTGATTATTCATGATACTACTAAAAAATATTTTCAAAGTCCATCGATGCAAATAATATATCTTTTGGTCACTGTATAGAGAGAGCTGTTATTTCTTCCCAGTCTCTATTTCCTCGTTGTTTTTGTTTGTTTGTTTTCCTTTATTTCAACTTCGAGTCGACTTTCGTAAACACACAGTCAGCGTCGAGAGTGTCGACCCGTTCAACAACTGAAGCCAAGACATCCTTTAGTAATTGTAGTCGACGCACTGCTCGTCCTCGGCACTGGGGGGGTGAGTCGTGCAGGCACAAGTACGACCACCACGCCCATTGGGGAGGCACAGATGGGAAGCAGGGCAGCCGCCATGACTGACTCCGCATACGTTTGACACTGCGGGGAACATAGAGGATAGTGGTAATTACGGTCGTTTTTGTGATGTAATAGTTCGCAAAGTCTGTATACGTTATAGGTGTGTGTGTGTCTGATGGTTTAAGGACGTCGCTCTCTGAAATAACACTTGGTAAATCCCCTTTACGTTATGTGTAGGTTTGTAAAGATCTGTGGATTATGAGAGTATACATAGGGATGATAATCCTGCTTAATTAGTATACAAAAAAAAAAAAAAAATCTTACCATTCTACCTAACAAGAGCAAACCACAAACCACTTTCTCACAATCCTAGATCAAAGGTGAAGTAATAACCTGACCTAACATGACCTTATGTGACCTCATACTTCCACATAAAAGAAAAGGACGACCTTCATACCTGGAGGACAAGCGTGAGGAACAGCCGCGATGCCATACAACCTCCCTGATCCACCAGGGGGAGGGGGGCGGGAGGGGGATTCGATGCCGGAGTACCTGTTCACTACGTGGATCCTCGTGCTGGGGGGGAGAGAGAAGGGAGAGGGGGGTGAGTAGTGGGGGAGAGAGGGAGGGAGACGGGGACAGAGAGACAGCAGGGTGGTTTGATAGATATAAAGGGAGAGATGGATAGCGAGAGAGAGAGAGAGAGAGAGAGAGAGAGAGAGAGAGAGAGAGAGAGAGAGAGAGAGAGAGAGAGAGAGAGAGAGAGAGAGAGAGAGAGAGATGGATAGCGAGAGAGAGAGAGAGAGAGAGAGAGATGGATAGAGAGAGAGAGAGAGAGAGAGAGAGAGAGAGAGAGAGAGAGAGAGAGAGAGAGAGAGAGAGAGAGAGAGAGAGAGAGAGAGAGAGAGAGAGAGAGAGAGAGAGAGAGAGAGAGAGAGAGAGAGAGAGAGAGAGAGAGAGAGAGTAAGAGAGAAAGTGAGGGAGAGAGAGAGAGATAAAGAGGAAGGGAGGGACAGAGAAAGGAAGAAAAAAAAACAGAGAGAGAAAAAAAAGCGGAGAAACAGAAGAAACAAACCATGAAAAGTCTATGAAAAAAAGGAAGATAAAACACCACCAAAATATCCCATCAAATGATACCAACAAATTAATCTTAAAATTCAAAGGAGACTCACTCGTTCCAATCGGTATAGAAGAAGTCCTGGCCGAGGGTAGTGAGGCCGAAGGGGTAAAGCGCGCCCTCCATCACGGTGCGCCGCCCATTGCCATCCACGCCTATGCACTCTGTCGGAGGAGGGTGGGCGGGGGTTAGGGCGGGGAAAGATCGAGGAGGGTGAGAGGGTCATAGTGTGAAAGTGGGCGTTTGTCTTTGGTATATGGTGTGCGTGTGTGAGTGGCTGTACGTGTGTGTGTGTGTGTGTGTGTGTGTGTGTGTGTGTGTGTGTGTGTGTATGTGTGTGTGTGTGTGCGCGCGCGTATACACGTCTGTCCGTGTACATCCAAGTATCAGTCAGTCTTAAGACAAAAAAAAATAATAATAAAAAAAAAAAAAAAAAAAAAAAAAAAAAAAAAAAAAAAAAACAGACACAAACATAATCAAAATAACAAACAATATCACTAAACCTATAAAAAAAACAAAAAAACTCGAAGCCTCACCTATCTTGTGAGTCCCAGCGTCGGCCCAACACAGCGTCTGCGTGTCATAGTCGACCACGAGGGAGTTGGGAAGCGAGATGTCCTGCTCGACCAACACCCGGCGGTTCGAACCATCCAGACCCGAGACTTCGATCTTCGGTCCGAAGCGGTTCCAGTCGCTCCAGAAGAGCAGGCTGCGGGGAGGGAGAGAAAGATGAGGCTGAGGTTAGAGAAAGGGAGAGAGAGAATGTGTGAAAGAAAGGGCAAGGGAGAGAAAGATGAGGGAAAGGTGGAGGTGAGGTTAGAGAGAGAGAGAGAATGTGTGAGAGAAAGGGCAAGAGAGAGAAAGATGTGAGGCTGAGGTTAGAGAGAGAGGGAGAGAATGTGGGATATGAGGAGAAAGAGAAAGAGAGAGAGAGAAAGGGCAAGGGAGAGAGAAAGGGTAAGGGAGAGAAAAGTGAGGCTGAGGTTAGAGAGAGAGGGAGAGAATGTGGGATATGAGGAGAAAGAGAAAGAGAGAGAGAGAAAGGGCAAGGGAGAGAAAGGTGAGGGTGAGGTTAGAGAGAGAGGGGGAGAGAATGTGTGAGAAAAAGGGCAAGGGAGAGAAAGATAAGGGTGAGGTAAGAGAGAGAGAATGTGTGAGAGAAAGGACAAGGGAGAGAAAGGTGAGGCTGAGGTTAGAGAGAGAGAGAGAGAATGTGTGAGAGAAAGGGTAAGGGAGAGGCGGGGGTGAGGTAAGAGAGAGAGAATTTGTGAGAGAATGATGAGGGTGAGAAGGTGAGGGAGAGAAAATGTTTAAGAGAAAGGGCAAGGGAGAGAAAGATGAGGGAGAGGCCGGGGTGAGGTAAGAGAGAGAGAGTGTGTCAGAGAAAGACGAGGGTGAGAAGGTGAGGGAGAAAGAATGTGTGAGGGAAAGGGCAAGCGAGAGAAAGATGAGGGAGAGGTGGGGGTGAGGTAAGAGAGAGAGAATGTGTCAGAGAAAGATGAAGGTGAGAAGGTGAGGGAGAGAGAATGTCAGAGAGAAAGGGCAAGGGAGAGGCGGGGGTGAGGTAAGAGAGAGAGAATATGAGAGAGAAAGGGTAAGAGAGAGAAAGATGAGGGAGAGGTGGGGGTGAGTTAAGAGAGAGAGACTGTGTGAGAGAAAGATGAGGGTGAGAAGGTGAGGGAGAGAGAATGTGCGAGAAAAATGAAGAGGGAGAGGTAAGAGAGAGAGAATGTGTGAGAGAAATGGCGACGGAGAAAAAGGTGAGGGAAGTGTTGGAGATAAGGTCAGGGAGGGCGGAAGGGATGCGGTGGTGATTGTATAGTGGGTGGTGTGGAGATCATAGCCATAGTGACTGTGGTGGTTAGGTATAGTGGTATGGTGATGGTGGTCATTGTACAAGGGAGGTGGGGGGGGGGGATGTATTGTTGGAAGAAGGGTATGATAGATAAAGAAAGATGGTGGCGTCGAGGAGAAAGATATGGTGAGGGTGGTGATAAATTCTGATAAAAACGGCGGCAATAACTGTATTTGATGGTAAGGGTAATAATAACAACAATGGCATAGATGTCACTATCACAGCTGCCGACACTTCTACTACTACTACCGATAATGATAAGAGTAATAATGATGATAATGATTATAATGATAATAATTATCATTATTATTATTATCATAATAACAATACCGACAGCAAAATATAACACAGAAGATAGCAACAACAGATACACATTCTAATAACCATTAAGTTTATAATTTCCATTAAATAACGAAAATCGAAGTGAATAACGAATTAATTAAGCATTATAATAACAACAATAACCATTACGGGTGACACCAAATCAAACTAAAATCCCTATATAATTCCAAGATTAAGCATAGCAATATCATTATTAGAATATTCTCATTGCAGGAATACTTCTCAATGTTAACAATACTATCTCTCCCTTCTTCTCCCTATGTCTCTCTTCATCACCATCATCACAACGGAACGAAAAGACAATGGGACATTCCAGGGCGAATAAAATGGTAACACCTTTTGAGAATGAGCAAAATAGAAGAGAAGGAGCAGGAGGAGGAGAGAGAGAAGGGGATGAAGGGGTGGTGGGGGGGGTGACAGTGAGGCAGCGAGAGGGAGAAGGGGAGGGGGAGAGGGGGAGAGGAAGAGGGAGAAGGAGAGGGAGAAAAAGAGAAAGAAAGATAGATAGATAGAATGGGATAGAGATTATGGGATATGAGGAGAAAGAGACAGAAAGAGAAAGAAAGAGATGAGAGAGAGAGAGACGAGAAAGAGAGAGAGACGAGAAAAAGAGAGAGAGACGAGAAAGAGACAGAGAAACGAGATAGAGAGAGAGAGAGAGACTCGAAAGAGAGAGAGAGAGAGAGAGTGAGAGAAAGAGAGAGACAGAGAGAGAGAGAGAGAGAGAGAGAGAGAGAGAGAGAGAGAGAGAGAGAGAGAGAGAGAGGCGAGAAAGAGAAAGAGACGAGAAAGACAGAGAGAAAAAGATACGAGACAGAGAGAAAGACGAAAAAGAGAAAGAGAGAGACTCGAAAGAGAGACAAGAAAGAGAGAGAGAGAGAGAGACTCGAGGCACACTACCACCAAGAGTCGAAGCCCCGAAGCAGCGCTATAGACAGAACGTGAATTATTGCATTGCCGTCAGAGAGAAAAACCCTCGAGCGCCGTGACAATTACTGTCATCTTAAATCACATATTTAATCATATCATTTTCGTGCAATTGGTGCAAGAACCGTTCGTTCCGATGTTGCATAACCATGACAAGTAAAACAGATTATTATCCTTTTTTTATTATGTGTTGTTAAAGCATTTGGTAGACGACTTGTCTGTCCATATCCGCTGATTATTATATTTGTTTTAAGATTAAGATGCATTAAATTTATATAATTGAAAAAAAATGAAGGTTTAAATATCGACTTTGGGTAAGGAATTGGAAAATATTGTATTTTGTTTTGAAATTCGAAAAAAAATGCATTTTAAGAAATTCATAAGTATTGCATTTTGTTGTGAAATTCGAAAATGTTGCATTTCAAGACATTTTAAGATATTCGAAAAAAATCATTGCAGTTATCTAATCAAATTGCGTATCAACAAATTGTAGATCGCAATTCGTAACTGAAGAATTAATATATGATGGACACACGTAATTTTATCTTTACTGATAAGAAAATTTTTCCATATTGAATAGAAATGAATTAGAATATAATTCAATAACCTACATGAGTCAAGCTTTGAATAGTAGTTTTGAATCGCTAGGAAATAAACTAGCTGATTAAAAGTATGAATAAATAAACGGATAAAAAAAATAAACGACAAATTTTAAATACATTTGGAAAATCTAATCTATTCATACATTACGTAATCGCTGACTCATTGTCTCAGAAGTGAATTAAGAAAACAGAAGATGGAAGAAGCAATAAGTATATAGATGGAAATGGTTGCAGAGGGGTGCACCATCAACAAGACTTCGCAATTGTTGCTGTTATCGTTACTATACTACTCCCATCACTACTATTCCTACTGCTTATGTTACCACTGCTACTGCTACTGCTGTTAATACTGCTATTGATGCTGCGGCTTCTGCTACTACTACTACGCTTTCTCCTATTCCTCCTTCTCCTCCTCCTCCTCCTCCTCCTCCTCCTCCTCCTCCTCCTCCTCCTCCTCTCCCTCTCCTCTCCTCTCCCTCCTCCTCCTCTCCTCCTCCTCCTCCTCCTCCCTCTCCTCCTCCATCTCCTCCTCCCTTCCCTCCTCACAGCATCCCACAGCTCACCTCATCCCTCTCCTCCTCTCTCTCCTCCTCCCTCTCCTCCCTCTCCTCCTCCCTCCTCCCTCCTCTCCTCCTTCTTCTCTCCCTCACCTCCCTACTCCTACCACCCTACTCACTACTACTACTAGTACTACTACTACTACTACTACTACTAATAATAATAATAATAATACTCTTCCTCCTCCTCCTACTATTACTACTATTATTACTACTAACAAAATAATAATGTTTTTTTATATTAAAACATCGGTGATTAAAATGCTAGTAAATAATAGGAGTAATCATAATAAAGATAAAAATGATACAAATGAAGGTTTGTTGCATGATCAACGTGATCAATATCAACAAAAACAATATTAATAATGTGATTATTTAATCGATCTTCTCCACAGCTAAGTTACTTTAGTTTACCCTTAAAAAGGAAAACCAGCTATCATATAACCATAGAAAACGAAAAAATGTAGGGCTAACTAAAACAAAATGATGGTATCCTTACCCGCGACCTGGATGAACAGCAATGCCTCGAGGATTGACCAGACCGTTTTCAATGATTGTCTTGCGTTTCCCTGTTTCAATGGATGCCACAGAGACAACGTCGTTCACGGAGTCGGTCCAATAAACATTTCCTGAGACCCAATCAACTGCTACATCTTCAGGTGAACCGATGTCAGCTGTGGAAGTTGGTATTATTATGGTTAGTTTTAGGATTTTGATGTGCTTCTTAATGAATGTGATTTTTTCGTGTTTCTCCTTTTTTTTTTTATCTGTCTCTCTCTTTTGTTTTCGCCTTTTGTTTCTCATCCATAGTATTTCTCTTTCTGTCTGTCTCTCTCTCTCTCTAT
>NW_028234427.1:35833925-35838925 GCF_977035675.1 Penaeus japonicus | reverse complement strand
GAAAGAGACTGAGGGAGAGAGACAGAGACTGAAGGAGAGAGACAGAGACTGAGGGAGAGAGATAGAGACTGAGGGAGAAAGACAGAGACTGAGGGAGAGAGACAGAGACTGAAGGAGAGAGACAGAGACTGAGGGAGAGAGATAGAGACTGAGGGAGAAAGACAGAGACTGAGGGAGAGAGACAGAGTCTGAGGGAGAGAGACAGAGACTGAGGGAGAAAGACAGAGACTGAGGGAGAGAGATAGAGACTGAGGGAGAGAGACAGAGACTGAGGGAGAGAGACAGAGACTGAGGGAGAGAGACAGAGACTGAAGGAGAGTGACAGAGACTGAGGGAGAGAGAGCAGAGACTGAGGGAGAGAGATAGAGACTGAGGGAGAAAGACAGAGACTGAGGGAGAGAGACAGAGACTGAAGGAGAGAGACAGAGACTGAGGGAGAGAGATAGAGACTGAGGGAGAGAGACAGAGACTGAGGGAGAGAGACAGAGTCTGAGGGAGAAAGATAGAGACTGAGGGAGAGAGACAGAGACTGAGGGAGAGAGATAGAGACTGAGGGAGAGAGACAGAGACTGAGGGAGAGAGACAGAGACTGAAGGAGAGAGACAGAGACTGAGGGAGAGAGACAGAGACTGAGGGAGAGAGATAGAGACTGAGGGAGAGAGACAGAGACTGAGGGAGAGAGACAGAGACTGAGGGAGAGAGACAGAGACTGAGGGAGAGAGACAGAGACTGAGGGAGAGAGACAGAGACTGAGGGAGAGAGACAGAGACTGAGGGAGAGAGATAGAGACTGAGGGAGAGAGACAGAGACTGAGGGAGAGAGACAGAGACTGAGGGAGAGAGACAGAGACTGAGGGAGAGAGACAGAGACAAACAAGCATTACCTCAGTAGCAGTACAGAAGGTGCCATCTCCCTCAAAGCCGGAGCGGCACTGGCACCGGTAGATCAACGAGTAAGAATCATAGATGCACTCTGCGTTGACGTCACAGTTGTTGATGATATTGCAAGTTGCCTCTATTGATGAGAGAGAGAGACGGAGATTAAAAAAAACGGAAGATAGTATAAGGTATTGGTATTATCTTGCAATTTGTTACATGATTATATATCTTAGCTGAATATCGCATAGTCAAAAAAAAAAAAAAATAATAAAAAAAGACAATATCATTAACAATATCACTGCCAGACCGTCTATCAATTCCCCGTATCACGATATCATAACTGAATAAAATATGATAAATGAATAAAAAAAAAAAAAAAAATCAGATAACGTTATAGATAATTCCGCTACAAGTGCCAACCAACCTCTTCTCGGGAAACAAGAGGTGCCATCTCCCTCATACCCCTCGTTACACTGGCACGTGTACCTTCTACTGGCACTGTCGTAGAGGCACTGGGCGTTGATGTCACAGTCCTGGACACTGCTACACTGATCTGGTAGATGGAAAAATAGATGAGGATGATGTACAGTGTAATATCTATACTATACAGTATGATGTATGGTATAGGTTACAGTGAAATATACCAGGATGATATACAGTGTAATGCATAAGGATGTTATACTGTATATTGCATCATGGTCATATGTAGGATACAGTAAGATAGAAAACAGGGAAATAGATTAGGATGATATACAGTGACATACAGAGAAATGCTTAAGGATAGCATACAAAATATTAAATCATGATGGCATACAGTAAAATGCACCAGGGCGGCGTTTGGCAAAATACATCAAAATGTTAAAAACTGTAATGAAAAAGGAGGAACTTATTGCTAAATACTTTAGATTGCCATAGCGTGCAATATGATATCAAAGTAAGATGTTAGGATGATATGTAATATATATATATATATATATATATATATATATATATATATTATATATATATATATTGTATATATATATATATACATATATATATATATATATTATATATATAATATATATATATATATATATATATATATATATGATAAATAGAAAGCTTTGACTAGGCATATTTTGATACAATTTCACTTAAAAGATAAAATGCAAACACACACAGACATACACACACACAATCACACACACATGCACACTCACTCACTCACACACACACATGCACACATACACACACACACACACACACACATACATAAGCACACATCCATTCCTTACCCATTACACCCAAACACACACACACACACACACACACACACACACACACACACATACACAAAAAAAAAAAAAAAAAAAAATAGAAAAAGAAATGGAGCTCACCTAGCGGGGTACACACGAGTCCGTCGCCTTGGTAACCCGGTAAACACACACACACGTGTTTGAGCTCATAGTCATCAAAAACACATTGGGCGTGAATATGACAGATGTCTACCGCGTCGCATGATACATCTGTGACAGAATAGAGATCAAATCATCATTATCAATCATCAGAGATTTGATAGCCATGTTTTTTCTTCTCGTTTTTGGTAATGTTTGGTTTTGTTGATATCGAAAATGCTATTTCTTGTCTGATAATCATAGTCAGGAAGCTAAAAATATGCCATTTAATGATAGCAAGATGCAAATATGCACATTCATAGTCTATAATCAAGCTTTAATCACTATTTTTTTTTATAAAGATGCATGCCATGCAGTGATGTTTTATATGCAAATTCCTCCATTCTGAAATGGATTAATTTTCGCCTTAAATTTGCATCCCTTATTTTTTTCTCCGTTTCCACTTACCTGGTGTGTGTATGTGTGTGTGTGTATATATATATATATTATATAATATATATATATATATATATATATATATATATATATATATATATATATATAATTTTTTTTTTTTTTTTTTTTTTTTTTTTTTTTTTTTTTTTTTTAATCACTTATTTTGATGGACTATTGCTACCCACCTTCATTTTTTGTAGAATAATTATCCCATATTCCTATTTCTCTCCTTTATATTTCCCTCATTTATTATCCCTTCTCTTCAAGGACATATTCATGGGGGAAGGGGGGGGGGGGGGGTACATGACTGAATACCTACTCTGGATTCTTAATCTATTATTTTTAGCCATTCTATTTTCTTTCCACTGCCATCCCCCCCTCAAGTCTCCCCCTCCCCTCTCTGGTCACTTCCCCTTTTTCACACTCCCTTCCCCATCCCCCTTCTTCCCCTCCCCTCCCCTCCTCATCCCACCCTTCCCCTCCCCACCCCTACCCTCCCCTCCCCACCTCACCCCATCCCACCCTTCCCCTACCCACCCCACCCCACCCTTCCCCACCCCACCCTTCCCCTCCCCTCCCCATCCCACCCCAACCCTCCCCACCCCATCCCATCCCACCCCACCCTTCCCCTCCCCACCCTTCCCCACCCCACCCTTCCCCTCCTCATCCCACCCCTCTCCATCCCACCCTTCCCTTTCCCATCCCATCCCCACCCCATCCCACCCCACCCTTCCCATCCCCACCCCACCCTTCCCCTCCCCACCCCACCCACCCCATCCCACCCTTCCCCTCCCCACCCCATACCACCCTTCCCCTCCCCTCCCCACCCCACCCTTCCCCACCCCTCCCCTCCCCGAATACTCACCCAGCTCGTTACAATAGTAGCCATCACCATCATAGCCAGCATTACACTGACATTTATATCTCTCAGCATAGCCATCGTAGATGCACTGTGCGTTACTGTTGCAGTTGTTTCTCTTGTTGCAAGGCTCTGAAGAAGGGGTACACGATGTTATTATTATTTTTTATTTGCTTTACCTGTTATTCTAGTTTGTTTGTTTTTTTCCACCCCCTTTTTTTTAGCTTAGAGTCTCTCTATCATTCACCATCATGCTATTCCCTCTATGTATTTTTTTCTCTTTCTTTTTTTTTTTTTTTTAGATATAAAGTTCATTACCACATGACAGGTCATGCACTCGCAGTCATGATCATGCATCTATTGTCTCTAGTGTTGCTGGAGTTCCCAAAATAAAATGGAAACTTCAGCTTCAAATTATTATATCTTTATCATATATACTTTTCAATTTTCAGTAATATGCAATAGTTGCAAGTTATTAAGTCGCTGCTGTGTTATTAGGATATATGATATGCAATTTTCCATGATAGTTTTTAGATATTGTCCTATAGAATGACACAACATTTTCCTTTTTCATTTCGTAATGGTTTGACTTAATTTGGAAAAAAAACACGAATCAAAAAAAGTATAATTTAATAAACCAAGGGATGGTTCTAGAATCATACTGAAAGTCGTATAATCTATTATGTGGTAATTTCGTGAGAAATTTGACTTTATCCTCTGCCTTAAATCAAACGTTCTTATTACTATCTATCTATTTAATTCTACGTTCAATCCTAGAATCTGGAATCCCTATGGAAAAGGGGGTTAGGGGGGGGGTGAATCGTCTTGATGATCTGAAGAAAATTATGATTATGATTAAATCAATCTTGTGATTACTTGCACCAGACAAATAAAATCAATAATTTTATCCACCCATTACTACAATGGCAGCTACTCGTTACACATATCTAGTTACTACCATTTTAATTACCATTTAATTACCATTAATTAACCAACGACTATTAGACCAAGTAACAAATACCATCTAATGAGTTACCATTTCTACAGACATGAAATACAAGTTTTCATTTTTTTTTTCCTCAATGAGCTTAAAAAAAGAAGAAGAAAAAAAAAGGAAATAAAATATAGAGCATGATATGACCTCATGTTATCATTAATACCAATGATAATAGTAATAGAAAATAAGAAAAAATGAGCATATAGAAAAATAAGAAAAAAAATGTGCTAGTCATTATAAAAAAAAAAAATAATCTGAGACTCATTTTAACTTCACAACAAGATGAATAAACAAATATATTTTTATTGACAAGTAGAGTAATAGACAAGCCATATTTTTTTCTGTAAAAAAGATAATGACAAACAACTAAATAGATATATGAGAAGAAAGTAGATACGTAAGTAGATAAAAATGAATGAGTTGATTGATAGATA
>NW_028234427.1:35818925-35828925 GCF_977035675.1 Penaeus japonicus | reverse complement strand
CCTGATGCCGCAATATGCAAGCTCGTCTTGCAAAACGGTAGGATCAACGGTGTCTTTCCCTTTGCAAGATTCAGAAATATTGTTACGGTGTACTGCTCACTATCAAAAGCTTTTAGTATGTCATGAGTGAAGGATAATAAAACCGCTTCAAGGGATCTTTTAGGCCTGAATCCAAACTGACAGTCAGTTTGTATATCATGCACAGTGATAAATTCTAGAAGTCTGCTGTAAACGATCCCTTCAATTATATTGCTTAGGGAGGGTGAGGTTGATATATAGGTTCAAAAAATACCTGGTCCGCGACATCCCGTTTCAATTTTTTATCCCGACGATGAGTTTTAAGCTGACACGTATAGTTTCTTTTGAAGAGAGCAAATTCAGTTGTTAAGGTGTTTCATTTTGAGAGAAAAAAACAAAATCCAAGCCGGAAATATACTCTGTGAGGCGTTTTTCACCGTCTTTTTCAATTGCTTCACTGTAGCTCTGTCTCTGGATTTTAAGAAGCTGTTGGGAAAGGGGAAAGGAGAAAGGGGTGGAAGAAGAGGTTCGGGTGAAGGGGTGGGGGTGGGGTAGGAAGGAGAGATTGGAGGTGGAAAGGGGTTGAAAGTTTGGAATGGAAGGAGAGGTTGTGGGGAAGAGGTTATGGGTAGGAGGAGGGGTTGGAGGGAAGGGAAACGAAAAGGGAAGGAGGGGGAGAGGCATTGGGGTTTGGGGAAGGAGGGAGGGGGGGCTAACGGTAAGGGGAGGTAGGGGGTTGGTGAGGGAAAAGGGGAAGGAAGAAGGGGAGAGGAGGGTAGACAGGGGGTAGACGGTTGGAAAAGGGGAGAGAAGAGAGAAAGGAGAGAGGGAAAGGGCGAGAGTAAAGGGGGAAAGAAGGTATAAGAATAAATAGGAAAAGGATCATCCAAAAACGGGAAAAAACGCAATTTTTCTGTTCTTTTCTTCTTCGGAAAATAAAAACCCGGTGAACTTACCTCTTCTGTCGGCATCACATTGAACAGCTTTTCATTATAACTACCATGCTAGTGTTCTCATTCCATGCAACGCATACGCAATACTTTTGCATTGCCTATTACTTTCATAATCCAATGCTTCTCTCATGCATATCTTACGGTTTTTGGTTATATAATCAACGGTCAATTCGATTCATCCTCTTCTTCTTTCGGAACAGAGGAACAGAGGAACACCATAAAAGGCATGCTGATTCAAATTCTCTTATGTCAAACTCACGGCCTCGAGAGGGGAAAGGTCAGTATAATAACGGCCTCGAGAGGGGAAAGGTCAGTATAATAACGGCCTCGAGAGGGGAAAGGTCAGTATAATAACGGCCTCGAGAGGGGAAAGGTCAGTATAATAACGGCCTCGAGAGGGGAAAGGTCAGTAAAATAACGGCCTCGAGAGGGGAAAGGTCAGTATAATAACGGCCTCGAGAGGGGAAAGGTCAGTATAATAACGGCCTCGAGAGGGGAAAGGTCAGTATAATAACGGCCTCGAGAGGGGAAAGGTCAGTAAAATAACGGCCTCGAGAGGGGAAAGGTCAGTATAATAACGGCCTCGAGAGGGGAAAGGTCAGTAAAATAACGGCCTCGAGAGGGGAAAGGTCAGTATAATAACGGCCTCGAGAGGGGAAAGGTCAGTAAAATAACGGCCTCGAGAGGGGAAAGGTCAGTAAAATAACGGCCTCGAGAGGGGAAAGGTCAGTATAATAACGACCTCGAGAGGGAAAGGTCAGTATAATAACGGCCTCGAGAGGGGAAAGGTCAGTATAATAACGGCCTCGAGAGGGGAAAGGTCAGTATAATAACGGCCTCGAGAGGGGAAAGGTCAGTAAAATAACGGCCTCGAGAGGGGAAAGGTCAGTATAATAACGGCCTCGAGAGGGGAAAGGTCAGTATAATAACGGCCTCGAGAGGGGAAAGGTCAGTATAATAACGGCCTCGAGAGGGGAAAGGTCAGTATAATAACGGCCTCGAGAGGGGAAAGGTCAGTATAATAACGGCCTCAAGAGGGGAAAGGTCAGTATAATAACGGCCTCGAGAGGGGAAAGGTCAGTATAATAACGGCCTCGAGAGGGGAAAGGGCAGTATAATAACGACCTCGAGAGGGGAAAGGTCAGTATAATAACGGCCTCGAGAGGGGAAAGGTCAGTATAATAACGGCCACGAGAGGGGAAAGGTCAGTATAATAACGGCCTCGAGAGGGGAAAGGTCAGTATAATATCCCTTTGAGGTGGTGTCGGCAGATGAATTTTCACACGCTATTTATGATGTTCATTTGTTTTGTATACTCGTGAGCTGACATATACTTTGAGGTGGTGTCGGCAGATGATTTTATGATTATTTATGGTGTCTATTTGTTTTGTTACACCCGTGAGTTGAGGTGTGTAGATGTCTATACTTAAGGTTAATCAAATCCGACCGTGGATTATGTAACTATTTTGTTATATATATATATATATATATAATCCTCCTGTATTGTTTATTTTTCTTATCACTATCATTTCAAAATAGCAATATATATAATTTAACAGGACTATGTTCATTATCAGCATTCCATTACCCATGCTTATCATAACCATCATCATTACCATTAACCACCATCAACATAACCATCATTACCATCATCATTATCCCAACGCCCATTCCCATCATAACCCATACCACCATTATCTTAAATACCCCATCACCACCACCACCACCTCCTCCATCACCACCACCTCCTCCATCACCACCACCACCACCTCCTCCATCACCACCACCATCACCACTTAACATCACCATCATCATCAACCAACATCCCAACATCTGGATCAGACAATAACAAAGTCAACTCACCTGACTGCAAACCCGATCCCACTTCAGCCACGCAAATGTTCCGGTCTTTGTCGTACTGGTATACATCCGGGCACCAACAAACCCCGAAGAGACATTCAGGTTCGGGCTGCTGTAGGGGGGGGGGAAGGGGGGGGTAGAGAGAGAGAGACAAGATTATCCTCATTATCATCATCCTCATTATTACGGCTTGTTTGTCTTCGGTTTTATCTTCTCTCTTCTTTATTGTTATGATGATGATGATGATTGTTGTTATTATTATTGTTGTTGTTGTTGTTGTTATTGTTATCATCATCATTATCTTTCATTATCATTATCATTATTTTTATCATTATCATTATCTTTATCATTATCATTGTCAATATCATTATCATCATCATTATTTGAGTTTATACCTTGTACCTTCTATGTTGGTTTAAGCTCTAAAACTATATATAGAAGTCAATGTATTCATCCCAAGACATTGAAGCTAAAAACAACAACGATAAATTGATATGCAAGTTATTTCTTTCAATGCAACAACTATAGATCAGAGCAGAAATGTATCACCATTTATAAAAAAAAAAAAAAAAAAAATCGGATCTTGATGACGTTTATGGGTGGGTTGTCCATGGCTTTGGGTGGGGATCCCGGTCCGCTTATAGAAAATGGGTTGGGCAACTGTAGGATGTTTTGTTTTTGTTTTTCTTTTATCTTAGCTTTTTGTGACTGAATTATGTGTTTTGAAACTGGGCTTTTCTATCTATCTATCTATATGTGTACACACACACACACACACACACACACATATATATATATATATATATATATATATATATATACATATATATATATATATATATATATATATAAAAACACATATATATATATATATATATATATATATGTATGTATATATACATATACATATATATATATATATATATATATATATATATATATATATATATATATATATATATGTATGTATTTATATGTATATAATATATATGTATATATATATATACATACAAATACATATATATATATATAATATATATATATATATATATATATATATATATATATATTATGTAATTTGTGTGTGTGTGTGTGTGTGCGTTGTGTGTATGTATGTACACACACATATATATATATATATATATATATATATATATATATATATATATATATATATATTTATAGCGTGTGTGTGTGTGTGTGTGTGTGTGTGTGTGTGTGTGTGTGTGTGTGTGTGTGTGTATGTAGTCAATATATATGTACAGATAAACAGATAATTCTATCAATCAATCCATCTATATGAATATGTGGATTTGGGGACATTTATGGATGTCTGTGCTCACTGAGCGCTTTCTACATAGTTACTGATTTTCTTCATTTTATCTTTTATTATTATCATTCAATGACTTTTGACATTAGTAAGGATACTATGGAGATGACTAATTATGGGGATGAAGTATTGATAAAGATGAACTGGCAATCATTGATAAAAGTATTGTGTATTGATAAAAGGAGATTCATTTATGTGTATGTGTGTTTGTGTAGACACTTGGGCGTATGAGTTGAATATCAGTTTGTGAGTATGAGTATTTTTCTTTCCAGTCTTGCATTTTTTTTATCAAAGGAAATTGTATTTCTCTTAATTTCACTCACTAGATAGACATCAGATAAGATACCTATTTACCTCTCCAGCATCTAATGGTTGTTGTGGTTCCTGAGGTTGGTATGGCTGTTCCGGTTGGTAAGGTTGGTACGGCTGCTCTGGCTGGTAAGGTTGGTACGGCTCTTCAGGTCGGTAAGGTTGGTACGGCTCTTCAGGTCGGTAAGGTTGGTACGGCTGTTCTGGCTGGTAAGGTTGGTAAGGCTGTTCGTCTTCACCCTGTGCATAGGGGTCGAGGGGTTGGTATGGTTGGTATGGAGTCTCTGGCTGGTATGGAGGCAGCTGTCTGTCGGTGCAGATGTACCCATCGCCGGCGAATCCAGGCAGACACTCGCACCTTTTGCCCTCTGGCGTTTCGTTGCATGTTGCGTCGGGCGAGCAATCAGCGAAGGTGTCACAGCCCTCTGCGAGTACAGGACAGGGCGGGGGGGTGTGAAATTTATTTTGCTATGTGAGATGAAGGTTGAATAAACAGATGTAGTTGTGCAATGTGGAATTTATTTTTCTATGTGAGATGAAGGTTGAATAAACAGATGTAGTTGTGCAATGTGGAATTTATTTTTCTATGTGAGATGAAGGTTGAATAAACAGATGTAGTTGTGCAATGTGGAATTGATTTTTCTATGTGAGATGAAGGTTGAATAAACATATGTAGTTAGTGCGATGTGAAATTTATTTTGCTATGTGAGATGAAGGTTGAATAAACAGATGTAGTTGTGCAATGTGAAATTTATTTTTTTATGTGAGATGAAGGTTGAATAAACATATGTAGTAAGTGCGATGTGAAATTTATTTTGCTTTGTGAGATGAAGGTTGAATAAACATATGTAGTTAGTGCGATGTGAAATTTATTTTGCTTTGTGAGATGAAGGTTGAATAAACATATGTAGTTAGTGCAATGTGATATTTATTTTTTTATGTGAGATGAAGGTTGAATAAACAGATGTAGTTGTGCAATGTGGAATTTATTTTTCTATGTGAGATGAAGGTTGAATAAACATATGTAGTTAGTGCAATGTGAAATTGATTTTTCTATGTGAGATGAAGGTTGAATAAACAGATGTAGTTGTGCAATGTGGAATTTATTTTTCTATGTGAGATGAAGGTTGAATAAACATATGTAGTTAGTGCGATGTGAAATTTATTTTGCTATGTGAGATGAAGGTTGAATAAACATATGTAGTTAGTGCAATGTGAAATTTATTTTTCTATGTGAGATGAAGGTTGAATAAACAGATGTAGTTGTGCAATGTGGAATTTATTTTTCTATGTGAGATGAAGGTTGAATAAACATATGTAGTTAGTGCGATGTGAAATTTATTTTTCTATGTGAGATGAAGGTTGAATAAACAGATGTAGTTGTGCAATGTGGAATTTAATAGCAAAATGGCAAAATGATATGTGCAATGTAAGGTTTGATAGTCAGATATACATAGAAGAATCCGAAATGTATGGTTTTGACAGCTGGGACTTTATAAAGCTATGTGAAATATTTGTAATAGTTAGAAATAATGAAAATGTAAAATATAAGGCTATATACGCGTTTTATAATGGAAGAGTAAACGAAATTGCTAGTGATATCTGAAGAGGATGATTTTATTGCACTTAAAGCAATAAAATTACATAATACATCAATGGTTTTAATTGACTTATAAGTTATATGTTTATTATCATCATTATCATCATTAGTATACGCTATACATAGATCAGATATTTCATGGTACAGAAATGTCATTTCTTCAAAGTCAAAGAATCTGATATTGACAAAATTCATAAAAGAAAAAAGAAGAAAAAAAGAAGAAGAAGAAAAAAAAAATAAAAAGATAATAGGAAAGGTTACCTAATCTCACTTTATTACAAATACGTGAAACAGATATCTACGATACTTGAACAAAAAAATAACATAAAAAGCCTTATTTCAATACCAATTCATAAAGACACCCCCCCCCCAAAAAAAAAAAAAAAAAAAAAAAAAAAAATCCCATCTCCCAACCTACAACAACAACAAAAATAATAAACAAAACAACAACACCCACATGCACAACCACGCGTCCTCTCCCCCTCCTTCCCTCCCTCCCTCTCTCCCTCCGTCCCCACCCCCCACCACATAACCCCCCCCTGCCCGAACTGTCCCCCTCTTCCCCCTCCTCCTCCTACCTGCCGCCACCACATAACCCCCCCTCCCTCCCCGACCTGTCCCCCTCCCTCCCTCCGTCCCCACCCCCTCCACATAACCCCCCTCCCCCTCCCCCTCCTCCTCCTACCTGCCGCCACATCCCTCCACATAACCCCACCTCCCTCCCTCCGTCCCCACCCCCCACCACATAACCCCCCCATCCCCACCCCTCACCCACCTGTCCCCCTCTTCCCCCTCCTCCTCCTACCTGCCGCCACATCCCTCCACATAACCCCCCCCTCCCTCCCCGACCTGTCCCCCTCCCTCCCTCCGTCCCCACCCCCTCCACATAACTCCCCCCCACCCCCCACCCCCCACTATCCTCCACCTGTCCCCCTCTTCCCTTCTTTCTCCTCCTACCTGCCGCCATATCCCGCCACACAACCCCCCCTCCCTCCCTCCCCACCCCCCTCCACATAACCCCCTCCCTCCCTCCCCACCCCCCTCCACATAACCCCCTCCCTCCCTCCGTCCCCACCCTCCCCCACCTGTCCCCCTCTTCTCCCCCTCTTCCTCCTCTTCCCCCTCCTCCTCCTACCTGCCGCCACCTCCCTTCACATAACCCCCCCCCACCCTCCCTTCCTCCCTCCCTCCGTCCCCACCCCCCTCCCCCACCTGTCCCCCCCCCCCCTCCCCACCTGTCCCCCACCCCCCTCCACATAACCCCCTCCCTCCCTCCCTCCCCCCTCCCTCCCTCCGTCCCCACCCTCCCCCACCTGTCCCCCTCTTCCCCCCCTCTTCCTCCTCTTCCCCCTCCTCCTCCTACCTGCCGCCCCCTCCCTCCCCACTCCTCCCTCCCTCCCTCCCCACCCCCCTCCCTCCCTCCCCACCCCCCTCCCTCCCTCCGTCCCCACCCCTTTCCACATAACCCCCCCTCCTTCCCTCCGTCCCCACCCCCCACCACATAACTCCCTCCCTCCCTTCCTCCGTCCCCACCTCTTCCCCACCTGTCCCCCTCCCCCACCCTATCCCCCTCCTCTTCCCCCTCCCCCTCTTCCCCCTCCTCTTCCCCCTCCTCTTCCCCCTCCTCTTCCCCCTCCTCTTCCTCCTCCTACCTGGCGCCACCTCCCGCGTACAGGTGAGTCCATCGCCGGAGTATCCATCGGCGCACAAACATCGGAAACCTCTCACTTTGTCGTCATAGAGACAGTCGGCGTAGAGACTGCAGATATCGGCGTCAATGCAATCTCGCTGTTGATTTATTAGGGTCTCGCCTGAAAGAGAGAGAGACAGAGAATGAGTTGCATTTTTTTTTTTTTTTTGCATTTTTTTTTTTTTTTTGTGGCATTTTTTTTTTTTTTCTTTCTTTTTTAGGTAGGGGGGGGGGCGGGGTTATTATTTTGTATTATCATTGTTAATGGTATTATTGGTTGTATTTGTATTTGTGTTAGTAGTGGTGGTGTAGTGGTAATAGTAATAGAAATAGTAGTATCATTAGAGGTAGTAGTTGTAGCATTTGTAATTATAGTAGTAGTAGTATTAATAGGAGTAGAAGTAGTAGTAATAGCAGTAAAAATAATAACAATAATAGTAGTAGTAGTATTAGCAGTGCTATTACTATTACCACCAATGTTGCTATTACTACAACCACTACTACAAAACTTACTACACTACCTCTACTCTTCCCACTACTGCCACCACCACCAAAACAACAACCTTATAATCTTAGCGACAGTGCCAACAAACACACAAAACCGTAACGAAAAGTATAACAAAAAAAAAAAAAAAAAAAAAAAAAAAAAAAAAAAAAATCAACAAAAACAACATCATCAATAACAACAACAACAACAACAAACCTTGATCAATGTTGCAGACGAAACCATCGCCGACGTAACCAGGTCGACACACACAGCGCGGACTGGGGCCTCTTACGTCACATACGGCATTGGGGTCACAGGGAATGCCACTGCAACTTGCTAGTCCTGTGAGGGGGGGAGGGGGAAGGGGGAGGGAGGGGGGAGAGGGGAGGGAGATGGGTTTAGTGTTTGTTTGTTTTCGTCTCTCTCTGTGTCTCTCTCCTTCTCTTTTTCTCTTCTCTCTCAATCTCTCTCTTTTTTTCAAACTCTCTCTCTCTCTTTCTTTCTCTCTCAATCTCTCTCTCTCTTTCTTTCTCTCTCAATCTCTCTCTCTCTTTCTTTCTCTCGCTCTTGCTCTCTCTCTCTCTCTCTCTCTCTCTCTCTCTCTCTCTCTCTCTCTCTCTCTCTCTCTCTCTCTTTCTCTCTCTCTCCTTCCGATATTTCTGTGCTCTTACCTTCTTAATTTATCAGTTTGAAACCTTTTCATAACATAACTTTGAACTTAACTATAAAGAGTATATTCAATATATGAATCATAATTGGACATATTTCTTAAATAAAATACACAACAAAGTTCTTTATTCTAACATAGGAAAGCCACAGTATTCTTTAAAAAAAAAGAAAAAAAAAAGAAAAAAAAACAGAATACATAAGATAAAACGAAATAAACAACAAAGATTAAATACGTGACGATAATAATAATAACAAAAAAACAAAAAAAACAACCATCCTTAAGCCATTGTTCTTCGTTCACATATACTTACGCTGACAATCCAATCCATCTCCAATGAAATCCTCTTTGCAAGTGCAAGTGAAACCTCCGGGTGTGTTGATACAGAAGGCATCAGGGTGACAGTTATCGCGGCCTGTGTTGCACTCGTTCACATCCAGGCAAATGGCTTTGTTGATTGTGGAGTCGTAGACTTCCTCGTAGCCTCGTTCACATACGCACCTGAGAGGGAGGGAGGGAGGGAGAGTTAGGGAAGGGGGTGGAGGGAGGGAGGGGGAGGGAGGGGGGCGGAGGGAGGGTGAAGGGAGGGAGAGGGAGGGAGGGAGGGAGAGGGAGGGAGGTGGAGAGGGAGAGGGAGAGAGAGAGTGAGAGAGAAAAGAAATATAGATATAGATAGATAGATCGATCGATCGATTGATAGACAAAAAGATAGATAGACAGAGAGATAATGAAAGAGAGAGAGAAAGAGAGAGGAATAGAGAATGAGAGAGGAAGAGAGAGAGAAAGAGACATATAGATATAGATATAGATAGATAGATTGATAGATAAATAGATAGACAGAAAATGAAAGAGAGAGAGAGGAAGAGAGAAAAGAGAGAGGGCGATAAAAAGAAAAAGAGAAATAGAAAGAGAAAGAGAGAAAGAGAACGAGAGAGAGAAAAAAAGAGAGAAAGAGAGAAAGAGAGAGAGAGAGAGAGAGAGAGAGAGAGAGAGAGAGATAAAGAGAAAGAAAGAGAGAGAGAAAGAGAAAGAAAGAGAGAGAGAAAGATTACTTCTACCATCTACATTTTTATATATATAAAAAGA
>NW_028234427.1:35813925-35816425 GCF_977035675.1 Penaeus japonicus | reverse complement strand
ATAACGTCTATAATAAAACGGTAGATCATATTCATAACAAAACTCATATTACCACCACCACCAAAAAAAAAAAAAAAAAAAAAAAAAAAAAAAAAAAAAAAAAAAAAAAAACAAACCCATCTTTCTCTCTAAGAAAAAAAATCTTAAAAAAAAAAAAAAAAAAAAAAACTCAAGGTCGACCTTCAGTCTAATCGTCTCATCTTCCTGTGGAGTTCGAGGTTTCCAAGAACACTCCTCATAGTCCAAGGTTGTCTCGACCGTAAAGGGCGTGTCAATCGTTTGACCTTTGAGGCGGAAGACCCTGCTTGACCTCGCTCGGAGCTGACCTGTGTGGGGAAGTTTGGTTTAGAATGATAATGATTATAATAGGGAGGATTGAAATTATCATTGTTATTAGTATGATTATTTTTATGTTTGTTATTATCAATGTCATTATTTATTATTATCATTATTATCGTTGTATTATTTTTGTTGTTATTATCACTACCATTATCATTTTTATTATCATTACATTATCATAATCATTGTCACCATTATCATAACGAGTCGATTATATAGACAGCCGTGATGATAATTATAATAATAACAATTTCATTATTGATGACTGAAATACGAATGCAAATAAGAAAAAGACTGAGAATGAGAATAAGAATAAGAATAGAAACAAGAATAAGGATAAGGATAAATATAATGATAAGAATAGGAATAAGTATAAGAATAACAATAGGAACAATGATAATAATAAATATGAAGATAATTACAACAACAACAACAACAATAATGATAATGATAATAATAAAATCAAGAATGAGAACACCATACCCTCTCCCCCCCTCCCCCCCAAACAAACTCAACCCTACCCCCACCCCTCTCCCACCCCAATCCCCTCTCCCACCCCCTCTCCCACCCCCTCTCCCACCCCACCCCTCTCCCTCTCCCACCCCTCTCCCTCTCCCACCCCACCCCACCCCTCTCCCTCTCCCACCCCTCTCCCTCACCCACCCCCTCTCTGAAGCCTCACCTGGCTTGACCCTGGTATATTCTTCATCAAAGGCATCCATCTCAATCTTGGAACCGAGAGGAACCGTAGGAATGGATCCTGTGATTGTCGTCTTGACCTGGATGTTGTTGAAGACGTCTAAGCCCTGGGGAAGAAGAGGCCATTTGAGGTCATTTGAGGTCGTGAGGTTATTTGTTATTTGTGGGATATCTGTCTTAGTTATAGTGATATTGACAATAATAATGGTGATATTAATATTGTTGAATTTAATAATGATAATGATAATAATGATGATGTTAAAATTAATGATGATAATATTAATGTTAAAAGTATATCGAGAACACTAAGGAAAACACAGACAATGCATAGTATATGAAATAAGTCACTAAAGGCACTAAACACTGTATACCTGGAATCCTTATGATAATAATAAGGATGTTAAAATGAATAATGATAATAACAATAGTGATAATAGCTATAATGATAACAATAATGATGATAATGACAATAATGATAATAACCCCAATGATTGAAAAAAACGATTTTAACAGTAATAAAAATGATAACAATAATAACAGTGATAACAATAATAACAATGATAATAATGATAACAATGACGGTGAAAATGATGATAATAATAATAAAAATGATAATACTATTACTATTACTCCTACAACTAATATAATTAATGATAACAATGATAATAACAACACTAAATATCTTAATTGTCTTAATCATAAATTACCATAAAGTGTTGTTGAACGACCACGTTGTGACCGGTCTGAGGGAAGTTCACATCTGTTGTTCGGTTGAAGTTTGCACCTAAAAAAAGGGAAGTTTGATGATTAAAAGAATATCAAAAACGGGTGAAAGGCAATGGATGAAGAAAGCGAATCTGGAAGGTCATGTATTTATCGTTTTTTTTTTTTTTTTTTTTTTAATTAATGGACAGATCAATATGAATATGATCAAATGAACCAAATTAAACGAAATTTTTTGGGATATGCGGATACTATAAACATCTATTTGAGAATATACAATAAGTCTTTATATATATATATATATATATATATATATATATATATATATATATATATCTTTCTAAATTTGTCTAAATATTTGCCGTGCCGCTGTGGCCCTCTGGTGAATGCCATTTCGTGACCTCATTTATGACGGAAATAGGAACCGTATCTAAATATAGTTTCTTGTAATGATTCGTCTACTTTTCAGTTCCTTCAGTCACTGTTGTGATTGCTCAGTGAATTATAGTCTTACAGAAAATGTCAGCAATGAGACCCAAAGAATTACAAGTATGACTGTTATGTAAGAACTTACGAAGATGAAAAAAAGGTAAATGTTAGGCCTATCTATGCGATACGTATGAGAGGACACAAAAACACCGCAGGTCAAAAGCGTAATTCTTCCTTCATCATTATTTACACGGCTTATGAGGGCAACATAATAATAAAAATCATTTGTGTAAAACGAGAGGAAAAAAAA
>NW_028234427.1:35791425-35798925 GCF_977035675.1 Penaeus japonicus | reverse complement strand
TAATGATAATAATAATAATAATAACAATAACAATAATAATAGTAATAACAACAACAAAAACAAAAACAATGACAAAAAATAATACAAACACCACTAATAATAAAAAAACAAAAAAAAACAGTAACGCTAAAAAAAAAAAAAAAAAAAAAAAAAAAAAAAGACAGCCACATACAGCCACAGCCTCACCTGTACCAAATATTCCCCGCCTCACGAGCATCCACATCCGAATAGAGAGGAGCAATCATGGGATATTCCAAAGGAAATTGAATATTGAAGAACTGTGGGATTTCTGTGAGGAAGGACACGAAGCCATTGCTGTTGACCTGTGAGGAAGACATGAGGTCATGAGTGATAATGAGGAGAGGGAAGAGGAAGATGGGTAAGAAGGACGTTGGATGAGAATGAGAAAGGTGGATGAGGATGATGATTAGGTGGAGATAGTAGGGGTAATTAGGATAGGGGGAGAGAGATGGTGATGATAAAGAGGGTGGTAGGTTTGGTGGTAAGGAGAGAAAAAGGGAAATTAAAAAAAAAAAAAAAAAAAAAAAAAAATGGTGGAAATAGATGATAGTGATTAGACGAGAATAAAAACACCAAAAGGTAAAAATATAGAGGATGATGATATCAAGCAGTAGAGAAAATAAATGGAATTAGATAGTCAGTAATGATGATGCTATTAAGCATCATCATCATAGTAATAATCATGATCATGGTAATGATGATAATAATAATAATAATGATAATAATGATAATGATAATGATAATAATGATAATAATGATAATAATAATAATAATAATAATAACAGTAATAATAATAAAAATAATGATGATAATGATAATAATGATAATAAAGTACAAAGTATGATAATAACAATGATGATAATAATAAAAAGTGATATTAATGATAACAATGATACTACTAATAATAACAATAACAATAATGACCACAGAATTAAATTAATGATATTGACATCAATAACAATAATGATTATAATTTTAATGACTATGGTTATGAAATACGAATGAAAATAGTAATGAGGATAATAATATCAATGATTATGATAGTAATAACAATGATAATGAAAACTATAGTGATAAAATGGATAACAAGAATGATAACAATGATAAAAACAGTAATGATAATCATAACAGTAATGACAATAAGAGTAATAATGACGATGATAATGATGAAGATAGCAATCATGGCAACAATAATCATGATAAAGATAATCATGATGAAAATAGTGATAATCATTAATTGATCATAATAACAACAACAATGATAATAACAATTACAAAAATAACAGCAATGATATCAAATATAATAACAAATGATAATGATGATAGTTATGATAATAACAGAAACATTAATGATAATGATGATAATAATCTTATTATAGAAAAAGGAAGGAGAAAGAACAGCAGTAAGAAAAACAACAGCAACAATGATAATAATAATAATGATAATGAAAATAATGATAATTATGATAGAGATGATGATACTGATAATAATGCTAACAACAACAACAATATTGATGACGTAATAATAAGAATAGTAATAACAATAATGACGATAAGAAATGAAAATGATAATGATATTAATGATGACAATAATGATAATAACGACAATGATAAAGATAATGATGATAATATTAACAATGATAATGATAATGACAATGATGATAATGATCATTATGAATATAATAACAACGATAATATAAGCAATGATAATAGCAAAAATGACATTAACAATAATAATGATGATAACAATGACGATAACGACAATAACAATAATGGTAAAAAAATAATAATGATAATAATGACAATAATAATGACAATAGCAATAATCATCTTTATGACGATTACAATAATGATGATAATGATAAAAAAAAAAAAAAAAAAAAAAAAAAAAAACATATATATATATATATATATATATATATACATATATATATATATATATATATATATATATATATATAAAGGACAATATTCCGAATAATTATGATCATGATAATAATAGCAATGGTAATGATAATAGCAATGATGATAATAAATAAAATAACAAAAAGGAAAATAATAACAATAATGATAATAATAAAGGTAACAAAAACAACATTGTGATAACTCATAACGAGGATAATGATAACAAAAATATTAATGATAATAGTAATAACAATAATAACAATCATAATCATAATTCATAAAAAAAAAATATATATATATATGTATTTTTTTTTTCAATACCCTGAGAAGCTTCATATATATAAAGATATAAAAAAAAATCTGAAACTACACAATTTGAAAATATTGCAAGACTTTGATCATTAAAATCACGCATCCTTCTCTAACTAATTTCCTGGGAAAGATTGTATTCTGTGCAACTGTTATATGCAAGTTTTCCGTTGCAGGTTGGGTGTATAGGGCCTCATATACCTCATATGTTATCTTCTAGCATTGCATAATTGCATAACAATTAATCTTGCGTATCTGCCGACGACAGAAACTAACATGTTGCCAAACAATTTTACAGTTTGCAATGCCTTTTGGGGAAGAAATGTTTCTTAGATAATAATAGTAACAATGATAACAATAAGATTAATGATGATAATAATAACATCAATAATAATGTTTAAAGTAATAATAATAACATCAATAATAATGTTTAAAGTAATAATAATAACATCAATAATAATGTTTAAAGTAATAATAATAACATCAATAATAATGTTTAAAGTGATAATAATAACATAAATAATAATGTTTAAAGTAATAATAATAACATCAATAATGATGTTTAAAGTAATAATAATAACACAAATCAATGATAACAATGATGATAATAACCTTTTGGGGGAGAAATGTTTCTTAGAGTTATGATTCAATATCTTATTGTTTTTCGAAAAACTTATATTCAAAAATCAAAAGTTTCAGGTACGTTGACCTTTTGTTTTGATTTTTATTGAATTTGTCTTTTGCTTTTACTATTCATAATGATATTAATTTAATGATAATGATGATGATAACGATGATGATTATAAAGATAATAGGATTTTCAACAATAGTGATGATGACAAACAATAGTAATAATAAAAATGATAACAATAATGATTATAACAATGATAATTAAATCGAGAACGATAAAGATAATGAAAATAAAATCAATGGTAATGATCATAATCATCATGATAAGGATTACAACCTCAATAATAATAATGATAATGATAACAGTAATAATATTGATAAGAATGATAACAATGATAATGATAATAGCAATAATGACTTGAAAAAAGAACAGTTAAATACAATGATAATAAAGATGATACTAATCATGCATTAAATAATAGATGCATAAATGATAATAATGATAACAATAATGATGATCATAATGATAGAAATATTCATAATGATAATAATGTTATTGATGATAAAAATAACTTGACATGATAATGAAGATACTGATGATAATAATATGAATAATAATAATAATGATAATAATAATAATAATAATAATAATAATAATAATAATAATAATGATGATAACAATAATAATAATAATAATAATAATAATAATAATAATAATAATGATAATGATAATAACAGCAATAAGGATAACAACAACAATAAAAACACAACGATAATGATAATAAAGATTAAAACAATACTTATAATAACAATAAAAACTGATACTGATAATGATAATGAGGATAACGATGATAATGGTAATGACAAAGAACAACATAAAACAAACAACAGCAAAAAACAATAATCACAATAAACAATCATAAAAGAGCATTAATGACTATATCTAACTATGATAATGATGATCATTATATCAATAAAAGAACGCGAATGAGAAGAATGAGTATGAGAAAAAATGATGATAATCATATTGGTGAGAATAATGATAATAATGATGATAATGGTAATATTAATAATAACAATGATGGTTAAAGACGATATTATGATAATGATAATACTAGTATTGACGAAAATAATAAACAATGATAATAACAAGAACATTGAAAATAATGATGATAATGATAACAATAATAATAGTAACAATGATACCAATAAGATTAATGATAATAATGATAATAATATCAATAATAACGATGAAAGTAATAAGAATGTCACTAATCATGATAACAATGATTATAATAATTATAATGATAATAAAACTAACGATCATGTTTACAATAATAATGATCATTACTATCATTGATAATACTGATAGTAATCAAGAAAAAATGATATTGCTGATAATAATAATGATGATTATGATGATAACAAAAATAACAATAATATGATAATGATAAAGATAATCATGATAACGATGCTGGTAGCATAATAGTGATGATAACAGTAACAATGATATAAATGATAATTATGATAACAATTAAAATGATAATATAATGATAGCAAGAATGATAATGATAATCATAATAATAAAAGTAATAATGATGATGAAATAATGATAATCATAATAATAATAATAAAAAATAATAATGAGGATAATAATAATAATAATAACAATAATAATAATAATAATGATAATAATGAGAACAATAATAACAATAACAATAATTATTACAATGATGATGATAATATGATAATGATAATGACAATGATGATAATAGCAACAATGATATCAATGATAATGGTAATAGAAATAAGAGTTATGATAATGATAACAATAATAACACTAATAATGATGGTGATGATGGCAGCGTTATATGAATAACAATTGTAATAATAATAATGATGCTACTGTAGATAGTAATAGTAATAATAACTACACTCTCATTATTGATATTATCATTGTATTATCGATAGTATCATCATTATCATCATTATCATTATAATTATCATTGTTATTATTTTGATTGCTATTATCATTATCATCATTATTATCAGTATCATTTTTATTGTCATTATCATTTGATATATGAATAATGACAATGATAATGACGATGATAATAATGATGATGATAATGACTATGATGATAATAAATATGATAATAAGAATGATTATAAAAATAAGAACAAAAAAGATATTTGATAATGATAACAATAAGATAAATGATGATGATAATGATAATGATATTATGATAATGATAATATGAATGATGATAATAATGATGAAATTGATAGTGATAATTATAATGATAATCATATAAATAATGATAATGATAATAATAAAATGATAATAATGATAACAATAACAGTAATGATTGTAATAATGATGATAAAGGATATAATAATGATAACAATAACGATATTAATGACAGTAATAGTAACAGTGATGATACCAATCAAAGGAAAATAGCAAAAATGATGAAAAAAAATAATAGTATTTAGGAGAAAATTTGAAAATAAATCAGCTGATGATATATCTATATTTTTTTTATCATCATAACAACAATATTAATGCTATCAATCATGTTGATAACAAAGTATTAGATATGATGGTAATGATGAAGAAATGGTACAGCAATATCACTTCCAATATTACTGATGTTAATGATAATAATAAAATATAGCTATACTAAAAACAGTTAAAATGGCAGCTAACAGTTAAAATAATGTTAGTAATAATGATATAATTGCTCATCATAATAAAATACTGATTGTATACTAACATTATGATATAAATCATATTATGAGTAAAATTTACAAGAAAACGAACGACAAAGAGAAATAATAGATAAGTTAATAATACAATGCAAAAAACAAATGGTGTTGAAATTGGGCGAGCAATCCCTTAGACTTTCACACATGGGTATGATCGAATTGTTAAGAGTAATTAGCGGGGAGAGAGTTATAATGACCCATATTTTGGCGTAATTACAATATGATGAGGTTGATATTGATAATGATAATAATGATGATATGAATGAGGACTTTAGTGATGATGATGATGATGATGATGATGATGATGATGATGATGATGAGGAGGAGGAGGAGGAAGAGGATAATGATGATGATGATGATTATGGTGATGATGATGATGATGATAATAATAATGATAATGATAATGATGATGTTGATAATGATAATAGTAATAATCATGATGATAAAAATGCTGGTGATGATGATGATGATGAAAAAATATGATGATAATGATGATGATGAGGATGAATATAATGATAACGCTGATGATAATGATGGAGGTAAAGATAACTATAACAATAGAAATATGAACAATAACAATAGTCATGATAATGGCCATGATAACAATGATAACACTGATAGTAGTGATAGTGATGATAATAAAAATATAGCAAATAACATAAATAATGATAATAATAATAATAATGATAACATCAAAAAATGATAATGATAATAAAGAAATTAATAACAATCATGATGATAATGCTGTTGATGATAATAAAGATAAGAGGAATATAAATGATAATAAGAATTATAGAAATTATGAAAAAAAGTATTAATGACGTTGAATATAAATATTACAATAGATAAGATGATGCTAATAAGAATAATATTGATAATTACTACTGTTATTAATAATAAAATAGTAATAACATGATGATAATAATGATGATATGAATAATGATAACATTAACAGTAATGATAATAAAAATAATAATGATGGTAATAATTACAATGATAATATAAAAAGGATGAGGATGATGCTAATGAATAATAATAACAATAGTGATGATAATGATAATGATAATAATCCATATGATGATAATGATAATGATAGTATCAATGATATTCATAATAATAACAACAATAATGATACTAATGATATTATAATAATAATTGTAGATCTAAAGATAATAATGATTATTTTGATATCACAAATGATCATAGTAAATAATAATATTAATGATAATAATGACAAGAACAAAATGATAAAAATAACAATAATGATAAGCAGATTCGTAATCGTAATATTAATAAAATGATAAAAATAACAGGTGATTTAAATGATAATAATGACAATAGTAATAATAACAGTGATGATAAAAGTAATAATACTGATAACAATGACAATGATTATAGCAATAATGATAATGATAATAGATGTTGATAACAACAGCAGTAATACGAACAATGACACTAATGGTTGAAGTGACAACCGCAATAATGATAATGATAATGATGCAGAATATTGACACTGATAAGAATGATAAGGATAATGAAAAAAATATAATAAAAAAGAATTATGATATCAATAAAAACGTGATGATAATAACGATAATCATGACAATAATAATAATAGTAATGATAACAATCAAAATGAATAATAAGATTTATAACAAAAATGAAAATGATAATGATAACAATAATAATAACAGTAATGATAAGAATTATAATTAACAATAATGTCAAAAAAAAATAATGATGATATTAACAATAACAATAATAATGAAATAACAATAATGATGATGATAATGATAATGATAATGCTGAAAATGATGCTAACAACAATAAAAATTATAATTGTCATGATAATGATAAAAATACTAA
>NW_028234427.1:35706425-35711425 GCF_977035675.1 Penaeus japonicus | reverse complement strand
AGATAACGCCAATAAAATTATGATTAAGATAATGCTGATCATAATGATAATAAAAATAATCGTAATAATGATAATAAATTATTTTGAAGATTATTATGATGATAAGAAATTATTAAGATAATAACCTTGACAGGTTTAATGATAACGTTAATTATAATAAGCGTTTTCCTGAAGTTGCAAGGAACTGGGTAAACAGGGGAGGTCAGATAGGCCTATCAATTGACTCATTGGGAACTTGTGGAACCACATATATAAATACATACATACATACATACATACATATATACATATATATATATATATATATATATATATATATATATATATATATACATATACATATATGTATGTCTATATATATATATATATATCTGTGTGTGTGTATGTGTGTGTGTGTATGTGTGTGTGTGAGAGAGAGAGAGAGAGTGTGTGTGTGTGTGTGTGTTTGAGAGAGAGAGAGAGAGATTGTGTTTGTGTGTGTGTGTGTAGATAGATATAGATATCTAACAAAACCATAGCGAACGCCGTCAATCGTGAAATGAGATTTTGAACCACAGGCTTCATCCGTTAATTGAATTGTAGACAATGACAAAAATGAGGAATCCAGCACCAAAAATGACCTTGCAATATGACAAGAACCTAGAGCCCCGTGCCATGATATGTGAGGCAACGATGAGAGACAAATAAGCCATGGAGAAGATATACCAGTTGTCGAGGTACGTATTATAATTAACGTCTGGAAGGGCGTGCAGGGAGTCAGTGTAGAGTGCCACAAGTACAAGCAGAGTAGTTAGACTCATGGTTCCGCGGTCGCTTAAGGGTGCCATTGGCAGGAAGAAAGTGCCATAACCAAGTAAGAGTAAGAGTGCCGTTGGGAAGTAACTGTCATAGACATATTGCATCGAGTATCGCTTTAGGTGGATCCTGATTGTCTTCGATTTCGTCTCATTGTTGTGAAAAAGTGTGAGGTTTGCGATTGAATATTCCTCGAGGTCGAGTTGCTTGGTGAAAATGGCATCTGAGGTTTCTTGAGGTTCCATTTGGTCCATGTTTGTAATCATCAGATTGATAAGACAAATTTGCTCGTCCCAGGGAAACCATTGGAAGTTAAAGGTGCATCGTACTCGCGGCTGGAGGTGAACGTCAAACCTCAGAGGATTTTTCTGACCCTCGTAGAACATATCTAGCACAAGGGAGATATGTACCGAAATTAGGAAAGATATATCCATTTTGAGAATTTTAAAATCTGAATGGTTGTTTACATAATATGCCATTCACTTTATGTTCAAATGAGCAGGAGGGAGATGAGTAATGGTAGATGGCATGAACACTTACCTTCTCCGATTATGGTTCCGTTGCTTTCCCTGGAAACCATTAGCCTTTCTTGGCGAACAGGGAATCCCAACAAGGGGTCAATCATAATCTCTGGCGTCCACAGAGCAAATTTCTTATCAGACCTAGGAATCAAGTTGTTTTTCGACGACGACCTTAGGTTTTTGAACTTTACGTGTGGATCATTCCAAGAAAAATATATCTTTAGGTCAAGCAGAAGACTCATCTGTAGAAGGTCAACAGTGATCACCTCCATGTAAATCAACGTTTTGATCTGGAGGTTTTGTGACGGGGGAAGACTGTTCATATGACCTAATGGAAACTCCACCAGCTGACAGTCCCGTTCGTCGCTCCAGTCTGCACAGTCGCCGATCAGGTCGCATTTTTGAGTCATATTGATACACGAGCCATCATCACATGTGAATTCCGTAGGTAGACAAGTGCTAAGGATTAACCGCTTAGTAGTATTATCAAAGTCCCAAACCATGCGGCCAACGGGCAACTCGTATGACTTTGACAAGGCTAAAACCCTCTTTGTAGGACTTTTAAGTGTCCAGAACCTATCGGATTTTTCAATTGTAAATCCTCGCACTCCCTTTAAAAAGAAGCTGGTTTTGTTATCTGTCTGAGATATTATAAACGTCAGTATGCCTAAATCTGATTTCCACAGCATTGAACCTCGTAGATAAAATACTGGAACTTCTGTTGATATCACTCCAACAAAACAGTGTTTATTAGTTGCATCATCTGTGGTCCATACATTGGCGCTGATCTGTAGAGCCCCCGCACCTTTTTTATGTGTATTCTCAAGCCGTTTAGGCTGAAAATCTAATATTTCTGCTGTGTCTCCTCGAACCCAATGCCCTCCATGAAAGTCATATAACGCGCTGACCCAGACTGACCTCGGGAGGGTTTCTTCGTCACATTGTGATCCATGATCTGTCAGCAACTGTTGCAAGGCATCAGCATCTTTCTGGGATAAAGGAAGAAACAGTCTTAGTCCCATAATTTTCAAGGTATGAAAAACTTCCGGAAGAGATAGTTTGACGTTGAAGAAGATAAGGCTGCGATCCTCTTTTTTCCATAGGTTCTCTGACAGAATGTTTACCTTTCCCTCCAGCACCCACGAGGCATTTGTCCAACTGATCCAGTTTCCCTCGAGAGTCCAATCACCCTGGCACTCACTTTGGCACTCTACCTCGGCTTGGGTAAGGGCACGGTTCCAGGCATTGAAGTCTGCCAGTTTGCCGATGAAAGCCTGTTTGTTGTTGTAACCTCCCTGGAGCCAGTCCTGGTCTTGGCCTAACACCAGGGCGCCGCCGGTAGGAAGGAGAGGATCGCGAGACCATACCCAGGACTTGAGGGGTATTCCATCCAGATAGAAGGTGTGGTTCTGCCCCCGGACGCCCACAACACACGCCCGATGCCACCGATCCAGGTCGTACAGGTTCACAGGGATAGGGGTTGTCCTGAGGCCGTAGGTGATGTAGATCCTATCTGGGGTCAAAGCTGGGGATGGATATGCACACATATATATATATTATATATATATATATATATATATTATATATATATATATAATATATGCATCTATATATACATGAATATATAAATATAATATATACATATATATACATAATACATATTGTGTGTGTGTGTGTGTGTGTATTGTATATATATATATATATATATATATATATATATATATATATATTATGTATATATATAAATATATATATATACACTTATATATATATACATATAGTATATATTTTTATATGTATATATATATTTATATATTATATATACATATATATATACCTGTATAATATATATATATATATATATATATATATATATATATATATTATATATATATATATACATCAATATTTATAATACATTTGTGTGTGTACACATGTATGAACACATATATATATATATATATATATATATATATATATATATATATATATAATATATATATATATATATATATATATATAATATATATATATATATGTGTGTGTGTGTGTATACATATATATACATATATATATACAATATATACATATATATCTACATATATATATATAATATATACATATATATACATATATATATATATAATATATACATATATATACATATATATATAATATATACATATATATATACATATATATTATAATATATACATATATATTAATATATATATAATATATATATATATATATATATATATTATATATGTGTGTGTGTATTGAGTATGTGTGTGTGTGTGTGTGCGTGTGTCTGTGTGTGTATATTGTGTGTGTGTGTGTGTTGTGTGTGTATGTATATATATATATATATAATATAATATATATATTCTAATATAAATATATATATTGGACATATATATAATATATAAATTCATAAATGCTTAGTATAAATATATATATATATTCAAAATATACTCACATGTGTATATACACGTCGTCACTAATAGCATAACTAAAATATTGCTATCCAAGTTAACATATATATACAAAAGTTAACTTATACATACATACATGAATATATATCTTTATTATGAAAAATCTCGTCATTCATATATCACTTCTAAGTAATAACTTAATATATATCTGTGTTCGTGGTTTGTGTTTAGTGTGTTTTGTGTGTGAGGTGTGTGTGTGTGTGTGTGTGTGTCTGTGTGTGTGTGTGTGTGTGTCCATGTATGTGTGTATGTGTTATCTGTGTCTGTGTGTTGATGTGTTTATATTCTAATTAAATTATATATGGACATAAACTAGTAATCAAACAAATTCATAAATGCTTCAGTAAAATCAAGGTTGAACATCAAAATAAACTCACCCATGGCTAACATACGCGGCACGTCGTCACTAAGAGCATAACTAAACACGGTTGCTTCCACAGTAAACATCGATACAGCAAAAGCGACACAAACTGTGTACTCTGCCATGAAGTTCACACCGTCACTTGTTTTCTCTTTGATCTCCCTGAAGAAATTGCGCTCGTCATTCGATTTCACTTCTGAAGTCGGTAACTTAATCGAGGTTTGGGTTAGGTTTGTTCCTGTGTTCGAGGTTAGGTTTGTTCCTGTGTTCGAGGTTTGGTTTAGGCTTGTTCCTGTGTCCGAGGTTTGGTTTGGGTGTGTTCCTGTGTCTGAGGTTTGGTTTAGGCGTGTTCCTGTGTTCGAGGTTTGGTTTAGGCTTGTTCCTGTGTTCGAAGTTTGGTTTAGGCGTGTTCCTGTGTTCGAGGTTTGGTTTAGGCGTGTTCCTGTGTTCGAGGTTTGGTTTAGGCGTGTTCCTGTGTTCGAGGTTTGGTTTAGGCGTGTTCCTGTGTTCGAGGTTTGGTTTAGGCGTGTTCCTGTGTTCGAGGTTTGGTTTAGGTGTGTTCCTGTGTCCGAGGTTTGGTTTAGGTGTGTTCGTGTGATGTGTTCGTTACTAAGAAGTGTATTTGTGGAGTCATTTTGCTGTTCTTCGTAGGTGGGACGAAGGAAAAACGCGGGATAGAGGCTGATGCTGGCGAATTCTTGACGTGTGGTTTGCAATTCGTATACTTTTGTTGCACCCTGGGTCTCTGTTTTGGAAAAAAAAGGGAAAGAAAGACATGAACATTGATTTTCCCACGAGATTGCATAGTGTATACGTATACATTAAGCT
>NW_028234427.1:35691425-35693925 GCF_977035675.1 Penaeus japonicus | reverse complement strand
AATGCAACAACACCGATTGGCATTGCAATTCCGGGTGTGAACATGCTGGAGTTACCATCGGCATCAACAGGCGAGCCGGAGAGTCAACATGGCGGAGTGATGGCGGAGTTCACGATATGCGTTGCTTTTGCAATAGCTTTCTTCTCTGACAAGGCGACTTTGTTCAGTTACGCTCTGAATGATTCTTATACCAATATGTTGGTGTTAGGTAAGTTTAAAGGTCTACTGATTAGGCATACATTTACATACGCACATAGAAGCACACTCATGTTTGGACGCATGCAAGCATGTAAATACACACACAAACACACACACATACACACACACACACACACACACACACACACATATATATATATATATATATATATATATATATATATATATATATATATATATATATATATATATATATATATATAAACACTTAATATTCGTTGAAGGGTTCTCCTAATAACGGAAGAAGCTTTACCTCTGAGATTTCGTTCCACTCTCTTTTTTTTTTTTTTTTTTTTTTTTGTCTTGTTTTCTGAAACATTTCTTACAATTCTCACAAGTACAAACACAGTAACACGTCAATGTAATCAAGCAAGCTATAGAAAGTAAGCAAACAAAGTCGTAACTCCTAGAACTACTTTGCAAGTTCTGCAGACAGAGGATATGAAAAAAATGCAGAACTTATAAAAAAAAAGTTCTAAATGTCACGACTTTTATTTCGTTCTTACAATGACTTCGTTTTTTATTGTATCAACATGTATTCATTCTGCTGTGAATAATCCCATTCATAGTTTGCAGTGTCACTAATCGGCTCTGCACTATGTTCGTTCTTGTATAGTATAAGACAGATTCACTCTCTGAAGTATTTTCTTAATGAATACCTTCACTGTGGCGCCGGTGTGTGTGTGTGTGTGTGTGTGTGTGTGTGTGTGTGTGTGTGTGTGTGTGTGTGTGTGTGTGTGTGTGTGTGTGTGTGTGTGTGTGTGTGCCAGAGGAAGCTTTTACTTTGATTTTATACACACACTCTTCTTTGTAAGGCAAGCATATATGCTACTTATTGTATATTATTCTTTTATCATAAGATATAAACTAGGAAATGACGATAACTTTTATTACATGAAATACTATCAAATGATCTGTTCCCATAAACTATAAGTCAGTGTTTCTTTCTTTCTTTTTCTTTTCTTTTTTTTTTTTTTTTTTTTACAATGGTAATGTTTGTTTCGTTGCCAACAGCCATGACACCGGAGCGGTTTTACGTCACGTACGGCCAAGCAACAACAGAAGTCCCGATAGACAACCTCTATGACTTGGATAAGTGGCGACGGGCATGTCTGGTTGGGGTCAAAGGTCGCGGCCACACCTTCTACCTGGACGGAGAGGTCCTGAAGTCCTGGCCGTGGGACCAAGAGCCGCCACTTCCCCCTGGCGGCGCCTTGGTTTTGGGTCAAGATCAGGACACTCTCTTGGGAGGATACAGCATCGGCCAGTCCTTCAACGGGAAAGTCACCGATGTCAATGCCTGGAGTCACGCCCTCACGCCCCTGGAGATACGACGCCTGGGGCAGTGTCGAGAGGAGGAGAAGGAGGAGGAGGAGGGGGAGGAGGAAGAGGAGGAGGAAGAGGAAGAGGAGGAGGAGGAGGAGGAAGCGGCGATATCCGAGGGAGATTGGATCAGCTGGGAAAACACCCCCTGGAGGCCAGAAGGAGACTTTGCAATCCATTCGGAGAGCCCGTGTCAGGAGAGCAATGACAATCTTGTATTTTTCAACGCCAAACTTCCACGTCACGAAGCCTTTCATGTTTTGAAAATCATGAAGATTACTCCTGTCCTTCCCAAAGACCAAGAGGAAGTTGATAACCTCCAGAAGCTGATGATGAAATACGGGACCAGGTGCGACCACGAAGCCGTGTCGAGCAGGACGGTGTGGATCAACGCCCTCTACGACTCAGAGACGATGCAGTGGCAGAATGGAGACACGGGAGACACGTTGCAGTTTAGTCTGAAGCGCCATCAACGCACCTATGAAAGTAAGACAGGGTCGTTACAAGTGAGCGACAACACGTGGATCACAGATGATGCAGAAAATGCCAATTGCTTTGCTGGTTTGATGCCCGAAATTGTCCAAATATTTCGCCTCAGTGGATTTACGGAAATGAGAAGTTACTACCGGGAACAACTGGCTTTCGTTCTCTCGCAGTCTGAGAATAAGTACAGCATTTTCTTCAAGGGCATTCGTAACTTCTCCATCAATTACACTCGGAACGAGTGGCAGTTGATCCATCACAGGTCAGGCAGTCCTTTAGCCACTTGCTCCTCCGCAAAGCTGCCCATCGGCCGTTTGCCTTGGAAAGTTAACGGCCAGACGAAAAACCTCTCCTTAAGCATCTGTTCCTCGACAGAGTTCATGTGCGACGACGGCTCGTGCATCAACATGACTCAGAGGTGCGACCTCGTGAGTGACTGCACAGACTGGAGTGACGAGCGGCAGTGCGGGCTAGT
>NW_028234427.1:35671425-35673925 GCF_977035675.1 Penaeus japonicus | reverse complement strand
AGGGAGGGAGGGGGTGTCTTTCCAGGTGGGTGAGGAAGAGGTAGGAGGGGGGGGTTTGGGAGGGAGGGGGTGATTAAGAGGGAGAGGGTGATTAGGAAGGGGAGGGTGGGTAGGGGATTGGAAGGGAGGGAGGGGGTGTCTCTGCAGGTGGGTGAGGAAGAGGTAGGAGGGGGGGGGGGGAATAAGAGGGAGAGGGTGGGTGGGGGAGGGGGGGGGGTGGGGGGGGGGGGGAGGGGGGGGGGAAGGGGAGGGGAGGGGGAGGGGGGGAGGAATGGGAGGGGGAGGGGGAGGGAGGGAGGTGGGTGGAGGAATGGGGGGGGAGAGGGGGGGGGGGGGTTGAGGTGGGTGAATAAGAGGGGGGGGGGGAAAGGGGGGGTTTATGGGGGGGGGGAATAAGAGGGGGTGGTTGGGGGATGGGGTTTGGGGGGGGGGGGGGGGGGTGTGGGGGGTGATTAAAGGGGGGAGATGGATATGTGGGGGATGGAGGAAGGGAGAGGAAAAAAAGGGGAAAGAGGGGGGGGGGGGGGGGGGGGGGGAAAAGGGGGGGGTAGGGTGGAGGGAAGGGAGGGGGGAAAAAAGGGAGGTGGGGGGGGGTAAAGAGGGGTGATTAAGGGGGGAAAAGAATTACTCACACACCGATGGAGCGAGATAAGAGGGGGTGGGGATATATATATATATATATATAAATATATATATAGGGGATAAATATATAGAATATATATATATATTATATATATATATATATGAGTGATTAAGAGAGAGAGAGAGAGAGAGAGAGAGAGAGAGAGAGAGAGGAGGAGGAGGGAGAGAGAAAGGAAGATAGATAGAAGGATAGATAAGAAGAAAGGGGGTTAATTAAGAGGAGGAGTAAGGGAAGGAAATGGAAAGAAAGTATTTATTATTTAGAAGAAAGGTGAATGAGGGGAAGGGGAGTAGAAGAATAAGATAAGTAATCCTGGAAGGGATATCTTCCAGAACGCCGCGCCTGTAACGGAAACAGGTAGAAAGAAGGGAGAGGAAACCCGGGGAAGGGAGAGAGGCTGAGGGGAGAATATAATGGTGTGAATGCAGAGAGGGAGGTATGATGGGAGAGAAAAAATAGATAGATAGATAGGGATGGGATATATAGATGAACAGACAGCAGTCATAGATATATATATAGTGTAGGTGACTAAGGGTGTATATTATATTAGGATTATTTATCTATATAGAGAGAGAGAGAGAGAGATAGATAGTTTGGGAGATAGTGAGAGAGATAGATTGTATAGATTAATTGTTAGGATTTTAAGATATAGATATAATTATATATAGAGTTTGAGATAACACATTATTCAGATTAGTATATTATTTTTTTTAAGGTTATATTTACATATATTATTTAAATTTATATAACAGACGACTTTTATATTTATTAATATTATATCCAGAGTATGCTCCTGAGATAGTAGTGTCGAAGAGAGAGGAGTGTCGATTTACGAGTGTGGAAAGACGGTCACACATGAGAAGAGAAGATAGACGATAGATAGTTAGATGGATATTACACATACTCAAAAAAAACTCACACACACAACGTTATTCAGTTAACAAGTTTTTTTTTTTATTATTATTGCCATACATATACAACCATTTAAAGAACGTTTAACCTTAATAATAATACTTATTCCATCCTCGCTCCTGAAGTTCGGGGAGAGAATCCTACTGGAGGAGGCGAAAGTGGTGAGAAAGACGTTCCTGGGCGCCCTGAACCCCTTCTACAGGCTGGAGGCGCCGTTGATGGAGTCCTTACTCAAGATCCTGCCCGAGGTAGTCACGAAGGGGTCCGGAGGGTATTCCTAGATTGGAACAGAGCTGGTCCTTGGATATTGTAGTGCGTGATGATGTTGTAGGTCGTATATTTGTTGTGTTTGCTGTGGGGTTTCTGTGGAGGGAGAGAATCGTTGAGGATGTGTGATATTAGTAAATAAATGGTATATATGAATGGATAGGACATAAATCGCCGCGTATATAAATGAATAGGACATAAATCGCCGCGTATTAAGTATGATATTCTAAAAGCAGGTGATATAAATAGATCTTAAAAGGATCATTTAAAGCGAAACAGACAGCATAACGGGTTTTATTAGTTATGTGTGAGCCATTCTTTGCTGTTGTTTCCTGCCTTGTCTCTCTGGCTACACTGCTCCTGTCTTCAATGGCCGCAGGTAGGTGAAGGGGACGGGAAATGTTGAGAATTTTGTGAGGAATATTGATATGATGGCAAAAAAACTGAATGATATCTATGGTCAACAGACTATAGTTTTACGTTGCATTATACCTTCGTCAAGTTATCTGTGTATAAAATTTATCGAGTTTGATTTTTTATTTTTTTATTTTTAGAATGATTTGAATCTGTTGTTTTATATAATAAAAACATATAAACACACGCAAGTAAACAGTCCTCCTCTCCCTCCCCCCCTCCTTAAGGTACATCGATGGAGGAATGAGCAACAACATGCCCCTC
>NW_028234427.1:35648925-35661425 GCF_977035675.1 Penaeus japonicus | reverse complement strand
CTTCGTCTTGTTCCAGCTCATCTCATTCCCATGCCTTGTTATGGGCCTCCATGCTAAGGTAGGGGGAGATGGCTACAAGAAATGGAAGCATAAGAATGATAAAGGTTGCCATTGTATTTTGGCTTCAGGAAAGCAAGATAATTATATCAGTTGATGGATAGAATGAATGTCACTGTCAGTGTGAGATTTTTGTTTTTTTTCCTTAATTTAGTCATGGATTTAAAAAAAAATGCTGATGGAACTTTCTTCCTTCAATCTTTTTAAGAGTTTACCTCATCAAAGGAGGTGGGAAATAATGTCTGATAGACTGAGACTCTTATTTTTTTTCCATAACAAAAAGTTCTTGACATATTCTTATCTTTTCTCTTTTAGCTGGAGAGTAAGGGCTCCAACCGTGGGAGGGACCACCTCATGTGGGTACTGCTGCAGTTCCTCTCAGGGAGCATTCAGAAGAACCCATTCACAGATTTCCTTCCCATCTTAAGGCTCATTGGTAAGATGTCCTTTCTTGGTGGTGATGGTGGTAGTGTTGTTTCAGTGCTTCTGTTTCAGTAATGGGATACCAAGTCATTTTTACTCTTGATATTAGAATTTTTAGCATTTCATTTTCATTATCATAACCATGATCATTGTCATTATAGAGTCTGGGCAGGGTACAAGGCAAAACAAAAGGCTCTCTTTAGTTGGTTCTCGATAGGTAAGGCAAGACCACACTCTGTGTTATGCAAGTCCGCATCTTACAGTGACTGAATGATTACCTAAGCTTGATAAAATTGAAGTAGAGTGTAAGAAATAATTGAAATAATAGATACAAGTGTCTTGGATGCCATAGTAGGCTACAGGGAATCCCTTACACTTAACATGTTTTACTGACTTGGAGTAGTAGCACCCAAGGAAAAACTTGGGGGATAGTCTGCTCTGTTTCTGAAAAAGTCGAGTTTGTTTTAATTTTTCTGAGTTGTGAGCATCAGTTTGATTTTCTTGACTTGGAAATTTGTTTCCTTTTGAAGAAAGATTTTCTTTCATAACTCAAAAAACCTTCATCTAAATTTGAGAGAGAGAGAGTTTGAGTATAAGAATAAGTGTGCGCATGTGTGTGTGCGTGCCTGTGCGTGTGTTCGTGCGTGCGTGGGTGCATGCGTGCGTGTGTGAGTGAGTGAGTGAGTGAGTGAGTGAGTGAGTGAGTGAGTTAGTAGTGTAAGAGTGTGGTGTAAGTAAACAGACATGAATGGAACCTGGTGACTCAATCCAAGTTCTCATCTATCGCTCTCCCCTCCAACAGAGGTGCTATACCCTGAGCGCGAGCCCCTGCCCATCCCCGACTACACCGACTCTCGGTGTGCCCTGCAGATGTCGGCTATGTGTATCCTCATGCACATCCTGAAGAAAGCACAGACTGATAATATCAAGACTCCACGAATCCTACCTCCTGTTTTCAAGAATCATAATGAGTGTGTTTCTTTTTTTTTATTTGTGTGTTTGTGTGACAAAATATGGGGTGGTTATTTTGGTTTTGTTTGTTTTCAGGGAATGCTCTTTAGTGAATTAAATTGTGTATTTATAGCCTTTATAAGTGTGTGTGTATGTGTATATATATGTGTGTGTGTTTGTGTGTGTATTTGTGTGTGTACGTATGTACATACATGCATACATACATGCATAAATACATGCATAAATACATGCATACATACATGCATACATACATACATACATACATACATACATACATACATACATACATACATATATGCATGCATACATACATACATACATACATACATACATACATACATACATACATACATACATAAATACACATACATACATATACATACATAATACATACATATACATATACATATACATATACATATACATATACATATACATATACACACACACACACACACACACACACACACACACACACACACACACACACACACACACACACACACACACACACACACATACATACATACATACACACACACACACACACACACACACACACACACACACACACACACACACACACACACACACACACACACACACACACACACACACACACACACACACACACACATATATGACAGTAGATTCAGGGATATTATGACTAAATTTTTGCCTACTTCCTTTTCCCAGATTTCTCCAAAGCCTTGCACATAATCCACAACTGCCATTGATGACAGCTGGAGCGACACCAGACTACAGAATTGCTCTGCTTGTTAATGCATACTCAACCAATCAGGTACTGCAATATTTTCATTATTGCATCATTACATCCTGATCCTTTTTTATTTTGATCATCACCATCCCACAATTTCAAGATTGATATAACAATTCAACTCTCTTCCTGTGCAGGAATACTTCCAGAGGCCAATACTGACACTCTCTGAAAGTATCCAGGGTAACCAGAAGTCGACAGTGCCAATGCCTGGGATCAATTGTGTGGCCCTGGGCAGCACGTCACCACTCTCCATGACGCTGCTGGATTCCCTCACAGTTCATGTCAAAATGAGTCTCATACACAACATTGGACAGGTATGTACATTGCGTGTCTCTCTAATTGTTATTTGACTTTACTTTTTTTATATCCTTATTCTTTTTATTTTCTTTAGATAATGTCAAATAATCTTTAAGCATGTCACTTTGTGTAGACTTTCTTTAAACTGACTTTTGGATACTCCACAGCATATAAGTAAGCAAGCACAGCACAAATCAGGAGTCGCACTTGCACCTGCGCTAATAGAGACGTATGCAAGGCTGCTTGTGTACACCGAGATAGAAAGCATCGGCATTAAGACATTTATAAGTAAGTCACGTGAGATCTGTTTAAGTACATGTTTATTCTTACTTTGTTTGATTCTTTAGTGATCCAAGGCTGAACAGAAAGCTTGAATGATTGTTATTTGCATTGGAATAGATTGTTGGAACTATTTCTCAAGTGATTAAAATTCACATCCTCTTTCTCCTTCTCTCTCCTCTTTTCTTCTCTCCCCCTCTCTCTCCACTTCTCTCTCCTCCTCTCCCTCCTTTACTCTCTCCCTCCCTCTCTCCACTTCTGTCTCGGTCTCTCTCTCCCTCTCTCTCTCCCCCTCTCTCTCCCCCATCTCCCTCCTATCCCCCCACTCCTTCCCCCTCTCCTTCCCTCCCCTCTCCCACCTCTCTCTCTCTCTCTCTTTCCCTTCTCCATTCTTCCCCTTCCTCTCCAACAGACAACATCCTGCCCTTGGTCTTCAAGAGTCACGTGTGGAGCCTCCTGCACGCTCTCCTGGAAATGTTCATCTACCGCATCCACCACTCGCCACCCCAGTACCGCGTACAGCTGCTCTCCACCCTACACCACATGGCAGCAGTCCCTCTCAACACCATGACCCAAATGACGCAGCTGCATCTCTGGTGTGTAGTGTTCAGGCATTTTTTTGGTGTTTGTTTGTTTGGGTGTTGTGTGGGTCAGTGGATTACATTTAGATTTCTCTTCTTAGTTGCAATTTATGTGGTAAGTACTGCAATTTTGTCTCTTGTTTGTGGTTGAGGTAATGTTAATTTTGTTTATTTATTTTTTATTTATTTTATAAAGATAACTTTTGCATATTTGAAGTTTTCTCTGATAGACAAATAAACTGATGCAAAGGTAGAAAAAGTATATATATAACTGGTATTTTGCTTTAGGATATTAAACCATCTCTTTTTAAAGGTCTTAGTTTCATTTCCTTTAACTTGCATATATTATAATTATATTTATTGTAAGGATTATAGGTTTTAAAGTTAATCCATTAGTTAAAGGTCTTAGTTTCATTTCCTTTAACTTGCATATATTATAATTATATTTATTGTAAGGATTATAGGTTTTAAAGTTAATCCATTATGTGCAAAGCAGTTAAAGTTAGAGAAAGAGACTGTAGACAGGCTTTTGTATCTTTTTATTTTTGTTTTGTTTTTTTCATATTGTTATATTCCTTCCTTCACCAACCATGCCTGTTGTTTGCAAGATTTATGCCATTTTTTACCTTTTTAATCTTTATTTTTTCTTTTCATTGAGAATTAACTTCTCCATCCACTTCAATCACGGGGGTTTTTAAATTCCTCGTCTTTCTTTTCTTCCTCCTTTACCTCCCACACCACAACCATCTCCATCCTCTTCCTCTTCTTCTTCCTCACAGCATGGAGAGTGTGGCGCTGCGTCTGATCACCGGCTTAGGCAACTCGGAGGTGATGCCCAGCCTGACCCGCTGCTTCTCCCCAGACACCAAACCCAACTTGATAAGTACCGATTCGGAGGAACTGAACCGTGTCCTGGTGCTGACCATGGCCCGGGCGATGCATGTAACAGGTAAAGAATGTGCGTCATTATCCAGTGATTTCGTTTAGTAGATAACTACTTGCGTTTTGTAGAATTTGATTTTGTAGTATACTTTAGCAGAGCGTTGCTCTGTAGTCATTATGTAGATTTGCATCTAATCATATAATTATAGAAGATGTTTGTATTCATTAAAAAAAATAGTTACTGAGTAAGGTGTGATTTAATGAATGGATTCAAGATAATATAATTCTTCTTGTGGAAAATGATTAATATACAGCATGTTCCACAGCATACCAGGTATATGTGTGAATCATAGCCTGCACTGCTTTTTCAGTCTCTCCATTGAGAATTAGGAAGTTTCTGGCTTCAAGAGTCAAGGTGTTTCATTCTTTGGCTCTATTCCCATATTTTTAACTGAAGCATTTCATAAATTGCAGGCTGTGACACCACAGGTGAATCAGCGAGGTGGTGTGTTGATTTCCTGAAGGTGGTGATGACACACACTCCCCACACTTGGGCAAACCACACCATTCAGTGTTTCCCGCCTGTCATAGCAGACTTTTATCACCAGTGTGCTGCCCCAAGGGAAAACATGCAGACTCTAAAGGTATGGATTTTAATATTTTGTACTAAGACCCTTACTGAACTTGTTTATGTTCGATCACCTATGAAAGATGTAATCAAACAATGTGAGTGCCCATACCCATGTAACAAACATTTATGAAGCAATTTCTGATAACTTTGTGTTTAAATCATTTGTCTTCTGTGTTTATTGGATCCTAGCATAAAGAGTAACACTTATAACTTTCTGTCAGATGAAATTCCTGGTCTATGGTCCACTCCATTTTGTCAAAATTGTCATCTGTGTCTCAGTACTTTTGATGCTGGACTACTCAAACATTTATGTTCAGCAGACACATCTTTCCAGTCAATGCTTGAGCATGTTCTGGGATATAGTGTTTCAAACCAGCATGTGAACATGTTTACATTGTATTGTTATTTGTGTGTATGTATGTGTGCAAGTTTGTCTACCTGCCCGCATGTGTATGTCTGTGTCTACACACGTGTCTATATTTCTATGGAATCTTATAAAAAGTTTATTATTCCTATTTCCAGAAAGCTGTAGAGGAAGAATACCGGAAGTGGATGTCCATGAGCAATGAAACGGACATTATCGCCCACTTCTCGCTGCAGCACAACACCTCACCTCTCTTCCTCTGTCTCCTGTTCAAGATGGTCCTGGACAATGACAGAGTGCCACCCATTGCATACAAGTTAGTTATACACCATTAAGTTTATTTGATTCTGGTTTCCTTGCATATTTTCATCTATTTATTTATTTTTTTCTGTAGCATCTTAGTATGAGGAGATGGAGGTGTCAAGAATTTTGATAAATGACTTGACTACAGTGTCTCGTCTTAATTTTCTACAGGGTTCTGGAACGTGTGGGACCGCGGCAACTTGCAGCCCATGTGCGCACTCTGTGTGATTTCCTGGTCCTTGAGTTCTCAAACAGTGCAGGGGGACAACATGTGACGAAGTATGTGGAGACGATGAATGCCATCATTTGGGTCTACAACATCGTCCCCATTGACAGGCTCATGCTGTGTTTGGTGGGTTTGAGAGTCTAATAGTTTTTTTGTCTTTTCTTGTGGTTGATAAAATCAATGTGGTTTTAATGTGTAAATGGAGTCAGGGTATGTTAGGTTAAGGGAGTGTTTGAAGAGGGACTTTAGTATTTTATGTTATTGCATCAATTAGAATGATAAATCTCATACACAAAATTGATAATCCTCTAAAAAAAGTTGTGTAATTGGTGAAATCAATGTATATGTCCTAATCTCATTCCAAAATGCAGGCCCTGCGCACACAAGAGGGCAGTGAAGCACATGTATGCTTCTTCATCATCCAGCTGTTGCTCTTGAAACCGTGCGAACTACGAAATCGTGTCCAGGAATTTGTCAAGGAGAATTCCCCCGATCACTGGCGGCAGAGTAATTGGTACGTTCCTTTTGTTTTGCTCGTAGGTTTGTCTTATCCAAGCAGGAGACATTGATAGGTTGGTAATTGAAAGACTTATTAAGTTGTATGATTGATATTGTGAAGAAATACAAATATAGGAGCTAGAAAATTTATTTTCAGTTGATAATTCTTAAAATGGGACATATAGATGTTTTTTTGGTGGGGAGGTGATTTCTGACAGAAATTGCACATTTCATTGCCAACAATAATTGATATAATAATAAAACAGTTATTTATACAAAACACTCCCAAAGGTTAAGAGAATAGAATAAATATAGTTAACCTGTTAATGCCGGGTGACAAGATATCATGTTGAGCGGTGGCAGGACCAGCTGCTGGGGACGAGATATTTTGTCATGGCTATCCTTCTGGCCGGCACGCTGGTAGATCGGGTTGGTAATCCATGGCCGTGGTCAGAGCTGGCGAATAGCCGAAGGCATTAGGCTTATGTGTTTGAAATATCCCAGTGTTTCAGTCATTTGGAGTCAAAAGAGCCCCTTCAGCAACAGGTTAAAAGAATTAATGGAGAACCTCACAAAAACAGGTACGAGAAACACATGGCATTCCACCGCAAATTCCCAGAGAAGTTCTCCCCAGAGAGCATCTTGGCGGAGCAGGGAACCCTCACGGCACAGTACCAGACTCTCCCCATCTACTGCAGTAACGTCTGTCTCCGATTCCTACCGGTAAGGCGCTTTTTGATCATTTTTTATTTGATATTTGTTTTTTTTTATTTATTAGGCGAGGGAAAGAAGTTTATGATTCACTTTTTCACTTTTATTGCATGACAGAAATGGATTTTGAAGTTTGTTATCCATATTGTGACTTTTTTCCATAACAAATGGGTATATATGAAATTTGTTTATCCTTTTTTCATTTAAAAAAATCCTGTAATACATACCATGGCAGAAATGGGTATGAAATATATCCTATAATTTGTCTTACACAGGAATATATATGTGAATCAATTGTTTGTTTACTTAGATTATTTATTTTCTCTGACTAGGTGTTGGACATCATCATTCATAGATTCCTGGAGCTTCATCAAGTGCACAAAAACCTTGAAACTATCCTGGAGAGGCTAGGAATGCTCTACAAATTCCATGGTATATATCACTTTTTATGTAATGGCGATAAATTTGCACAGTTGTACCAGTTTGTGAGGGAGTACGAGATGTGTAGATCGAATAGCCTTAGAGGGAGTGAAAGTTTGTTTGTGTGTATTTTGTATGTGTCTAGCTGTGTGCATGCATGTGTGAGTGAGTACATGAATGCATGTGTCTATGCATATATTATGATCATACATGGTATCACACTTAAATATGACGCCCAAACTCTCATTCCAGACCGCCCCATCACCTACCTTTACAACACATTCCACTATTACGAGAACAAACTCCGTGAGCGTCCCAATCTCAAGCGACGCCTGGTAGTGGCTGTCATCATGTCCCAACAGGAAATTCACCCCCAGGGCTGGGCGCTTACTGAGGCCTATCACCAGTATCTGGCACGGCCCCCAGACGACATCGCGTGGAACCCTGCCCTCTCCTACTACACGTCGCTTGTCCGTCGTCTCGTTCACAGTATCCTTTTTAATGACTGCATTCCTTGTTATTTTTCCTGTAGGAGGTTTATGTTTGATTATGACTTTAATGTATTTTTTTATTGCTGTGTGTGGGATTTTCTTTTTTATTTGCTTATTTATTTATTATATGTTTATAATTTTTTTTTTTTTTTTTTTTTTTTTTTTGTACTCTTTTGGTAACTACGGTACTAATATGTGCACAAGCTAGAATCCAATTTTTAAATACTTGACATGATGTTATGATATTAACCTGGAGTTACCAAATAATTCTCTGCTATTTATATGTGTATTAATGTCCAGTTAAAGCATTTTCTTAAGTGATTTAATTTTTGTTTTTGCTCAGATGCTCAAAGACTATTCTTGGATCTTTTAATAATAGATGATTTGACAGGTTTCTTCCTTTTCTTATGAGATGTACCACATCGCAGGTATTTTTCTTAACAAACTATCACAGCCATGCAAGGGAAAGCGGTATTCCCATCCATCGAATGGAGGTTCAACGAATTCTCAAGTAGTGGAGCTCATGCACTTCACGTCAGCTGTGTGGAGTTGATGGCCCTCCCCAGCAACCCCACCATTGTAGCCAACATGCTCATGGATGTTCTCATTAGAGGGTAAATAGATTGTGTGTTTAGTGCTGTACTTCTGTCAGTTGAAACATAAAATTCATCATTTAAGCTTTGTGAGTGTTATAACTCAACTATGTTTATTATATGTATGATAATGGGAATAAGCCTATTAACCCATTGACAGTGGATGGCATGATTTGCTGCCAAGGCAGAGTCGGTTGCAGATGCAGATGGCACCGTGCCAAACAATGTAAACCCGCCATCAGACTGTATACATATTTTATTAAACCCGCAATCAATGGGTTAAGAAAACAGAATTGTCAAACACTGTGACTGTGAATCAGATTATCATATAGAATATCGAGTCAAAACGATTTACAAAGGATGCTCTCTTTTGCAGGTATTGCGATATTCCCCCTGGCGAAATGATCGAGTGGGTGAATGCAGTCGGCCTCATCCTCACCTGGCTCCCAGAACCTTACTGGATTGTCATTCACGACCGCATCATTGACCTCCTCCAGGTGGGTTGATTAGGATGCCAGTGGTATTGATTTGATCTCTTGTGTACTTATAAAGGAATATTTTGATTGACCTTTTGTGATTTTTCTCTTGAGGGAATATATATAAATGTTAATAGTATTATTATTAGATTTGAGGTAGCAGTCTTGAGTTTTCTTTTATCCTATCCATTAAATCCATGCACTAAATCTGAAAGTATTTTCTATGTATCTTAACATACCAAAGAATACAAGAGCAGATATTCTCTTATTCTAAATGAATGGAAATGGGATAAGTGCAAGAAAGCAAAGTATGCTTCTCATAAATGGTCTACATACATTTTTCCACTACTATCTTTATCCTGCCAATAAAGTAAAATTGCCAAATTCTGTCCGTATATGTCAATGATACAACATGTTTTTCTATTCATTTCATTTGATGTTCCCTCCATTCTTACTCCCAGCAACCAACCCTGGCCACCCCTGGTGCAGGCTCTCTTGATCCATTCACCATGCTGAACTTGGAACAGCTGGAGTCCTGCTTGAGCGACATGAACGCGGCCCTCACGCTGGCCATTGCGCACGCCTTCTGGCACCACGCATCATTCGGCCAAGTTGGGCGAATCCCACAGTAAGTTCTGGGGTGTTTGTAAGTTTGAGGGAGAGTTGTGTTTCTTATGTTGTTTAATGGAAGTATTTGGAGAATTGGGTCTGATGAGGTGCTTTGTGTGTGTGTTTTTTTTTTCTTGTGTGATTGTTTTTTTTTGGGGAATGTCTTTGTGCTTGTGTGTAAGATGTGTATGGAAGGGATACTAGTACTTTTAGGCTGAACATCAGTATGGGAGGACTTAATATAATTGGAGAGATGCAAAATTAAACATTCAAATGCCTTTTGGATTATTGGGTTATATGACAATGCATTGAAAAATTCACTTCTCTATTTAACCCTTTCCTACTTCTTAAAGGTTATTGAGAGAGCGAATTCGCCCCATCTTGACGACAGAGGAGCAACTAGTCGTCGTTTGCCATCTAGTTGGTCCTTTCCTCCAGCGCTTCAACAATGAATCTGCACGAAAAGTCTTTGATGTGACTAAGGAACTATATGAAGCATTGGCAAAGGTATGGATTTGATTGGAATGATAAGTGCAAACTTGCATATTTATTCATTGTTGTGCCAAATGTTATTCCAAAGAGGTAGAAGAATTACAATTATAGATTAATGAGAATGATCTGTAATTTTGTGAGACAAACATTTTCAAGAAAATATTCTACAAAAGGCAGAAATTACTGACAAGGAAAAATCAGAAGGCTACATAATGTAGTTGATGTTTCCTCCAAACTTGAAAGATACTAATATAAAGTATAAAATCATCCCAGCAATATCCAATTCCAGTTTTAACTTACTTCCTATTAAAAGGAATTTTTCCCTTAATGCACATTGTACGTCTCCTCAGGTTGATCACAGTGTCTCTGAATTGAAGTACATGGACCCCATCTGTGACGTCTTCTACCACATCAAGTACATGTTCACCGGGGACTCCATCAAGACAGACGTGGAGGGCATCATAAGGAGCTTGAGACCGGCTTTGCAGAAGAGGCTGCGCTTTATCACGCACCTTAATTTGGATTCCATTGAGGTCCGTGGTTTGTGATTAGACTGTGTTGTTGAGATTGACTGCTATTTGGTTTGACTTTATTTTGAACTTCACCTAGCTTAGTTTAAAGAGTCTAACTTATTTTATAGGATAAGTTGTTTATTTTCTTACCTAGGAAAAAAACCGAAGCTCCAAAATATTCAGTACGATTAATTTTATCATTGGACAATTTAACTGGCATGATTAATAAAAAAACAATCTAGATCGTGTACACTATTTCTAGATCTTTTGGCATTGAACATATGTGATTTAGGTAATGAAACAGGTTAGCAGCCATGTTGAAAGTACATTTATGAAATGTACTTTCATTTCTGTTTAAATCTACTGTCAGATGCTCTATTTAAATATATGTATACACTAAAGAACTGAATGTTATAAAGGATGCTTACAAAATTATAAAACATTGACTTAACATATCGCAATCATCCAAACAATGAACCCACTCCATAATGAAAGTGTTGGTTTCCCCGTCCGCAGAACCCAGCAAATAATCCTCCAGGCAGCACAACCCCCGCACACACAGCCAACACTGCCCCCAACAGCACGCCCAACAGCGCCACCAGCAACACCAGCACCGTGAACAACACCGGCAACAGCAGTGCCACCACGCCAGTCCCCGGAGGCAACGTCAACCAGACTGGCAGCGCAGGGTCGGCAGGCTCGGTCCTTGGAACTCCAGCCTCGAGCCTAAGCTCCCTCAGCGGCATGGGGTCTAGCCTGGGCCAGAGCAGCAGCGTGGGGAGCGGGGTCTCTGGGTCGGGGGGGATGAGCATGGGCTCCCTTGCCGCAGCCTCTAGCCTAGCCTCCCTTCTGCAGGACACCTCGCCTGTTAATTCATCCATATCATAATTGGGGTGGTGATGGATTGAGGGTGTGGGGAGGGGGGGCGGGAGGGGGACGTTAGTGGGCTCTCACAGCCGGGATTGTGGAAATAAGTGTTTGTTTATCCTATTGCAGAGAATGTTGAAAACAATAAATATATGGTACCATCATGACGTGGATTGTGAAAAAACGATGAATTATGCAATTGCAGTTCCATGTTTGCGTACTGAATGCTTTATCAACATTAATCTGTATATAAGAACAGATTTAGCTTTTTAGAGATTTACTACCTGTAAAAACAATCTAGTGTAGATTTTAATGTAAAAGGTACCTGTTAATTCCTGGCATGGTCCTCATCCAGTGTACAAATCTTTTTATAAGTTATGTCAAAAAAAAAGTTGACAAAAGAGGAAAAAAAGAAAGAAAGAGATTGGAATGTTGGTTTTATTTTATCCTTGTTCTGTTGTACCCTGGTGAGACCTCTAGTCAGTAATATAGATTAGTGTTGTTGTTTTTTTTATATCATTAACAATCATAATGATAATATTCATGATGGTAACAATGATAATATAAATGATAATGATATTTCTCATTCTTATTGTTATTGTTGGCACTAGTAATAGTAATAGTAAGATAATCATTATCATTATCATTGCTGTTTTGTTAGTATTATTATATTGATATTGATTTTATTACATTAAAAAGATCGTCATTTTTGTAAACTTGCTGAACAAAAACTTAGTTATTTTTCCTCCAAATATGCTATACCAAGGAGATATAAAAGTCTCAGGAATGAGTTGCATGAATGGAAAAAAAAGTAAAATTAAACAAGACATTTGATGAATGGAAGAGCTTTTCTATTTATCTTTTTCATGTTTTAGGGAGATTAAAAAGGACTGCTATGGAATATTCAGCCGTATGCCAAGTCCTTTAGCCGCTGTCATGGCCGAGCGTCAAATAACTTTAATATCTGAACACTCGTTTTCGTCAACCATTCCCCCAGACGAAGGATGTAGCAATTGTTCCAATATTATTTCGTAA